>NC_092709.1:3333184-3638161 GCF_047496885.1 Scyliorhinus torazame
TATGACGCATTTCATGACCACAGAATGTCCAAAAGCGCATGACGCCAAGGAAGTATTTTAAGTGCAATGATTGTTGTATGTATGAGCTGCCTATTCAGTAATTAGGAGGTCATTCTGAGTGCCCCTCCCTCAAATATTTGGACAAATCTTCTTTAAAATATTACATTGATCTTCAGTTCAACTGGATCTGCCTCCTCTCACCCCCCAAAGCCCTGCACCCTAAAGCCACCCCCCGTCCCACAGCGCAGATTCTTCCCCTCTCAGCCACCCTCCCACATTCCCTCCTCTATTCCCCCCCACCCTCCCCTAATCCACACCCACTCCCCCTCTAGCCACTCCCCCACCAAACCCTATCCCCCCACCCACCTCCTATCCCCGCACCCCCTCTCTAACCCCACCCACCCCCCTCTCTAACCCCACCATACCCCCTCAACCCCCCCCACCCCCTATCCCCCCTCCCACCACCTCATCCCCTCTATCTCCCCCACCCCCCCTCCTCCATCTCCCCCGCTCCTCCATCTCCCCCCCTCTTCCATCTCTCTCCCCCCTCCTCCTCCTCCATCTCTCTCCCCCCTCCTCCTCCTCCATCTCTCTCCCCCCTCCTCCTCCTCCATCTCTCTCCCCCTCCTCCTCCTCCATCTCTCTCCCCCTTCCACCTCCTCCATCTCTCCCCCCTCCTCCTCCTCGAATCTCTCTCCCCCCCTCCTCCTCCATCTCTCTCCCCCCTCCTCCTCCATCTCTCCCCCCTCCTCCTCCTCCATCTCTCCCCCCTCCTCTCCTCCATCTCCCCCCCCTTCTCCCTCCATCTCCCCCTCCCTCCCCCTCCATCTCCCCCCCGCCCCATCTCCCCCCTCCCCCATCTTCCCCTCCCTCCATCCCCCCCTACCCCTCCATCTCCCTCCCCCCCTCCTCCATCTCCCCCCTCCCCCATCTTCCCATCCTCCATCCCCCCCCCTACACCTCCATCTCCCTCCCCCCTCCTCCATCTCCCCCCCCTCCTCCATCTCCCCCCTCCTCCATCTCCCCCCTCCTCCATCTCCCCCCTTCCCCTCCTCCATCTCCCCCCTTCCCCTCCTCCATCTCCCCCCTTCCCCTCCTCCATCTCCCCCCTCCCCCTCCTCCATCTCCCCCCTCCCCCATCTCCCCCCTCCTCCCTCTCCTCCATCTCCCCCCTCCCCCATCTCCCCCCTTCCCCTCCTCCATCTCCCCCCCTCCCCCTCCATCTCCCCCCCTCCTCCATCTCCCCCCCTCCTCCATCTCCCCCCCTCCTCCATCTCCCCCCCCTCCTCCATCTCCCCCCCTCCTCCATCTCCCCCTCCTCCATCTCCCCCCTCCTCCATCTCCCCCCTCCCCCCCTCCTCCATCTCCCCCCTCCCCCATCTCCCCCCTCCCCCATCTCCCCCCTCCCCCTCTCCTCCATCTCCCCCCTCTCCTCCATCTCCCCCCTCTCCTCCATCTCCCCCCTCTCCTCCATCTCCCCCCTCCCCTCCTCCTCCCCCCTCCCCTCCTCCTCCATCTCCCCCCTCCCCTCCTCCTCCATCTCCCCCCTCCATCTCTCTCCCCCCTCCATCTCCCCCCCCTCCTCCATCTCCCCCCTCCTCCATCTCCCCCCTCCTCCATCTCCCCCCCCTCCTCCATCTCCCCCCCTCCTCCATCTCCCCCCCCTCCTCCATCTCCCCCCCCCTCCTCCATCTCCCCCCCCTCCTCCATCTCCCCCCCCTCCTCCATCTCCCCCCTCCCCCCCCATCTCCCCATCTCCCCCCTCCTCCATCTCCCCCTCCTCCATCTCCCCCTCCTCCATCTCCCCCTCCTCCATCTCCCCCTCCTCCATCTCCCCCCTTCCCCCCTCATCTCCCCCCTCCCTCCTCCATCTCCCCCTCCCTCCTCCATCTCCCCCCTTCCCCCTCCTCCATCTCCCCTCCATCTCCCCCCCCCATCTCCCCCTCCCCCATCTCCCCCTCCTCCATCTCCCCCCTCCCCCCCCCTCCTCCCTCCCCCATCCTCCCTCCATCTCCCCCCTCCTCCATCTCCCCCCTCCCCCCCTCCTCCATCTCCCCCCTCCCCCCCCTCCTCCATCTCCCCCCTCCCCCCCCCCCCCTCCATCTCCCCCCTCCCCCCCCTCCTCCATCTCCTCCCTCCCCCATCCATCTCCCCCCTCCCCCCCCTCCATCTCCCCCCTCCCCCATCTCCCCCCCCTCCTCCATCTCCCCCCTCCCCTCCATCTCCCCCCTCCCCCCCTCCTCCATCTCCCCCCTCCCCCCCTCCTCCATCTCCCCCCTCCCCCATCTCCCCCCCTCCCCCATCTCCCCCCTCCTCCATCTCCCCCCTCCTCCATCTCCTCCCTCCCCCATCCATCTCCCCCCTCCCCCCCCTCCTCCATCTCCCCCCTCCCCCCCCTCCTCCATCTCCCCCCTCCCCCCCCTCCTCCATCTCCCCCCTCCCCCCCCTCCTCCATCTCCCCCCCCCTCCTCCATCTCCCCCCTCCTCCATCTCCCCCCCCTCCATCTCCCCCCTCCCCCCCCTCCTCCATCTCCCCCCTCCCCCCCCTCCTCCATCTCCCCCCTCCCCCCCCTCCTCCATCTCCCCCCTCCCCCCCCTCCTCCATCTCCCCCCTCCATCTCCCCCCTCCTCCATCTCCCCCTCCCCCCCCCTCCTCCATCTCCCCCCCTCCCCCCCTCCTCCATCTCCCCCCTCCCCCCCCTCCTCCATCTCCCCCCCCTCCTCCATCTCCCCCCTCCCCCCCCCTCCTCCATCTCCCCCCCTCCTCCATCTCCCCCCTCCCCCCCCCTCCTCCATCTCCCCCTCCCCCCCCCTCCTCCATCTCCCCCCTCCCCCCCCTCCTCCATCTCCCCCCTCCCCCCCCTCCTCCATCTCCCCCCTCCTCCATCTCCCCCCTCCTCCTCCATCTCCCCCCTCCTCCTCCATCTCCCCCCTCCTCCTCCATCTCCCCCCTCCTCCTCCATCTCCCCCCTCCTCCTCCATCTCCCCCCTCCTCCTCCATCTCCCCCCTCCTCCTCCATCTCCCCCCTCCTCCTCCATCTCCCCCCTCCTCCTCCATCTCCCCCCTCCCCCCCTCCTCCTCCATCTCCCCCCTCCTCCATCTCCCCCCTCCTCCATCTCCCCCCTCCTCCATCTCCCCCCTCCTCCATCTCCCCCCTCCTCCATCTCCCCCCTCCTCCATCTCCCCCCTCCCCCCTCCTCCATCTCCCCCCTCCCCCCCCTCCTCCATCTCCCCCCTCCTCCATCTCCCCCTCCCCCCCTCCTCCATCTCCCCCTCCTCCATCTCCCCCATCTCCCCCCTCCCTCCATCTCCCCCATCTCCCCCTCCCTCCATCTCCCCCCTCCCCCCCCCACCTCCATCCCCCATCCATCTCCCCCCTCCCCCCCCTCCTCCATCTCCCCCCTCCTCCATCTCCCCCCTCCCCCCCTCCTCCATCTCCCCCCTCCCCCCCCTCCTCCATCTCCCCCCTCCCCCCCCCTCCTCCATCTCCCCCCTCCCCCCCTCCTCCATCTCCCCCCTCCCCCCCTCCTCCATCTCCCCCCCTCCTCCATCTCCCCCTCCCCCCATCTCCCCCCTCCTCCATCTCCCCCCTCCCCCCCTCCTCCATCTCCCCCCTCCCCCCCTCCTCCATCTCCCCCCTCCCCCCCCTCCTCCATCTCCCCCCTTCCCCCCCCCTCCTCCATCTCCCCCCTCCCCCCCCCTCCTCCATCTCCCCCTCCCTCCTCCATCTCCCCCCTCCCCCATCTCCCCCCTCCCCCCTCCTCCATCTCCCCCCTCCCCCCCTCCCCCCCCTCCTCCATCCCCCCCCTCCTCCATCTCCCCCCTCCCCCCCCTCCTCCATCTCCCCCCTCCCCCCCCTCCTCCATCTCCCCCCTCCCCCCCTCCTCCATCTCCCCCCTCCCCCCCTCCTCCATCTCCCCCCTCCCCCCCCTCCCCCCTCCCCCCCCTCCTCCATCTCCCCCCTCCCCCCCCTCCTCCATCTCCCCCCTCCCCCCCTCCTCCATCTCCCCCCTCCCCCCCCTCCTCCATCTCCCCCCCTCCTCCATCTCCCCCCTCCCCCCCCTCCTCCATCTCCCCCCTCCCCCCCCTCCTCCATCTCCCCCCTCCCCCCCTCCTCCATCTCCCCCCTCCCCCCCCTCCTCCATCTCCCCCCTCCCCCCCCTCCTCCATCTCCCCCCTCCTCCATCTCCCCCCTCCTCCATCTCCCCCCTCCCCCCCCTCCTCCATCTCCCCCCTCCCCCCCCTCCTCCATCTCCCCCCTCCCCCCCTCCATCTCCCCCCTCCCCCCCCCTCCTCCATCTCCCCCCTCCCCCCCCTCCTCCATCTCCCCCCCCTCCTCCATCTCCCCCCCCTCCTCCTCCATCTCCCCCTCCCCCCCCTCCTCCATCTCCCCCCTCTCCCCCCCTCCTCCATCTCCCCCCTCCCCCCCCCTCCTCCATCTCCCCCCTCCCCCCCCATCTCCCCCCTCCCCCCCCCTCCTCCATCTCCCCCCCTCCCCCCCCCTCCTCCATCTCCCCCCTCCCCCCCCATCTCCCCCCCCCTCCTCCATCTCCCCCCCTCCCCCCCCCTCCTCCATCTCCCCCCTCCCCCCCCTCCTCCATCTCCCCCCTCCCCCCCCCCTCCTCCATCTCCCCCCCCCTCCTCCATCTCCCCCCTCCCCCCCCTCCTCCATCTCCCCCCCTCCCCCCCCCCTCCTCCATCTCCCCCCTCCCCCCCCCCCTCCTCCATCTCCCCCCCCTCCTCCATCTCCCCCCTCCCCCCCCTCCTCCATCTCCCCCCTCCCCCCCCTCCTCCATCTCCCCCTCCCCCCCCTCCTCCATCTCCCCCCTTCCCCCCCTCCTCCATCTCCCCCCTCCCCCCCCCTCCTCCATCTCCCCCCTCCCCCCCCTCCTCCATCTCCCCCCTCCCCCATCTCCCCCCTCCCCCCCCCCTCCTCCATCTCCCCCCTCCCCCCCCCCCTCCTCCATCTCCCCCCTCCCCCCCCCCTCCTCCATCTCCCCCCTCCCCCATCCCCCCCCCCCTCCTCCATCTCCCCCCTCCCCCCCCCCTCCTCCATCTCCCCCCTCCCCCATCTCCCCCCTCCCCCCCCCTCCTCCATCTCCCCCCTCCCCCATCCCCCCCCCCCCTCCTCCATCTCCCCCCTCCCCCCCCCCTCCTCCATCTCCCCCCTCCCCCATCTCCCCCCTCCCCCCCCCCCTCCTCCATCTCCCCCCTCCCCCCCCCCTCCTCCATCTCCCCCTCCCCCCCCCTCCTCCATCTCCCCCCTCCCCCCCCCCCCTCCTCCATCTCCCCCCTCCCCCCCCCCTCCTCCATCTCCCCCCTCCTCCATCTCCCCCCTTCCCCCCCTCCTCCATCTCCCCCCTCACCCCTCCCCCATCATATCTATCTCCCCCCCCGGGCCCGGGGCGCCGCTCCCCCCCTGCCGAGGCGCTGACCTGTCAGCCGGGCGAAGCCAGTCAGAGTCTCGGGGATGGGGATCCGCTTCAGGTAGGCGGGCAGCTGGATTTTGATGATCCGGGACAGGGTTTCCAGCACCGTCATCCCGCTCCCGCTCCCGCTCCGCTTCCACCTCAGCCCGCCCACCCCGGAGACCCCGCCGCTTGCGCATGCGCTCCACGGGCCCCGCCCCTTCCGGGCGCGCTCAGCGAGGGGGCGGGGACGGCGCGATTACGTCACCACCTCCTGCTGATTGGTCACGGCGTCCGTGCCAGATGTCCGCTTCCCATTGGTCACCACTCAGGAGAGCGGGAAACCCTCCAGATCAACTCACCCCAAACCCCAAATACCCCAAACACACCTCAGCCCCCCCAAAACCCCAGCCCCCCCCAAATACACTCCAAACACAACCCAACCCCCCCAAATACCCCAAACACACCCCAACCCCCCCAAATACACTCCAAACACACCCCAAATACCCCAAACACACCCCAACCCCCCCAAAACCCCAGCCCCCCCAAATACACTCCAAACACACCCCAAATACCCCAAACACACCCCAACCCCCCCAAAACCCCAGCCCCCCCAAATACACTCCAAACACACCCCAAATACCCCAAACACACCCCAACCCCCCCAAAACCCCAGCCCCCCCAAATACACTCCAAACACACCCCAAACACACCCCAACCCCCCCAAAACCCCAGCCCCCCCAAATCCACCCCAAACACACCTCAGCCCCCCAAAACCCCAGCCCCACCCAAATACACTCCAAACACACCCCAACCCCCCCCCCCCCCCCAAAACAGAAGGCAAAAAAACCATAATGGGAGTTATGTACAGGCCTCCTAACAACGGTCAGGACCGGGGGCACAAAATGCACCACGAAATAGAAAGTGCATGTCAGAAAGGCAAGGTCACAGTGATCATGGGGGACTTCAATATGCAGGTGGACTGGGTAAATAATGCTGCCAGTGGACCCAAGGAAAGGGAATTCATTGAATGTTTACAGTAGGGCTTTTTGGAACAGCTTGTGATGGAGCCCACGAGGGAACAGGCCATTCTGGACTTAGTGTTATGTAATGAGCCAGACTTGATTAAAGATCTTAAAGTAAGGGAGCACTTAGGAGGCAGTGATCATAATATGGTAGAATTCAATCTCCAATTTGAAAGAAAGAAGGTAGAATCAGATGTAAAGGTGTTACAGTTAAATAAAGGTAACTACAGGGGCATGAGGGAGGAACTGACGAAAATCGACTGGGAGCAGAGCCTAGTGGGAAAGACAGTAGAACAGCAATGGCAGGAGTTTCTGGGAGTAATTGAGGACACAGTACAGAGGTTCATCCCAAAGAAAAGAAAGGTTATCAGAGGGGGAATTAGGCAGCCATGGCTGACAAAGGAAGTTAGGGAATGCATCAAAGCAAAAGAGAAAGCCTATAATGTGGCAAAGAGTAGTGGGAAGTCAGAAGATTGGGAAGGCTACAAAAACAAACAGAGGATAACAAAGAGAGAAATAAGGAAAGAGAGGATCAAATATGAAGGTAGGCTAGCCAGTAACATTAGGAATGATTGGAAAAGCATCCCTCCATTGCTACCCTCTGCCTTCTATGGCCTAGCCAGTTCTGTATCCACCTTGCCAGTTCACCCCTGATCCCGTGTGACTTCACCTTTTGTACTAGTCTACCATGAGGGACCTTGTCAAAGGCCTTACTGAAGTCCATATAGACAACATCTACTGCCCTACCTGCATCAATCATCTTAGTGACCTCCTCGAAAAACTCAATCAAGTTAGTGAGACACGACCTCCCCTTCACAAAACCGTGCTGCCTTTCACTAATACGTCCATTTGCTTCCAAATGGGAGTAGATCCTGTCTCGAAGAATTCTCTCCAGTAATTTCCCTACCACTGAAGTAAGGCTCACCGGCCTGTAGTTCCCGGGATTATCCTTGCTACCCTTCTTAAACAGAGGAACAACATTGGCTATTCTCCAGTCCTCCGGGACATCCCCTGAAGACAGCGAGGATCCAAAGATTTCTGTCAAGGCCTCAGCAATTTCCTCTCCAGCCTCCTTCAGTAATGTGGCAAAGAGTAGTGGGAAGTCAGAAGATTGGGAAGGCTACAAAAACAAACAGAGAATAACAAAGAGAGAAATAAGGAAAGAGAGGATCAAATATGAAGGTAGGCTAGCCAGTAACATTAGGAATGATAGTAAACGTTTCTTTAAATACATTAAAAACAAACGGGAGGCAAAAGTTGACATTGGGCCGCTCCAAAATGACACTGGTAATTTTGTGATGGGAGACAAGGAAATAGCTGAGGAACTAAATAAGTACTTTGCGTCAGTCTTCACAGTAGAAGACATGAGTAATATCCCAACAATTCCAGAGAGTCAGGGGGCAGAGTTGAATATGGTAGCCATCACAAAGGAGAAAGTGCTAGAGAAACTAAGAGGTCTAAAAATTGATAAACCTCCGGGCCCAGATGGACTACATCCTAGAGTTCTAAAGGAGATAGCTGAAGAAATAGTGGAGGCGTTAGTTATGATCTTTCAAAAGTCACTGGAGTCCGGGAAAGTCCCAGAGGATTGGAAAATCGCTGTTGTAACCCCCCTGTTCAAGAAGGGAACAAGGAAAAAGATGGAAAATTATAGGCCAATTAGCCTAACCTCGGTTGTTGGCAAGATTCTAGAATCCATTGTTAAGGATGAGATTTCTAAATTCTTGGAAGTGCAGGGTCAGATTAGGACAAGTCAGCATGGATTTAGTAAGGGGAGGTCGTGCCTGACAAACCTGTTAGAGTTCTTTGAAGAGATAACAAATAGGCTAGACCAAGGAGAGCCAATGGATGTTATCTATCTTGACTTCCAAAAGGCCTTTGATAAGGTGCCTCACGGGAGACTGCTGAGTAAAATAAGGGCCCAATGCGTTCGAGGCAAGGTACTAACATGGATTGACGATTGGCTGTCAGGCAGAAGGCAGAGAGTTGGGATAAAAGGTTCTTTTTCGGAATGGCAACCGGTGACGAGTGGTGTCCCGCAGGGTTCAGTGTTGGGGCCACAGCTGTTCTCTTTATATATTAACGATCTAGATGACGGGACTGGGGGCATTCTGGCTAAGTTTGCCGATGATACAAAGATAGGTGGAGGGGCAGGTAGTATGGAGGAGGTGGGGAGGCTGCAGAAAGATTTAGACAGTTTAGGAGAGTGGTCCAAGAAATGGCTGATGAAATTCAACGTGGGCAAGTGCGAGGTCTTGCACTTTGGAAAAAAGAATAGAGGCATGGACTATTTTCTAAACGGTGACAAAATTCATAATGCTGAAGTGCAAAGGGACTTGGGAGTCCTAGTCCAGGATTCTCTAAAGGTAAACTTGCAAGTTGAGTCCGTAATTAAGAAAGCAAATGCAATGTTGTCATTCATCTCAAGAGGCTTGGAATATAAAAGCAGGGATGTACTTCTGAAGCTTTATAAAGCATTAGTTAGGCCCCATTTAGAATACTGTGAGCAATTTTGGGCCCCACACCTCAGGAAGGACATACTGGCACTGGAGCGGGTCCAGCGGAAATTCACACGGATGATCCCAGGAATGGTAGGCCTAACATACGATGAACGTCTGAGGATCCTGGGATTTTCTTCATTGGAGTTTAGGAGGTTGAGGGGAGATCTAATAGAAACTTACAAGATAATGAATGGCTTAGATAGGGTGGATGTAGGGAAGTTGTTTCCATTAGCAGGGGAGACTAGGACCCGGGGGCACAGCCTGAGAATAAAAGGGAGTCACTTTAGAACAGAGATGAGGAGAAATTTCTTCAGCCAGAGAGTGGTGGGTCTGTGGAATTCATTGCCACAGAGGGCGGTGGAGGCCGGGACGTTGAGTGTCTTTAAGGCAGAAGTTGATAAATTCTTGATTTCTCGAGGAATTAAGGGCTATGGAGAGTGGGTAAATGGAGTTGAAATCAGCCATGATTGAATGGTGGAGTGGACTCGATGGGCCGAATGGCCTTACTTCCGCTCCTATGTCTTATGGTCTAAAACCCCAGCCACCACCAAATACACTCCAAACACAACCCAACCCCCCCCAAAACCCCAAACACCCCAAATACCCCAAATGCACCCCAACCCCCCCCAAAACCCCAAATACCCCAAACACACCCCAGCCCCCTCAAATACACTCCAAACACACCCCAACCCCCCCAAAACCCCAAATACCCCAAACACACCCCAGCCCCCTCAAATACACTCCAAACACACCCCAACCCCCCCCCCCAAATATCCCAAACACACCCCAACCCCCCCAAAACCCCAAACACACCACAAATACCCCAAACACACCCCAACCCCCCCAAAACACCAGATACACCCCAAATACAGCAAACACACCCCAACCCCCCCAAATATCCCACACACACCCCAACCCCCCAAAACCCCAAACACACCGCAAATACCCCAAACACACCCCAACCCCCCTAAAACCCCAAACACACCCCAAATACAGCAAACACACCCCAACCCCCCAAATACACTCCAAACACCCCCCAACCACCCCAAATATCCCAAACACACCCCGACCCCCCCAAAACCCCAAACACACCACAAATACAGCAAACACACCCCAACCCCCCCAAAACCCCAAACACACCCCAACCCCCCCAAACACACCCCAACACCCCCCCCAAAACCCCAAACACACCCCAAATACAGCAAACACACCCCAGTCTGCCCACATACACTCCAAACACACCCCAACCCCCCAAAACCCCAGTCCCCCCAAATACACTCCAAACACACCCCAACCCACCCAAAACCCCAAACACACCCCAAATACCCCAAATATAGCAAACACACCCAAACCCCCCAATACACTCCAAACACACCCAACCCCCGCAAATATCCCAAACACACCCCAACTCCCCCAAAACTCCAAACACACCCCAAATACTCCAAACACACCCCAACCCCCCCAAAACCCCAAACACACCCCAAATACAGCAAACACACCCCAACCCACCCAAATACACTCCAAAAACACCCCAACCCCCCCCAAATATCCCAAACAAACCCCAAAACCCCAAAACCCCAAACACATCCCAAATACCCCAAATACAGCAAACACACCCCAACCCCCCCAAATACACTCCAAACACACCCCAACCCCCCCAAATATCCCAAACACACCTCAACCCATCAAAACCCCAAACACACCCCAACCCCCCCAAATATCCCAAACACACCCCAACCCCCCCCAACCCCAAACACACCCCAAATACAGCAAACACACCCCAACCCCCCAAAACCCCAAACACACCCCAAATACCCCAAATACAGCAAACACACCCCAACCCCCCCAAACTCCAGCCCCAATACACTCCAAACACACCCCAACCCCCAAATACACTCCAAACACACCCCAACCCCCCCAAAACCCCAGGCCCCCCCAAATTCACTCCAAACACACCCCAACCCCCCCAAATATCCCAAACACACCCCAACCCCCCCAAAACCCCAAACACACCCCAAATACCCCAAACACACCCCAACCCCCCCAAAACCCCAGATACACCCCAAATACAGCAAACACACCCCAACCCCCCCAAATATCCCACACACACCCCAACCCCCCAAAACCCCAAACACACCGCAAATACCCCAAACACACCCCAACCCCCCCAAAACCCCAAACACACCCCAAATACAGCATACACACCCCAACCCCCCAAATACACTCCAAACACCCCCCAACTACCCCAAATATCCCAAACACACCCCGACCCCCCAAAACCCCAAACACACCCCAAATACCCCAAACTCACCCCGAACCCCCAAAACCCCAAACACACCCCAAATACAGCAAACACACCCCAACCCCCCCCAAATACACTCCAAACACACCCCAAATAGAGCAAACACACACCAGCCCCCCCAAATACACTCCAAACACACCCCAAATACAGCAACCACACCCCAACCCCCCAAAACCCCAAACACACCCCAACCCCCCCAAACACACCCCAACCCCCCCAAAACCCCAAACACACCCCAAATACAGCAAACACACCCCAGTCCGCCCACATAAACTCCAAACACACCCCAACCCCCCCAAAACCCCAGCCCCCCCAAATACACTCCAAACACACCCCAACCCACCCAAAACCCCAAACACACCCCAAATACCCCAAATATAGCAAACACACCCAAACCCCCCCAATACACTCCAAACAACCCAACCCCCCCAAATATCCCAAACACACCCCAACCCCCCCAAAACTCCAAACACACCCCAAATACCCCAAACACACCCTAACCCCCCAAAACCCCAAACACACCCCAAATACAGCAAACACACCCCAACCCACCCAAAAACACTCCAGAAACACCCCAACCCCCCCAAATATCCCAAACACACCCCAACCCCCCCAAAACCACAAACACACCACAAATACCCCAAATACAGCAAACACACCCCAACCCCCCCAATTACACCCCAAACACATCCCAACCCCCCTTAATACACTCCAAACACACCCCAACCCCCCCAATATCCCAAACACACCCCAACCCCCCCAAAAAGCCAAACACACCCCAAATACAGCAAACACACCCCAACCCCCCAAAACCCCAAACACACCCCAAATACCCCAAATACAGCAAACACACCCCAACCCCCCCAAACTCCAGCCCCCAATACACTCCAAACACACCCCAACCACCAAATACACTCCAAACACACCCCAACCCCACCAAATATCCCAGCCCCCCCCAATACCCCAAACACACCCCAACCCCCCAAATATCCCAAACACCCCCCAAACCCCCAAACACACCCCAAATACACCAAATACAGCAAACACGCCCCCCCCAAAAAAAAACCAGTCCCCAACACACCCCAATCTCCCAAAACCCCAACCCCCCAATACACTCCAAACATCCCCAAAACCCCAGCCCCCCCAAATGCAGCAAATACACCCAACCCCCCCAACCCCCAGCCCCCCCCAAATACACTCCAAACACACCCCAACCACCCCAAATATCCCAAACACACCCCAACGCCCCCACATATCCCAAACATACCCCAACCCCCCCAAAACCCCAAACACACCCCAAATACAGCAAACACGCCCCAACTCCCCCAAAACCCCAGCCCCCAACACACCCCAACCCCCCCAAAACCCCAACCCCCCAATACACTCCAAACATCCCCCAAAACCCCAGCCCCCCACAAATACAGCAAATACACCCCAACCCCCCCAACCCCCAGCCCCCCCCAAATACACTCCAAACACACCCCAACCACCCCAAATATCCCAAACACACCCCAACGCCCCCACATATCACAAACACACCCCAACCCCCCCAAAACCCCAAACACACCCCAAATACAGCAAACACACCCCAACCCCCCCAAATATCCCAAACACACCCCAACCCCCCAAACCCCAGCCCCCCCAAATACACTCCAAACACACCCCAAACACCCCAAATACGCTCCAAACACACCCCAACTCCCCCAAACCCCCAAACACACCCCAAATACCCCAAATACAGCAAACACACCCCAACCCCCCCAAACCCCAGCCCCCCCAAATAGACTCCAAACACACCCCAACCCCCCCCGAATACCCCAAACACACCCCAACCCCCCAAATCCCAGCCCACCCAAATACACTCCAAACACACCCCAACCCCCCCCCAAATACCCCAAACACACCCCAACCCCCCAAATCCCAGCCCCCCAAATACACTCCAAACACACCCCAACCCCCCAAACCCCAGCCCCCCCAAATACACTCCAAACACACACCAACCCCCCCAAACCCCAGCCCCCCCAAAATACACTCCAAACACACCCCAACCCCCCCCCAAATACCCCAAACACACCCCAACCCCCCAAATCCCAGCCCCCCAAATACACTCCAAACACACCCCAGCCCCCCCAAATCCCAGCCCCCCAATACACTCCAAACACACCCCAACCCCCCCAAACCCCAGCCCCCCCAAATACCCCAAACACACCCCAACCCCCCCAAACCCCAGCCCCCCCAAATACACTCCAAACACACCCCAACCCCCCAAATACCCCAAACACACCCCAACCCCCCAAATACCCCAAACACACCCCAATCCCCCAAATACAGCAAACACACCCCAAACCCCAATCCCCCCAAATACCCCAACCACACCCCAAGCCCCCCAAAGCCCCAGCCCCTCCAAATACCCCAAACACTTCCCGACTCCCCCAAAACCCCAGCCCCCCCAAATACACCCCAAACACACCCCAGCCCCCCCCCCAAATACCCCAAACACACCCCAACCCCTCCAAAACCCCAGCCCCCCAAATACACTCCAAACACACCCCAACCCCCCAAATACCACAAGCACACCCCAACCCCCCAAATACCCCAAATACACCGCAAACACATCCCAATCCCCCCCAAATACAGCAAACACACCCCGGCCCCCCCAAAACCCCAGCCCCCCCAAATACAGCAAACACACCCCAACCCCCCCAAAACACCAACCCCCCCAAATACACTCCAAGCACACACCAACCCCCCCAAAACACCAACCCCCCCAAATACACTCCAAACACACACCAACCCCCCCAAAACCCCAGCCCCCCCCAAATACAGCAAACGCTCCCCAACCCCCCAAAACCCCAACCCCCCCCCAAATACACTCCAAACACACCCCAACACCCTAAAACTCAAGCCCCCCCCAAATACTGCAAACGCACCCCAACCCCCCCAAAACCCCAACCCCCCCAAATGCCCCAAACACACCCCAAACCCCCCCAAATACACCCCAAACACATCCCAATCCCCTCCAAATACAGCAAACACACTCCAACCCCCCCAAAGCCCCCAAATACACTTCAACACCCCCCCAAATAGCCCCTAAATACCCCAAACATACCCCAAATACAGCAAACACACCCCAAACCCCCAACCCACCCCAAATACACTCCAAACACACCCCAAACCGCCGAAATACCCCAACCCCCCCAAATACCCCAAATCCCAAATTCACCCCAAACACATCCCAATCTCCCCCAAATACAGCAAACACACCCCAAACACCCCAAAGCCCCAGCCCCCCCCAAATACACTCCAAACACATCCCAACCCCCCAAAACCCCAGCCCCTCCCCCAAATACAACAAACACACCCCAACCCCCCCAAAACCCCACCCACCCCAAATACACTCCAAACACACCCCAACCTCCCCAAATGCCCCAAACACACCCCAACCCCCCCAAATACACTCCAAACACACCCCAAACCCCCCAAATACAGCAAACACACTACAATCCCCCCAAAAAACCCCAAATACACTCCAACTACCCCCCAAATACCCCAAATAGCCCCTAAATATTCCATCCCCCCCAAAAAATACTCTCCAAACACACCCCAACCCCCCCCAAAAAACCCCAACACCCCCCAGGTACACTCAAAACACACCCCAACCCCACCCCAAATACAGGAAACCCCCCCAAACCCCTCAAATACAGCAAACACACCCCAGCCCCCCAAAACCGCCCCAAATACTCTCCAACCCCCCCAAAGAGCCCCTAAATACCCCAAAGACACCCCAAATACAGCAAACACACCCCAAAATCCCCCAAGCCCCAACCCCCCAAATACACTCCAAACACACCCCAACCCCCCAAATACACAAAACCCCCCAAATACCCCAAACCCCAAATACCCCCTAAATACCCCAACTCCCCCCAAACACATCCCAATCCTCCCCAAATACAGCAAACACACTCCAACCCTCCCAAAAAACCCCAAGTACACTCCAACTCCCCCCAAATAGCCCCTAAATACCCCAAACACACCCCAAATACAGCAAACACACCCCCAAACCCCAAACCCCAAAACCCCAACCCCCCAAATACACTCCAAACACACCCCAACCCCCCAAATACCCCAAACCCCCACAAATACTCCAAACCCCAAATACACCCCAAACACATCACAATCCCCCCCCCAAATACAGCAAACGCACCCCAACCCCCCAAAGCCCCAGCCGCCCCCGAATACACTCCAAACACACCCCAACCCCCCCGAAACCCCAGACCCCCCAATTACAACAAACGCACCCCAACCCCCCCAAAACCCCAGCACCCCCAAATACACTCCAAACACACCTTAACCCCCCCAAATACCCCAAACGCACCCAAACCCCCCAAATACACCCCAAACACATCCCAATCCCACCCAAATACAGCAAACACACCCAACCCCCCAAATACAGCAAACACACTCCAACCCCCACAAAACCCCCCAAATACACTCCAACACCCCCCCAAATATCCCAAATAGCCACTAAATATTCCACCCCCCACCCAGAATACACTCCAAACACCCCACCCCCCCCCCAATAACCCCAACACCCCAAATACACTCCAAACACACCCCAACCCTGCCCTAAATACAGGAAACACACCCCAAATCCCCCAAATACA
Source organism: Scyliorhinus torazame (assembly GCF_047496885.1). Classification (NCBI taxonomy): domain Eukaryota; kingdom Metazoa; phylum Chordata; class Chondrichthyes; order Carcharhiniformes; family Scyliorhinidae; genus Scyliorhinus; species Scyliorhinus torazame. The sequence continues at coordinate 3,349,086 of NC_092709.1, forward strand.
GCAAACACACCCCAGCCCCCCAAAACCGCCCCAAATACTCTCCAACCCCCCCAAATACCCCAAACCCCAAATACCCCCTAAATACCCCAACCCCCCCAAATACCCCATCCCCCCAAATACCCCAACCCCCCCAAATACCCCAAACACACCCCAAACCCCCCAAATACCCCAAACCCCAAATACACCCCAACCCCCCCAATACACTCCAAACACACCCAACCCCCCAAATACAGCAAACACACCCCAAAACCCCCAAAACCCCAACCTCCTCAAATACCCCAAACACACCCCAAACCCCCCCAAATACACTCCAACCCCGCCAAATACCCCAAACCCCAAATACACCCCAAACCTCAAATACCCCTAAATAACCCATCCCCAAACCCCTCAAACACCCCAAACCCCAAATACCCCAACCCCCCAAATACCCCAAACCCCAAATACACCCTAAATACCCCCAAACCCCAAATACCCCAAACCACAAATACACCCCAAATACCCCAACCCCCAAATACCCCAAATACTCAAACACCCCCTAAATATCCGAAATATTCCCCAAATACCAAATACTTCCAAACACCCCCAAACCCCAAATTCACCCCAAACCACCCCCTAAATAACCCCAAATGCCCACTAAATCCCCTAAATAGACCTCAAACCCCAAATACCCAAACCCCAAATACTCCAAACACCCCCTAAATACCCCAAGACCCCAAATATCCAAAACCTTAAATACACCCCAATCCCCCCAAATACACCACAAATACCCCCCAAATACCTAAAACCCCAAACCCCCACAAACCCCAAATACCCCAAACTCCAAATACCCCAAATACCCACAAACCCCAAATACCCACAAACCCCAAATACATCCCAAACCCCAAATACTCCAAACCCCAAATAACCCAAATACACCCCAAACCCCAAATACCCCAAACCCCAAATACCCAAAATTCCTCAAACCGCAAATACCCCAAACCCCAAATACCCCAAATACACCTAAACCCCAAATACCCCAAACCCCAAATACCCCAAATACCTCAAACTGCAAATACCCCAAACCCCAAATACCCCAAATACACCCCAAACCCCAAGTACCCCAAATACCTCAAACCCCAAATACCCCAAACTCCAAATACCCCAAACCCCAAATACTCCAAAGAGTCACAAACCCCAAATACCCCAAACCCCAAATACCCCAAACTCCAAATACCCTAAATACCACCAAACCACAAATTCCACAAACCCCAAATGCCCACAAACCCCAAATAAACCCCAATCCCCAAATACCACAAACCCCAAATACCCCAAATACCCTCAAACCCCAAATATCCACAAACCCCAAATACACCCCAAACCCCAAATACACCAAACCCCAAATACCCTAAATACCCACAAACCCCAAATACACCCCAATCCCTAAATACCCCAAACCCCAAATACCCCAAATACTCACAAACCCCAAATACCCCAAACCCCAAATAGCCCAAATACCCACTAACCCCAAATACGCCCCAGCCCCCGAAATACCCCAAAACCACAAATGTCCAAAACCTTAAATACACCCCAAACCCCCTACATACCCCCAATTACCCAAAACCCCAAACCCCCCCAACCCCCAAATACCCCAAACCCCAAATACCCACAAACCCCAAATATCCCCAAACCCCAAATACACCCCAAACCCCAAATACACCAAACCCCAAATACCCCAAATACACCCCAAACCCCAAATACCCACAAACCCCAAATACAATCCAAATCCCAAATACCCCAAACCCAAATACTCAAACCCCAAATACCCCAAACACCCCCTAAATACCCCAAGACCCCAAATATCCAAAAGCTTAAATACACCCCAATCCCCCCAAATACACCACAAATACCCCCCAAATACCTAGTAAAAAACCAAATACCCCAAATATCCACAAACCCCAAATACACCCAAACCCCAAATGCCCCAAACCCCAAATGCCCCAAATACACCCCAAACCCCAAGTACCCCAAATACCTCAAACCCCAAATACCCCAAACTCCAAATACCCCAAACCCCAAATACTCCAAAGAGCCACAAACCCCAAATACCCCAAACCCCAAATCCCCCAAACCCCAAATACCCCAAATACCCCCCAAACCCCAAATTCCACAAACCCCAAATACCCACAAACCCCAAATGAACTCCAATCCCTAAATACCCCAAACCCCAAATGTCCAAAACCTTAAATACACCCCAAACCCCCTACATACCCCCAATTACCCAAAACCCCAAACACCCCCCAATCCCCAAATACCCCAAACCCCAAATAAACCAAATACCCACAAACCCCAAATATCCACAAACCCCAAATACACCCCAAACCCCAAATACACCAAACCCCAAATACCCTAAACACCCGCAAACCCCAAATACACCCCAATCCCTAAATACCCCAAACACCCCAAATACTCACAAACCCCAAATACCCCAAACCCCAAATACCCCAAATACCCACTAACCCCAAATACACCCTAAACCCCTAAATACCCCAAAACCCCAAATGTCCAAAACCTTAAATACACCCCAAACCCCCTGCATACCCCCAATTACCCAAAACCCCAAAACCCCCAACCCCCAAATACCCCAAACCCCAATACCCCCAAATACCCACAAACCCCAAATATCCCCAAACCCCAAATACACCCCAAACCCCAAATACACCAAACCCCAAATACCCCAAATGCACCCCAAACCCCAAATACCCACAAACCCCAAATACCCCAAATACACCCCAAACCCCAAATACCCCAAACCCCAAATACCTCAAACCCCAAATACCCACAAACCCCAAATACTCCAAAGACCCACAAACCCCAAATACCCCAAACCCCAAATACTCCAAACCCCAAATACCCCAAATACACCCCAAACCCGAAATACCCCAAATACCCACAAACCCCAAATACCTCAAACCCCAAATACCCCAAACCCCAAATACCCCAAAACACCCCAAACACCCCAAATACCCCAAACACCCCCTAAATACCCCAAAACCCCACATATCCAAAACTTTAAATACACCACAACCCCCCAAATACACCACAAATACCCCTAAGTACCCACAAACCCCAAAGACCACAAACCTCAAACACCCCAAACACCTCCAAAACCCCCTAACTGTCCCAACTACACCCAAACCCCAAATATCACTGAGTGCTGAATTTGGTGCTTTTTGAGTGCGATAGTGAGAGTTTGGTGACCGAGGGAGTATAAGGCTTCATTTTTATCTAAAGTTTAGTCTTTCTTTTATTTAGTTAATTAACTTAAAAGTTGCTGTTTGGTTTAGAAGAAGGTGAATTTTCAATCAGCTTTAAACAGGCTTCTACTTCTAGGCACTTGCAGCTGGAGCTTGTTAATTAGTTAATTGGATTAGGCCAGTTTTTCAGAGGCTAGATTCACAGTATAAAAGTGATCCCCTACAGTGCAGACTTTGTTTGCACTGAGTGCTGAATTTGGTGCTTTTTGAGTGCGATAGTGAGAGTTTGGTGACCGAGGGAGTATAAGGCTTCATTTTTATCTAAAGTTTAGTCTTTCTTTTATTTAGTTAATTAACTTAAAAGTTGCTGTTTGGTTTAGAAGAAGGTGAATTTTCAATCAGCTTTAAACAGGCTTCTACTTCTAGGCACTTGCAGCTGGAGCTTGTTAATTAGTTAATTGGATTAGGCCAGTTTTTCAGAGGCTAGATTCACAGTATAAAAGTGATCCCCTACAGTGCAGACTTTGTTTGCACTGAGTGCTGAATTTGGTGCTTTTTGAGTGCGATAGTGAGAGTTTGGTGACCGAGGGAGTATAAGGCTTCATTTTTATCTAAAGTTTAGTCTTTCTTTTATTTAGTTAATTAACTTAAAAGTTGCTGTTTGGTTTAGAAGAAGGTGAATTTTCAATCAGCTTTAAACAGGCTTCTACTTCTAGGCACTTGCAGCTGGAGCTTGTTAATTAGTTAATTGGATTAGGCCAGTTTTTCAGAGGCTAGATTCACAGTATAAAAGTGATCCCCTACAGTGCAGACTTTGTTTGCACTGAGTGCTGAATTTGGTGCTTTTTGAGTGCGATAGTGAGAGTTTGGTGACCGAGGGAGTTAGGTGAGGAGGGAGTAAGGTGCTCCTTTCATTTTGTTTCCGACATTTCCGCAAAGAGTGCGAAGAGAGCCAGGAGTTTACAGGAAGTGTAGCTGACTGGGAGCAGAGTCGGAGGGCGGAGATCTAGTTAGTCCACAGGGCAGATATATTCTGTAAGGTAAGAGGGGATGGAGGCTAGGCCAGTTACATGCTCCTCCTGTAGGATGTGGGTGGTGAGGGATACCACCGGTGTCCCCACTGACTATACCTGTGGGAAGTGCACCCAACTCCAGCTCCTCAAAGACCGTGTTAGGGAACTGGAGCTGAAGCTGGATGAACTTCGGATCATCCGGGAGGCAGAGGGGGTGATTGAGAAGAGTTACAGGGAGGTAACCACACCCAAGGTACAGGACAAGAATAGCTGGGTTACAGTCAGGGGGAAAAAAACAAACAGGCAGACAGTGCAGGGATCCCTCGTGGCCGTTCCCCTTCAAAACAAGTATACCGTTTTGGATGCTGTTGGGGGGGATGACCTACCGGGGGAAGGCCCTAGCGGCCAGGTCTCTGGCACTGAGTCTGGCTCTGGGGCTCAGAAGGGAAGGGGGGAGAATAGAAAAGCAATAGTTGTAGGAGATTCAATGGTTAGGGGAATAGATAGGAGATTCTGTGGTCGCGAGCGAGACTCCCGGAAGGTATGTTGCCTCCCGGGTGCCAGGGCCAGGGATGTCTCGGATCGTGTCTTCAGGATCCTTAAGGGGGAGGGGGAGCAGCCAGAAGTCGTGGTGCACATTGGTACCAACGACATAGGTAGGAAAAGGGGTGTGGAGGTAATAAACAAGTTTAGGGAGTTAGGCTGGAAGTTGAAAGCCAGGACAGACAGAGTTGTCATCTCTGGTTTGTTGCCGGTGCCACGTGATAGCGAGGCTAGGAATAGGGAGAGAGTGCAGTTGAACACGTGGCTGCAGGAATGGTGTAGGAGGGAGGGCTTCAGGTATTTGGATAATTGGAGCGCATTCTGGGGAAGGTGGGACCTGTACAAGCAGGACGGGTTGCATCTGAACCAGAGGGGCACCAATATCCTGGGAGGGAGGTTTGCTAGTACTCTTCGGGAGGGTTTAAACTAATTTGGCAGGGGAATGGGAACCGGATTTGTAGTCCAGCAACTAAGGTAGCCGATATTCAGGACGCCAAAGCATGTAATGAGGCAGTGGGGAAGGGAACACTGACAAAGGAAAGTATTTGCAGGCACGGAGATGGGTTGAAGTGTGTATACTTCAACGCAAGAAGCATCAGGAATAAGGTGGGTGAACTTAAGGCATGGATCGGTACTTGGGACTACGATGTGGTGGCCATCACGGAAACTTGGATAGAAGAGGGGCAGAAATGGTTGTTGGAGGTCCCTGGTTATAGATGTTTCAATAAGATTAGGGAGGGTGGTAAAAGAGGTGGGGGGGGTGGCATTATTAATTAGAGATAGTATAACAGCTGCAGAAAGGCAGTTCGAGGAGTATCAGCCTATTGAGGTAGTATGGGTTGAAGTCAGAAATAGGAAAGGAGCAGTCACCTTGTTAGGAGTTTTCTATAGGCCCCCCAATAGTAGCAGAGATGTGGAGGAACAGATTGGGAAACAGATTTTGGAAAGGTGCAGAAGTCATAGGGTAGTAGTCATGGGCGACTTTAACTTCCCAAATATTGAGTGGAAACTCTTTAGATCAAATAGTTTGGATGGGGTGGTGTTTGTGCAGTGTGTCCAGGAAGCTTTTCTAACACAGTATGTAGATTGTCCAACCAGAGGAGGGGCAATATTGGATTTAGTACTGGGTAATGAACCAGGGCAAGTGATAGATTTGTTAGTGGGGGAGCATTTTGGAGATAGTGACCACAATTCTGTGACTTTCACTTTAGTAATGGAGAGGGATAGGTACGTGCAACAGGGCAAGGTTTACAATTGGGGGAAGGGTAAATACGATGTTGTCAGACAAGAATTGAAGTGCATAAGTTGGGAACATAGGCTGGCAGGGAAGGACACAAGTGAAATGTGGAACTTGTTCAAGGAACAGGTGCTACGTGTCCTTGATATGTATGTCCCTGTCAGGCAGGGAAGAGATGGTCGAGTGAGGGAACCATGGTTGACAAGAGAGGTTGAATGTCTTGTTAAGAGGAAAAAGGTGACTTATGTAAGGCTGAGGAAACAAGGTTCAGACAGGGCATTGGAGGGATACAAGATAGCCAGGAGGGAACTGAAGAAAGGGATTAGGAGAGCTAAGAGAGGGCATGAACAATCTTTGGCGGGTAGGATCAAGGAAAACCCCAAGGCCTTTTACACATATGTGAGAAATATGAGAATGACTAGAGCGAGGGTAGGTCCGATCAAGGACAGTAGCGGGAGATTGTGTATTGAGTCTGAAGAGATAGGCGAGGTCTTGAATGAGTACTTTTCTTCTGTATTTACAAATGAGAGGGGTGATATTGTTGGAGAGGACAGTGTGAAACAGATTGGTAAGCTCGAGGAAATACTTGTTAGGAAGGAAGATGTGTTGGGCATTTTGAAAAACTTGAGGATAGACAAGTCCCCCGGGCCTGACGGGATATATCCAAGGATTCTATGGGAAGCAAGAGATGAAATTGCAGAGCCGTTGGCAATTATCTTTTCGTCCTCACTGTCAACAGGGGTGGTACCAGGGGATTGGAGAGTGGCGAATGTCGTGCCCCTGTTCAAAAAAGGAACTAGGGATAACCCTGGGAATTACAGGCCAGTTAGTCTTACTTCGGTGGTAGGCAAAGTAATGGAAAGGGTACTGAAGGATAGGATTTCTGAGCATCTGGAAAGACACTGCTTGATTAGGGATAGTCAGCACGGATTTGTGAGGGGTAGGTCTTGCCTTACAAATCTTATTGAATTCTTTGAGGAGGTGACCAAGCATGTGGATGAAGGTAAAGCAGTGGATGTAGTGTACATGGATTTTAGTAAGGCATTTGATAAAGTTCCCCATGGTAGGCTTCTGCACAAAGTAAGGAGGCATGGGATAGTGGGAAATTTGGCCAGTTGGATAACGAACTGGCTAACCGATAGAAGTCAGAGAGTGGTGGTGGATGGCAAATATTCAGCCTGGATCCCAGTTACCAGTGGTGTACCGCAGGGATCAGTTCTGGGTCCTCTGCTGTTTGTGATTTTCATTAATGACTTGGATGAGGGAGTTGAAGGGTGGGTCAGTAAATTTGCAGACGATACGAAGATTGGTGGAGTTGTGGATAGTAAGGAGGGCTGTTGTCGGCTGCAAAGAGACATAGATAGGATGCAGAGCTGGGCTGAGAAGTGGCAGATGGAGTTTAACCCTGAAAAGTGTGAGGTTGTCCATTTTGGAAGGACAAATATGAATGCGGAATACAGGGTTAACGGTAGAGTTCTTGGCATTGTGGAGGAGCAGAGAGACCTTGGGGTCTATGTTCATACATCTTTGAAAGTTGCCACTCAAGTGGATAGAGCTGTGAAGAAGGCCTATGGTGTGCTCGCGTTCATTAACAGAGGGATTGAATTTAAGAGCCGTGAGGTGATGATGCAGCTGTACAAAACTTTGGTAAGGCCACATTTGGAGTACTGTGTACAGTTCTGGTCGCCTCATTTTAGGAAGGATGTGGAAGCTCTGGAAAAGGTGCAAAGAAGATTTACCAGGATGTTGCCTGGAATGGAGAGTAGGTCTTACGAGGAAAGGTTGAGGGTGCTAGGCCTTTTCTCATTAGAGCGGAGAAGGATGAGGGGCGACTTGATAGAGGTTTATAAGATGATCAGGGGAATAGATAGAGTAGACAGTCAGAGACTTTTTCCCCAGGTGGAACACACCATTACAAGGGGACATAAATTTAAGGTGAAAGGTGGAAGATATATGAGGGATATCAGAGGTAGGTTCTTTACCCAGAGAGTAGTGGGGGCATGGAATGCACTGCCTGTGGAAGTAGTTGAGTCGGAAACATTAGTGACCTTCAAGCAGCTGTTGGATAGGTACATGGATTACGGGAAAATGATATAGTGTAGATTTATTTGTTCTTAAGGGCAGCACGGTAGCATTGTGGATAGCACAATTGCTTCACAGATCCATGGTCCCAGGTTCGATTTCGGCCTGGGTCATTGTCTGTGCGGAGTCTGCACGTTCTCCGCGTGTCTGCGTGGGTTTCCTCCGGGTGCTCCGGTTTCCTCCCACAGTCCAAAGATGTGCGGGTTAGGTGAATTGGCCAATGATAAATTGCCCTTAATGTCCAAATTGCCCTTGGTGTTGGGTGGAGGTGTTGAGTTTGGGTAGGGTGCTCTTTCCAAGAGCTGGTGCAGACTCAGGGGGCCGAATGGCCTCCTTCTGCACTGTAGATTCAATGATAATCTATGATTAATCTAGGACAAAGGTTCGGCACAACATCGTGGGCCGAAGGGCCTGTTCTGTGCTGTATTTTCTATGTTCTATGTTCTATGTTCTATATCCCAAAACACCCCAAACCCCAAATACCCCAAACCCCAAATACCCCAAACCCCAAATATCCCAAACCCCAAATACCCCAAATACCCACAAACCCCAAATACCCCCTAACTACCCCAAATGCACACCAAAACCCCAAACACCCCAAAACCTAAATACCCCAAAAGCCCCTAATACCCGAAACCCCAAGTACCCCAAACCCCAAGTACCCCAAAACCCAAACACCCCAAAACATCCCAAACACCCCAAATACCCCAAACACCCCCAAACACCCCCAAACACCCCCTAAATACCCCAAAACCCCAAATATCCAAACCCTTAAATACACCCATTAACCCCCAAATACACCATAAATACCCCCCAAATACCCAAAACCGCAAACACCCCCAAACCCCAAATACACCCCAAACCCCAAATACCCCAAACCCCAAATACCCCAAATACCCACAAACCCCAAATACTCACAAACCCCAAATACACACCAAACCCCAAATACTCCAAACCCCAAATAACCCAAATACACCCCAAACCCCAAATACCCCATATACCTCAAACCACAAATACCCCAAACCCCAAATACCCCAAATACACCCAAACCCCAAATACCCCAAACCCCAAATACCCCAAATACCTCAAACCACAAATACCCCAAATACACCCCAAACCCCAAGTACCCCAAATACCTCAAACCCCAAATACCCCAAACTCCAAATACCCCAAACCCCAAATACTCCAAAGAGCCACAAACCCCAAATACCCCAAACCCCAAATACCCCAAATACCCCCCACACCCCAAATTCCACAAACCCCAAATACCCACAAACCCCAAATAAATCCCAATCCCTAAATACCCCAAACCCCAAATGTCCAAAACCTTAAATACACCCCAAACCCCAAATACACCAAACCCCAAATACCCCCCAAACGTCAAATACCCACAAACCCCAAATACCCCAAATACAACCCAAACCCCAAATACCCCAAACCCCAAACCCCAAATACCCCAAACCCCAAATACCCCAAATACCCCCCACACCCCAAATTCCACAAACCCCAAATACCCACAAACCCCAAATAAATCCCAATCCCTAAATACCCCAAACCCCAAATGTCCAAAACCTTAAATACACCCCAAACCCCCTACATACCCCCAATTACCCAAAACCCCAAACACCCCCAATCCCCAAATACCCCAAACCCCAAATACCCCAAATACCCACAAACCCCAAATATCCACAAACCCCAAATACACCCCAAACCGCAAATACACCAAACCCCAAATACCCTAAATACCCACAAACCCCAAATACACACCAATCCCTAAATACCCCAAACACCCCAAATACTCACAAACCCCAAATACCCCAAACCCCAAATACCCCAAATACCCACTAACCCCAAATACACCCTGACCCCCTAAATACCCCAAAACCCCAAATGTCCAAAACCTTAAATACACCCCATCCCCCTGCATACCCCCAATTACCCCAACCCCCCAACCCCCAAATACCCCAAACCCCAATACCCCAAATACCCACAAACCCCAAATATCCCCAACCCCCAAATACACCCCAAACCCCAAATACACCAAACCCCAAATTCCCCAAATACACCCCAAACCCCAAATACCCACAAACCCCAAATACCCAAACCCCAAATACCCCAAACCCCAAATACCCCAAATACCTCAAACCCCAAATACCCACAAACCCCAAATACCCCAAACCCCAAATACTCCAAACCCCAAATACCCCAAATACACCCCAAAGCCGAAATACCCCAAATACCCACAAACCCCAAATACCTGAAACCCCAAATACCTCAAACCCCAAATACCCCAAACCCCAAATACCCCAAAACACCCCAAACACCCCAAATACCCCAAACACCCCCTAAATACCCCAAAACCCCACATATCCAAAACTTAAATACACCACAAACCCCCCAAATACACCACAAATACCCCAAGTACCCACAAACCCCAAATACCACAAACCTCAAACACCCCAAACACCTCCAAAACCCCCTAACTGTCCCAACTACACCCCAAACCCCAAATATCCCAAAACACCCCAAACCCCAAATACCCCAAACCCCAAATATCCCAAAACACCCCAAACCCCAAATACCCACAAACCCCAAATACACCCCCTAAATACCCCCAATCCCCAAATACCCAAACACACCCCAAGCACCCCCTAAATACCCCAAATGCACACCAAAACCCCAAACACCCCAAAACCTAAATACCCCAAAAGTCCCTAATACCCGAAGCCCCAAATACCCCAAACCCCAAGTACCCCAAACCCCAAACACCCCAAAACATCCCAAACACCCAAATACCCCAAACACCCCAAACACCCCCTAAATACCCCAAACCCCCAAATATCCAAAACCTTAAATACACCCCAAACCCCAAATACACCAAACCCCAAATACCCCCCAAACGTCAAATACCCACAAACCCCAAATACCCCAAATACAACCCAAACCCCAAATACCCCAAACCCCAAATACCCCAACCCCCAAATACCCCAACCCCCAAATACCCCAACCCCAAATACCCTAAATACCCCCCAAACCGCAAATTCCACAAACCCCAAATGCCCACAAACCCCAAGTAAACCCCAATCCCCAAATACCCCAAACCCCAAATACCCCAAATACCCACAAACCCCAAATATCCACAAACCCCAAATACACCCCAATCCCCAAATACCCCAAACCCCAAATACCCCAAACCCCAAATACCCCAAATACCCACAAACCCCAAATATCCACAAACCCCAAAGACACCCCAAACCGCAAATACACCAAACCCCAAATACCCTAAATACCCACAAACCCCAAATACACCCCAATCCCTAAATACCCCAAACACCCCAAATACTCACAAACCCCAAATACCCCAAACCCCAAATACCCCAAATACCCACTAACCCCAAATACACCCTAACCCCCTAAATACCCCAAAACCCCAAATGTCCAAAACCTTAAATACACCCCAAACCCCCTGCATACCCCCAATTACCCCAAACCCCCCCAACCCCCAAATACCCCAAACCCCAATACCCCAAATACCCACAAACCCCAAATATCCCCAACCCCCAAATACACCCCAAACCCCAAATACACCAAACCCCAAATTCCCCAAATACACCCCAAACCCCACAAACCCCAAATACCCCAAACCCCAAATACCCACAAACCCCAAATACCCCAAATACCTCAAACCCCAAATACCCACAAACCCCAAATACAGCAAAGACCCACAAACCCCAAATACCCCAAACCCCAAATACTCCAAACCCCAAATACCCCAAATACACCCCAAACCCGAAATACCCCAAATATCCACAAACCCCAAATACCTGAAAACCCAATTACCTCAAACCCCAAATACCCCAAACCCCAAATACCCCAAAACACCCCAAACACCCCAAATACCCCAAACACCCCCTAAATACCCCAAAACCCCACATATCCAAAACTTAAATACACCACAAACCCCCCAAATACACCACAAATACCCCCAAGTACCCACAAACCCCAAATACCACAAACCTCAAACACCCCAAACACCTCCAAAACCCCCTAACTGTCCCAACTACACCCCAAACCCCAAATATCCCAAAACACCCCAAACCCCAAATACCCCAAACCCCAAATATCCCAAAACACCCCAAACCCCAAATACCCACAAACCCCAAATACACCCCCTAAATACCCCCAATCCCCAAATACCCAAACACACCCCAAGCACCCCCTAAATACCCCAAATGCACACCAAAACCCCAAACACCCCAAAACCTAAATACCCCAAAAGTCCCTAATACCCGAAGCCCCAAGTACCCCAAACCCCAAACACCCCAAAACATCCCAAACACCCCAAATACCCCAAACACCCCAAACACCCCCTAAATACCCCAAACCCCCAAATATCCAAAACCTTAAATACACCCCAAACCCCAAATACACCAAACCCCAAATACCCCCCAAACGTCAAATACCCACAAACCCCAAATACCCCAAATACAACCCAAACCCCAAATACCCCAACCCCCAAATACCCCAACCCCCAAATACCCCAACCCCCAAATACCCCAACCCCCAAATACCCTAAATACCCCCCAAACCCCAAATTCCACAAACCCCAAATGCCCACAAACCCCAAATAAACCCCAATCCCCAAATACCCCAAACCCCAAATACCCCAAATAACCACAAACCCCAAATATCCACAAACCCCAAATACACCCCAAACCCCAAATAGACCAAACCCCAAATACCCTAAATACCCACAAACCCCAAATACACCCCAATCCCGAAATACCCCAAACCCTAAATACCCCAAATACTCACAAACCCCAAATACCCCAAACCCCAAATACCCCAAATACCCACTAACCCCAAATACGCCTCAACCCCCTAAATACCCCAAAAGCCCCTAATACCCGAAACCCCAAATACCCCAAACCCCAAATACCCCAAACCCCAAGTACCCCAAACACCCCAAAACATCGCAAACACCCTAAACATCCCAAACACCCCAAGCACCCCCTAAATACCCCAAAACCCCAAATATCCAAAACCTTAAATACACCCATTACCCCCCAAATACACCACAAACACCCCCCAAATACCCAAAATCCCAAACACCCCCAAACCACAAATACCCCAAATACGCCCAAACCCCAAATATCCACAAACCCCAAATACCCCAAATACACCCCAAACCCCAAATACCCCAAATACCCCAAACCCCAAATACCCCAAATACCTCAAACCCCAAATACCCCAAACTCCAAATACCCCAAACCCCAAATACTCCAAAGACCCACAAACCCCAAATACCCCAAACCCCAAATACTGCAAAACCCACAAACCCCAAATACCCCAAACCCCAATTACTCCAAACCCCAAATACCCCAAATACACCCCAAACCCGAAATACCCCAAATACCCACAAACCCCAAATACCTGAAACCCCAAACACCTCAAACCCCAAATACCCCAAACCCCAAATACCCCAAAACACCCCAAACCCCAAATACCCCAAACCGCAAATATCCCAAAACACCCCAAACCCCAAATACCCCAAACCCCAAATACCCCAAATACCCACAAACCCCAAATACACCCCCTAAATACCCCAATCCCCAAATACCCAAACACACACCAAGCACCCCCTAAATACCCCAAATGCACACCAAAACCCCAAACACCCCAAAACCTAAATACCCCAAAAGCCCCTAATACCCGAAACCCCAAATACCCCAAACCCCAAGTACCCCAAACCCCAAACACCCCAAAACATCCCAAACACCCCAAATACCCCAAACACCCCAAACACCCCCTAAATACCCCAAACCCCCAAATATCCAAAACCTTAAATACACCCCAAACCCCAAATACACCAAACCCCAAATACCCCAAATACACCCCAAACCCCAAATACCCACAAACCCCAAATACCCCAAACCCCAAATACCCCAAACCCCAAATACCCTAAATACCCCCAAACCCCAAATTCCACAAACCCCAAATGCCCACAAACCCCAAATAAACCCCAATCCCCAAATACCCCAAACCCCAAATACCCCAAATACCCACAAACCCTAAATACACCCCAAACCCAAATACACCAAACCCCAAATACCCCAAATACACCCCAAACCCCAAATACCCACAAACCCCAAATACCCCAAATACCCCAAACCCCAAATACCCCAAACCCCAAATACCCTAAATACCCCCAAACCCCAAATTCCACAAACCCCAAATGCCCACAAACCCCAAATAAACCCCAATCCCCAAATACCCCAAACCCCAAATACCCTAAATACCCACAAACCCCAAATACACCCCAATCCCGAAATACCCCAAACCCCAAATACCCCAAATACTCACGAACCCCAAATACCCCAAACCCCAAATACCCCAAATACCCACTAACCCCAAATACGCCCCAACCCCCTAAATACCCCCAAAGCCCCTAATACCCGAAACCCCAAATACCCCAAACCCCAAGTACCCCAAACCCCAAACACCCAAAACATCCCAAACCCCCCAACCCCCAAATACCCCAAACCCCAAATACTCACAAACCCCAAATATCCCCAAACCCCAAATACACCCCAAACCCCAAATACACCAAACCCCAAATACCCCAAATACACCCCAGACCCCAAATACCCACAAACCCCAAATACCCCAAATACAACCCAAACCCCAAATACCCCAAACCCCAAATACTCAAACCCCAAATACCCCAAACACCCCCTCAATACCCCAAGACACCAAATATCCAAAACCTTAAATACACCCCAATCCCCCCAAATATACCACAAATACCCCCCAAATACCTAAAAAAAAAAAAACCAAATACCCCAAATACCCACAAACCCCAAAGACCCACAAACCCCAAATACCCACAAACCCCAAATACACACCAAACCCCAAATACTCCAAACCCCAAATAACCCAAATACACACCAAACCCCAAATACCCCAAACCCCAAATACCCCATATACCTCAAACCGCAAATACCCCAAACCCCAAATACACCCAAACCCCAAATGCCCCAACCCCAAATACCCCAAATACCTCAAACCGCAAATACCCCAAACCCCAAATACTCCAAATACACCCCAAACCCCAAGTACCCCAAATACCTCAAACCCCAAATACCCCACACTCCAAATACCCCAAACCCCAAATACACCAAAGAGCCACAAACCCCAAATACCCCAAATACCCTCAAACCCCAAATATCCACAAACCACAAATACACCCCAAACCCCAAATACACCCCAAACCCCAAGTACCCCAAATACCTCAAACCCCAAATACCCCAAACTCCAAATACCCCAAACCCCAAATACTCCAAAGAGCCACAAACCCCAAATACCCCAAACCCCAAATACCCCAAACTCCAAATACCCTAAATACCACCAAACCACAAATTCCAATAAACCCCAAATGCCCACAAACCCCAAATAAACCCCAATCCCCAAATACCCCAAACCCCAAATACCCCAAATACCCTCAAACCCCAAATACCCCAAACCCCAAATACACCCCAAACCCCAAATACACCAAACCCCAAATACCCTAAATACCCACAAACCCCAAATACACCCCAATCCCTAAATACCCCAAACCCCAAATACCCCAAATACTCACAAACCCCAAATACCCCAAACCCCAAATAGCCCAAATACCCACTAACCCCAAATACGCCCCAGCCCCCGAAATACCCCAAAACCACAAATGTCCAAAACCTTAAATACACCCCAAACCCCCTACATACCCCCAATTACCCAAAACCCCAAACCCCCCAACCCCCAAATACCCCAAACCCCAAATACCCACAAACCCTAAATATCCCCAAATACACCCCAAACCCCAAATACACCAAACCCCAAATACCCCAAATACACCCCAAACCCCAAATACCCACAAACCCCAAATACCTAAATACAACCCAAATCCCAAATACCCCAAACCCAAATACTCAAACCCCAAATACCCCAAACACCCCCTAAATACCCCAAGACCCCAAATATCCAAAACCTTAAATACACTCCAATCCCCCCAAATACACCACAAATACCCCCAAATACCTAATAAAAAACCAAATACCCCAAATACCCACAAACCCCAAATACACCCAAACCCCAAATGCCCCAAACCCCAAATACCCCAAATACACCCCAAACCCCAAGTACCCCAAATACCTCAAACCCCAAATACCCCAAATACCCCAAATACCCCAAATACCCCCAAACCCCAAATTCCACAAACCCCAAATACCCACAAACCCCAAATAAACTCCAATCCCTAAATACCCCAAACCCCAAATGTCCAAAACCTTAAATACACCCCAAACCCCCTACATACCCCCAATTACCCAAAACCCCAAACACCCCCCAATCCCCAAATACCCCAAACCCCAAATAAACCAAATACCCACAAACCCCAAATATCCACAAACCCCAAATACACCCCAAACCCCAAATATACCAAACCCCAAATACCCTAAACACCCGCAAACCCCAAATACACCCCAATCCCTAAATACCCCAAACACCCCAAATACTCACAAACCCCAAATACCCCAAACCCCAAATACCCCAAATACCCACTAACCCCAAATACACCCTAACCCCCTAAATACCCCAAAACCCCAAATGTCCAAAACCTTAAATACACCCCAAACCCCCTGCATACCCCCAATTACCCAAAACCCCAAAACCCCCAACCCCCAAATACCCCAAACCCCAATACCCCCAAATACCCACAAACCCCAAATATCCCCAAACCCCAAATACACCCCAAACCCCAAATACACCAAACCCCAAATACCCCAAATACACCCCAAACTCCAAATACCCACAAACCCCAAATACCCCAAATACACCCCAAACCCCAAATACCCCAAACCCCAAATACCTCAAGCCCCAAATACCCACAAACCCCAAATACTCCAAAGACCCACAAACCCCAAATACCCCAAACCCCAAATACTCCAAACCCCAAATACCCCAAATACACCCCAAACCCGAAATACCCCAAATACCCACAAACCCCAAATACCTGAAACCCCAAATACCCCAAACCTCAAATACCCCAAATCACCCCAAACACCCCAAATACCCCAAACACCCCCTAAATACCCCAAAACCCCACATATCCAAAACTTTAAATACACCCCAACCCCCCAAATACACCATAAATACCCCCAAGTACCCACAAACCCCAAAGACCACAAACCTCAAACACCCCAAACACCTCCAAAACCCCCTAACTGTCCCAACTACACCCCAAACCCCAAATATCCCAAAACACCCCAAACCCCAAATACCCCAAACCCCAAATATCCCAAACCCCAAATACCCACAAACCCCAAATACCCACAAACCCCAAATACCCAAAACACCCCAGGCACCCCCTAACTACCCCAAATGCACACCAAAACCCCAAACACCCCAAAACCTAAATACCCCCAAAGCCCCTAATACCCGAAACCCCAAGTACCCCAAACCCCAAGTACCCCAAAACCCAAACACCCCAAAACATCCCAAACACCCCAAATACCCCAAACACCCCCAAACACCCCCTAAATACCCCAAAACCCTAAATATCCAAACCCTTAAATACACCCATTAACCCCCAAATACACCATAAATACCCCCCAAATACCCAAAACCGCAAACACCCCCAAACCCCAAATACACCCCAAACCCCAAATACCCCAAACCCCAAATACCCCAAATACCCACAAACCCCAAATACACACCAAACCCCAAATACTCCAAACCCCAAATAACCCAAATACACCCCAAATACCCCAAACCCCAAATACCCCAAATACACCCCAAACCCCAAGTACCCCAAATACCTCAAACCCCAAATACCCCAAACTCCAAATACCCCAAACCCCAAATACTCCAAAGAGCCACAAACCCCAAATACCCCAAACCCCAAATACCCCAAATACCCCCCAAAACCCAAAATCCAAAAACCCCAAATACCCCACATACCTCAAACCGCAAATACCCCAAACCCCAAATACCCCAAATACACCCAAACCCCAAATACCCCAAACCTCAAATACCCCAAATACCTCAAACCACAATTACCCCAAACCCCAAATACCCCAAATACACCCCAAACCCCAAGTACCCCAAATACCTCAAACCCCAAATACCCCAAACTCCAAATACCCCAAGCCCCAAATCCTCCAAAGAGCCACAAACCCCAAATACCCCAAACCCCAAATACCACAAACCCCAAATACCCCAAATACCCCCCAAACCCCAAATTCCACAAACCCCAAATACCCACAAACCCCAAATAAATCCCAATCCCTAAATACCCCAAACCCCAAATGTCCAAAACCTTAAATACACCCCAAACCCCCTACATACCCCCAATTACCCAAAACCCCAAATACCCCAAATACCCACAAACCCCAAATATCCACAAACCCCAAATACACCCCAAACCGCAAATACACCAAACCCCAAATACCCTAAATAACCACAAACCCCAAATACACCCCAATCCCTAAATACCTCAAACACCCCAAATACTCACAAACCCCAAATACCCCAAATACCCACTAACCCCAAATACACCCTAACCCCCTAAATACCCCAAAACCCCAAATGTCCAAAACCTTAATTACACCCCAAACCCCCTGCATACCCCCAATTACCCAAAACCCCAAACCCCCCAACCCCCAAATACCCCAAACCCCAATACCCCAAATACCCACAAACCCCAAATATCCCCAAACCCCAAATACACCCCAAACCCCAAATACACCAAACCCCAAATTCCCCAAATACACCCCAAACCCCAAATACCCACAAACCCCAAATACCCCAAACCCCAAATACCCCAAACCCCAAATACCTCAAATACCTCAAACCCCAAATACCCACAAACCCCAAATACTGCAAAGACCCACAAACCCCAAATACCCCAAACCCCAAATACTC
The DNA here is from genome assembly GCF_047496885.1 of Scyliorhinus torazame. Taxonomy (NCBI): domain Eukaryota; kingdom Metazoa; phylum Chordata; class Chondrichthyes; order Carcharhiniformes; family Scyliorhinidae; genus Scyliorhinus; species Scyliorhinus torazame. The sequence continues at coordinate 3,368,156 of NC_092709.1, forward strand.
CAAACCCCAAATACCCCAAATACACCCCAAACCCGAAATACCCCAAATACCCCACATACCTCAAACCGCAAATACCCCAAACCCCAAATACCCCAAATACACCCAAACCCCAAATACCCCAAACCTCAAATACCCCAAATACCTCAAACCACAATTACCCCAAACCCCAAATACCCCAAATACACCCCAAACCCCAAGTACCCCAAATACCTCAAACCCCAAATACCCCAAACTCCAAATACCCCAAGCCCCAAATCCTCCAAAGAGCCACAAACCCCAAATACCCCAAACCCCAAATACCACAAACCCCAAATACCCCAAATACCCCCCAAACCCCAAATTCCACAAACCCCAAATACCCACAAACCCCAAATAAATCCCAATCCCTAAATACCCCAAACCCCAAATGTCCAAAACCTTAAATACACCCCAAACCCCCTACATACCCCCAATTACCCAAAACCACCAAACACCCCCAATCCCCAAATACCCCAAACCCCAAATACCCCAAATACCCACAAACCCCAAATATCCACAAACCCCAAATACACCCCAAACCGCAAATACACCAAACCCCAAATACCCTAAATAACCACAAACCCCAAATACACCCCAATCCCTAAATACCTCAAACACCCCAAATACTCAGGAGTACAGGTCCACAGATCACTGAAAGGGGCTACACAGGTGGAGAAGGTAGTCAAGAAGGCATACGGCATGCTTGCCTTCATTGGCCGGGGCATTGAGTATAAGAATTGGCAAGTCATGTTGCAGCTGTATAGAACCTTAGTTAGGCCACACTTGGAGTATAGTGTTCAATTCTGGTCGCCACACTACCAGAAGGATGTGGAGGCTTTAGAGAGGGTGCAGAAGAGATTTACCAGAATGTTGCCTGGTATGGAGGGCATAAGCTATGAGGAGCGATTGAATAAACTCGGTTTGTTCTCACTGGAACGAAGGAGGTTGAGGGGCGACCTGATAGAGGTATACAAAATTATGAGGGGCATAGACAGAGTGGATAGTCAGAGGCTTTTCCCCAGGGTAGAGGGGTCAATTACTAGGGGGCATAGGTTTAAGGTGAGAGGGGCAAAGTTTAGAGTAGATGTACGAGGCAAGTTTTTTACGCAGAGGGTAGTGGGTGCCTGGAACTCACTACCGGAGGAGGTAGTGGAGGCAGGGACGATAGGGACATTTAAGGGGCATCTTGACAAATATATGAATAGGATGGGAATAGAAGGATACGGACCCAGGAAGTGTAGAAGATTGTAGTTTAGTCGGGCAGTATGGTCGGCACGGGCTTGGAGGGCCGAAGGGCCTGTTCCTGTGCTGTACATTTCTTTGTTCTTTGTTCTTTGTTCTAAACCCCAAATACCTGAAACCCCAAATACCTCAAACCCCAAACACCCCAAATACCCCAAACACCCCCTAAATACCCCAAAACCCCACATATCCAAAACTTAAATACACCCCAAACCCCCCAAATACACCACAAATACCCCTAAGTACCCACAAACCCCAAATACCACAAACCTCAAACACCCCAAACACCTCCAAAACCCCCTAACTGTCCCAACTACACCCCAAACCCCAAATATCCCAAAACACCCCAAACCCCAAATACCCCAAACCCCAAATATCCCAAAACACCCCAAACCCCAAATACCCCAAATACCCACAAACCCCAAATACACCCCCTAAATACCCCCAATCCCCAAATACCCAAACACACCCCAAGCACCCCCTAAATACCCCAAATGCACACCAAAACCCCAAACACCCCAAACCCTAAATACCCCAAAAGTCCCTAATACCCGAAGCCCCAAATACCCCAAACCCCAAGTACCCCAAACCCCCCAAAACATCCCAAACACCCCAAATACCCCAAACACCCCAAACACCCCCTAAATACCCCAAACCCCCAAATATCCAAAACCTTAAATACACCCCAAACCCCAAATACACAAAACCCCAAATACCCCAAATACCCCCCAAACCCCAAATACCCACAAACCCCAAATACCCCAAATACAACCCAAACCCCAAATACCCCAAACCCCAAATATCCCAACCCCCAAATACCCCAAACCCCAAATACCCTAAATACCCCCAAACCCCAAATTCCACAAACCCCAAATGCCCACAAACCCCAAATAAACCCCAATCCCCAAATACCCCAAACCCCAAATACCCCAAATACCCACAAACCCCAAATATCCATAAACCCCAAATACACCCCAAACCCCAAATAGACCAAACCCCAAATACCCTAAATACCCACAAACCCCTAATACACCCCAATCCCGAAATTCCCCAAACCCCAAATACCTCAAATACTCACAAACCCCAAATACCCCAAACCCAAAATACCCCAAATACCCACTAACCCCAAATACGCCTCAACCCCCTAAATACCCCAAAAGCCCCTAATACCCGAAACCCCAAATACCCCAAACCCCAAGTACCCCAAACGCCCCAACACATCACAAACACCCCAAAACATCCCAAACACCCCAAACACCCCCTAAATACCCCAAAACCCCAAATATCCAAAACCTTAAATACACCCATTACCCCCCAAATACACCACAAACACCCCCCAAATACCCAAAATCCCAAACACCCCCAAACCACAAATACACCAAATACCCCCAAACCCCAAATATCCACAAACCCCGAATACCCCAAATACACCCGAAACCCCAAATACCCCAAATACCCCAAACCCCAAATACCCCAAATACCTCAAACCCCAAATACCCCAAACTCCAAATACCCCAAACCCCAAATACTCCAAAGACCCACAAACCCCAAATACCCCAAACCCCAAATACTGCAAAACCCACAAACCCCAAATACCCCAAACCCCAAATACTCCAAACCCCAAATACCCCAAATACACCCCAAACCCGAAATACCCCAAATACCCACAAACCCCAAATACCTGAAACCCCAAATACCTCAAACCCCAAATACCCCAAACCCCAAATACCCAAAAACACCCCAAACCCCAAATACCCAAAACCCCAAATATCCCAAAACACCCCAAACCCCAAATACCCCAAATACCCCAAATACCCCAAATACCCCAAATACCCACAAACCCCAAATACACCCCCTAAATACCCCCAAACCCCAAATACCCAAACACACACCAAGCACCCCCTAAATACCCCAAATGCACACCAAACCCCAAATACACCAAACCCCAAATACCCCAAATACACCCCAAACCCCAAATACCCACAAACCCCAAATACCTAAATACAACCCAAATCCCAAATACCCCAAACCCAAATACTCAAACCCCAAATACCCCAAACACCCCCTAAATACCCCAAGACCCCAAATATCCAAAACCTTAAATACACTCCAATCCCCCCAAATACACCACAAATACCCCCAAATACCTAATAAAAAACCAAATACCCCAAATACCCACAAACCCCAAATACACCCAAACCCCAAATGCCCCAAACCCCAAATACCCCAAATACACCCCAAACCCCAAGTACCCCAAATACCTCAAACCCCAAATACCCCAAACCCCAAATACCCCAAATACCCCCAAACCCCAAATTCCACAAACCCCAAATACCCACAAACCCCAAATAAACTCCAATCCCTAAATACCCCAAACCCCAAATGTCCAAAACCTTAAATACACCCCAAACCCCCTACATACCCCCAATTACCCAAAACCCCAAACACCCCCCAATCCCCAAATACCCCAAACCCCAAATAAACCAAATACCCACAAACCCCAAATATCCACAAACCCCAAATACACCCCAAACCCCAAATATACCAAACCCCAAATACCCTAAACACCCGCAAACCCCAAATACACCCCAATCCCTCAATACCCCAAACACCCCAAATACTCACAAACCCCAAATACCCCAAACCCCAAATACCCTAAATACCCACAAACCCCAAATACACCCCAATCCCGAAATACCCCAAACCCTAAATACCCCAAATACTCACAAACCCCAAATACCCCAAACCCCAAATACCCCAAATACCCACTAACCCCAAATACGCCTCAACCCCCTAAATACCCCAAAAGCCCCTAATACCCGAAACCCCAAATACCCCAAACCCCAAGTACCCCAAACACCCCAAAACATCGCAAACACCCTAAACATCCCAAACACCCCAAGCACCCCCTAAATACCACAAAACCCCAAATATCCAAAACCTTAAATACACCCATTACCCCCCAAATACACCACAAACACCCCCCAAATACCCAAAATCCCAAACACCCCCAAACCACAAATACCCCAAATACGCCCAAACCCCAAATATCCACAAACCCCAAATACCCCAAATACACCCCAAACCCCAAATACCCCAAATACCCCAAACCCCAAATACCCCAAATACCTCAAACCCCAAATACCCCAAACTCCAAATACCCCAAACCCCAAATACTCCAAAGACCCACAAACCCCAAATACCCCAAACCCCAAATACTGCAAAACCCACAAACCCCAAATACCCCAAACCCCAATTACTCCAAACCCCAAATACCCCAAATACACCCCAAACCCGAAATACCCCAAATACCCACAAACCCCAAATACCTGAAACCCCAAACACCTCAAACCCCAAATACCCCAAACCCCAAATACCCCAAAACACCCCAAACCCCAAATACCCCAAACCGCAAATATCCCAAAACACCCCAAACCCCAAATACCCCAAACCCCAAATACCCCAAATACCCACAAACCCCAAATACACCCCCTAAATACCCCAATCCCCAAATACCCAAACACACACCAAGCACCCCCTAAATACCCCAAATGCACACCAAAACCCCAAACACCCCAAAACCTAAATACGCCAAAAGCCCCTAATACCCGAAACCCCAAATACCCCAAACCCCAAGTACCCCAAACCCCAAACACCCCAAAACATCCCAAACACCCCAAATACCCCAAACACCCCAAACACCCCCTAAATACCCCAAACCCCCAAATATCCAAAACCTTAAATACACCCCAAACCCCAAATACACCAAACCCCAAATATCCCAAATACACCCCAAACCCCAAATACCCACAAACCCCAAATACCCCAAACCCCAAATACCCCAAACCCCAAATACCCTAAATACCCCCAAACCCCAAATTCCACAAACCCCAAATGCCCACAAACCCCAAATAAACCCCAATCCCCAAATACCCCAAACCCCAAATACCCCAAATACCCACAAACCCTAAATACACCCCAAACCCCAAATACACCAAACCCCAAATACCCCAAATACACCCCAAACCCCAAATACCCACAAACCCCAAATACCCCAAATACCCCAAACCCCAAATACCCCAAACCCCAAATACCCTAAATACCCCCAAACCCCAAATTCCACAAACCCCAAATGCCCACAAACCCCAAATAAACCCCAATCCCCAAATACCCCAAACCCCAAATACCCTAAATACCCACAAACCCCAAATACACCCCAATCCCGAAATACCCCAAACCCCAAATACCCCAAATACTCACGAACCCCAAATACCCCAAACCCCAAATACCCCAAATACCCACTAACCCCAAATACGCCCCAACCCCCTAAATACCCCCAAAGCCCCTAATACCCGAAACCCCAAATACCCCAAACCCCAAGTACCCCAAACCCCAAACACCCAAAACATCCCAAACCCCCCAACCCCCAAATACCCCAAACCCCAAATACTCACAAACCCCAAATATCCCCAAACCCCAAATACACCCCAAACCCCAAATACACCAAACCCCAAATACCCCAAATACACCCCAGACCCCAAATACCCACAAACCCCAAATACCCCAAATACAACCCAAACCCCAAATGCCCCAAACCCCAAATACTCAAACCCCAAATACCCCAAACACCCCCTCAATACCCCAAGACACCAAATATCCAAAACCTTAAATACACCCCAATCCCCCCAAATATACCACAAATACCCCCCAAATACCTAAAAAAAAAAACCCAAATACCCCAAATACCCACAAACCCCAAAGACCCACAAACCCCAAATACCCACAAACCCCAAATACACACCAAACCCCAAATACTCCAAACCCCAAATAACCCAAATACACACCAAACCCCAAATACCTAAAACCCCAAATACCCCATATACCTCAAACCGCAAATACCCCAAACCCCAAATACACCCAAACCCCAAATGCCCCAACCCCAAATACCCCAAATACCTCAAACCGCAAATACCCCAAACCCCAAATACTCCAAATACACCCCAAACCCCAAATACCCCACACTCCAAATACCCCAAACCCCAAATACTCCAAAGAGCCACAAACCCCAAATACCCCAAATACCCTCAAACCCCAAATATCCACAAACCACAAATACACCCCAAACCCCAAATACCCCAAATACACCCCAAACCCCAAGTACCCCAAATACCTCAAACCCCAAATACCCCAAACTCCAAATACCCCAAACCCCAAATACTCCAAAGAGCCACAAACCCCAAATACCCCAAACCGCAAATACCCCAAACTCCAAATACCCTAAATACCACCAAACCACAAATTCCAATAAACCCCAAATGCCCACAAACCCCAAATAAACCCCAATCCCCAAATACCCCAAACCCCAAATACCCCAAATACCCTCAAACCCCAAATATCCACAAACCCCAAATACACCCCAAACCCCAAATACACCAAACCCCAAATACCCTAAATACCCACAAACCCCAAATACACCCCAATCCCTAAATACCCCAAACCCCAAATACCCCAAATACTCACAAACCCCAAATACCCCAAACCCCAAATAGCCCAAATACCCACTAACCCCAAATACGCCCCAGCCCCCGAAATACCCCAAAACCACAAATGTCCAAAACCTTAAATACACCCCAAACCCCCTACATACCCCCAATTACCCAAAACCCCAAACCCCCCAACCCCCAAATACCCCAAACCCCAAATACCCACAAACCCTAAATATCCCCAAATACACCCCAAACCCCAAATACACCAAACCCCAAATACCCCAAATACACCCCAAACCCCAAATACCCACAAACCCCAAATACCTAAATACAACCCAAATCCCAAATACCCCAAACCCAAATACTCAAACCCCAAATACCCCAAACACCCCCTAAATACCCCAAGACCCCAAATATCCAAAACCTTAAATACACTCCAATCCCCCCAAATACACCACAAATACCCCCAAATACCTAATAAAAAACCAAATACCCCAAATACCCACAAACCCCAAATACACCCAAACCCCAAATGCCCCAAACCCCAAATACCCCAAATACACCCCAAACCCCAAGTACCCCAAATACCTCAAACCCCAAATACCCCAAACCCCAAATACCCCAAATACCCCAAATACCCCCAAACCCCAAATTCCACAAACCCCAAATACCCACAAACCCCAAATAAACTCCAATCCCTAAATACCCCAAACCCCAAATGTCCAAAACCTTAAATACACCCCAAACCCCCTACATACCCCCAATTACCCAAAACCCCAAACACCCCCCAATCCCCAAATACCCCAAACCCCAAATAAACCAAATACCCACAAACCCCAAATATCCACAAACCCCAAATACACCCCAAACCCCAAATATACCAAACCCCAAATACCCTAAACACCCGCAAACCCCAAATACACCCCAATCCCTAAATACCCCAAACACCCCAAATACTCACAAACCCCAAATACCCCAAACCCCAAATACCCCAAAAACCCACTAACCCCAAATACACCCTAACCCCCTAAATACCCCAAAACCCCAAATGTCCAAAACCTTAAATACACCCCAAACCCCCTGCATACCCCCAATTACCCAAAACCCCAAAACCCCCAACCCCCAAATACCCCAAACCCCAATACCCCCAAATACCCACAAACCCCAAATATCCCCAAACCCCAAATACACCCCAAACCCTAAATACACCAAACCCCAAATACCCCAAATACACCCCAAACTCCAAATACCCACAAACCCCAAATACCCCAAATACACCCCAAACCCCAAATACCCCAAACCCCAAATACCTCAAGCCCCAAATACCCACAAACCCCAAATACTCCAAAGACCCACAAACCCCAAATACCCCAAACCCCAAATACTCCAAACCCCAAATACCCCAAATACACCCCAAACCCGAAATACCCCAAATACCCACAAACCCCAAATACCTGAAACCCCAAATACCCCAAACCCCAAATACCCCAAATCACCCCAAACACCCCAAATACCCCAAACACCCCCTAAATACCCCAAAACCCCACATATCCAAAACTTTAAATACACCCCAACCCCCCAAATACACCATAAATACCCCCAAGTACCCACAAACCCCAAAGACCACAAACCTCAAACACCCCAAACACCTCCAAAACCCCCTAACTGTCCCAACTACACCCCAAACCCCAAATATCCCAAAACACCCCAAACCCCAAATACCCCAAACCCCAAATATCCCAAACCCCAAATACCCACAAACCCCAAATACCCACAAACCCCAAATACCCAAAACACCCCAGGCACCCCCTAACTACCCCAAATGCACACCAAAACCCCAAACACCCCAAAACCTAAATACCCCAAAAGCCCCTAATACCCGAAACCCCAAGTACCCCAAACCCCAAGTACCCCAAAACCCAAACACCCCAAAACATCCCAAACACCCCAAATACCCCAAACACCCCCAAACACCCCCTAAATACCCCAAAACCCTAAATATCCAAACCCTTAAATACACCCATTAACCCCCAAATACACCATAAATACCCCCCAAATACCCAAAACCGCAAACACCCCCAAATCCCAAATACACCCCAAACCCCAAATACCCCAAACCCCAAATACCCCAAATACCCACAAACCCCAAATACACACCAAACCCCAAATACTCCAAACCCCAAATAACCCAAATACACCCCAAATACCCCAAACCCCAAATACCCCAAATACACCCCAAACCCCAAGTACCCCAAATACCTCAAACCCCAAATACCCCAAACTCCAAATACCCCAAACCCCAAATACTCCAAAGAGCCACAAACCCCAAATACCCCAAACCCCAAATACCCCAAATACCCCCCAAAACCCAAAATCCAAAAACCCCAAATACCCCACATACCTCAAACCGCAAATACCCCAAACCCCAAATACCCCAAATACACCCAAACCCCAAATACCCCAAACCTCAAATACCCCAAATACCTCAAACCACAATTACCCCAAACCCCAAATACCCCAAATACACCCCAAACCCCAAGTACCCCAAATACCTCAAACCCCAAATACCCCAAACTCCAAATACCCCAAGCCCCAAATCCTCCAAAGAGCCACAAACCCCAAATACCACAAACCCCAAATACCCCAAATACCCCCCAAACCCCAAATTCCACAAACCCCAAATACCCACAAACCCCAAATAAATCCCAATCCCTAAATACCCCAAACCCCAAATGTCCAAAACCTTAAATACACCCCAAACCCCCTACATACCCCCAATTACCCAAAACCACCAAACACCCCCAATCCCCAAATACCCCAAACCCCAAATACCCCAAATACCCACAAACCCCAAATATCCACAAACCCCAAATACACCCCAAACCGCAAATACACCAAACCCCAAATACCCTAAATAACCACAAACCCCAAATACACCCCAATCCCTAAATACCTCAAACACCCCAAATACTCACAAACCCCAAATACCCCAAATACCCACTAACCCCAAATACACCCTAACCCCCTAAATACCCCAAAACCCCAAATGTCCAAAACCTTAATTACACCCCAAACCCCCTGCATACCCCCAATTACCCAAAACCCCAAACCCCCCAACCCCCAAATACCCCAAACCCCAATACCCCAAATACCCACAAACCCCAAATATCCCCAAACCCCAAATACACCCCAAACCCCAAATACACCAAACCCCAAATTCCCCAAATACACCCCAAACCCCAAATACCCACAAACCCCAAATACCCCAAACCCCAAATACCCCAAACCCCAAATACCTCAAATACCTCAAACCCCAAATACCCACAAACCCCAAATACTGCAAAGACCCACAAACCCCAAATACCCCAAACCCCAAATACTCCAAACCCCAAATACCCCAAATACACCCCAAACCCGAAATACCCCAAATACCCACAAACCCCAAATACCTGAAACCCCAAATACCTCAAACCCCAAACACCCCAAATACCCCAAACACCCCCTAAATACCCCAAAACCCCACATATCCAAAACTTAAATACACCCCAAACCCCCCAAATACACCACAAATACCCCTAAGTACCCACAAACCCCAAATACCTCAAGCCCCAAATACCCACAAACCCCAAATACTCCAAAGACCCACAAACCCCAAATACCCCAAACCCCAAATACTCCAAACCCCAAATACCCCAAATACACCCCAAACCCGAAATACCCCAAATACCCACAAACCCCAAATACCTGAAACCCCAAATACCCCAAACCTCAAATACCCCAAATCACCCCAAACACCCCAAATACCCCAAACACCCCCTAAATACCCCAAAACCACACATATCCAAAACTTTAAATACACCCCAACCCCCCAAATACACCATAAATACCCCCAAGTACCCACAAACCCCAAAGACCACAAACCTCAAACACCCCAAACACCTCCAAAACCCCCTAACTGTCCCAACTACACCCCAAACCCCAAATATCCCAAAACACCCCAAACCCCAAATACCCCAAACCCCAAATATCCCAAACCCCAAATACCCACAAACCCCAAATACCCACAAACCCCAAATACCCACAAACCCCAAATACCCAAAACACCCCAGGCACCCCCTAACTACCCCAAATGCACACCAAAACCCCAAACACCCCAAAACCTAAATACCCCAAAAGCCCCTAATACCCGAAACCCCAAGTACCCCAAAACCCAAACACCCCAAAACATCCCAAACACCCCAAATACCCCAAACACCCCCAAACACCCCCTAAATACCCCAAAACCCTAAATATCCAAACCCTTAAATACACCCATTAACCCCCAAATACACCATAAATACCCCCCAAATACCCAAAACCGCAAACACCCCCAAACCCCAAATACACCCCAAACCCCAAATACCCCAAACCCCAAATACCCCAAACCCCAAATACCCCAAATACCCACAAACCCCAAATACACACCAAACCCCAAATACTCCAAACCCCAAATAACCCAAATACACCCCAAATACCCCAAACCCCAAATACCCCAAATACACCCCAAACCCCAAGTACCCCAAATACCTCAAACCCCAAATACCCCAAACTCCAAATACCCCAAACCCCAAATACTCCAAAGAGCCACAAACCCCAAATACCCCAAACCCCAAATACCCCAAATACCCCCCAAAACCCAAAATCCAAAAACCCCAAATACCCCACATACCTCAAACCGCAAATACCCCAAACCCCAAATACCCCAAATACACCCAAACCCCAAATACCCCAAACCTCAAATACCCCAAATACCTCAAACCACAATTACCCCAAACCCCAAATACCCCAAATACACCCCAAACCCCAAGTACCCCAAATACCTCAAACCCCAAATACCCCAAACTCCAAATACCCCAAGCCCCAAATCCTCCAAAGAGCCACAAACCCCAAATACCCCAAACCCCAAATACCACAAACCCCAAATACCCCAAATACCCCCCAAACCCCAAATTCCACAAACCCCAAATACCCACAAACCCCAAATAAATCCCAATCCCTAAATACCCCAAACCCCAAATGTCCAAAACCTTAAATACACCCCAAACCCCCTACATACCCCCAATTACCCAAAACCACCAAACACCCCCAATCCCCAAATACCCCAAACCCCAAATACCCCAAATACCCACAAACCCCAAATATCCACAAACCCCAAATACACCCCAAACCGCAAATACACCAAACCCCAAATACCCTAAATAACCACAAACCCCAAATACACCCCAATCCCTAAATACCTCAAACACCCCAAATACTCACAAACCCCAAATACCCCAAATACCCACTAACCCCAAATACACCCTAACCCCCTAAATACCCCAAAACCCCAAATGTCCAAAACCTTAATTACACCCCAAACCCCCTGCATACCCCCAATTACCCAAAACCCCAAACCCCCCAACCCCCAAATACCCCAAACCCCAATACCCCAAATACCCACAAACCCCAAATATCCCCAAACCCCAAATACACCCCAAACCCCAAATACACCAAACCCCAAATTCCCCAAATACACCCCAAACCCCAAATACCCACAAACCCCAAATACCCACAAACCCCAAATACCCCAAACCCCAAATACCCCAAACCCCAAATACCTCAAATACCTCAAACCCCAAATACCCACAAACCCCAAATACTGCAAAGACCCACAAACCCCAAATACCCCAAACCCCAAATACTCCAAACCCCAAATACCCCAAATACACCCCAAACCCGAAATACTCCAAATACCCACAAACCCCAAATACCTGAAACCCCAAATACCTCAAACCCCAAACACCCCAAATACCCCAAACACCCCCTAAATACCCCAAAACCCCACATATCCAAAACTTAAATACACCCCAAACCCCCCAAATACACCACAAATACCCCTAAGTACCCACAAACCCCAAATACCACAAACCTCAAACACCCCAAACACCTCCAAAACCCCCTAACTGTCCCAACTACACCCCAAACCCCAAATATCCCAAAACACCCCAAACCCCAAATACCCCAAACCCCAAATATCCCAAAACACCCCAAACCCCAAATACCCCAAATACCCACAAACCCCAAATACACCCCCTAAATACCCCCAATCCCCAAATACCCAAACACACCCCAAGCACCCCCTAAATACCCCAAATGCACACCAAAACCCCAAACACCCCAAACCCTAAATACCCCAAAAGTCCCTAATACCCGAAGCCCCAAATACCCCAAACCCCAAGTACCCCAAACCCCCCAAAACATCCCAAACACCCCAAATACCCCAAACACCCCAAACACCCCCTAAATACCCCAAACCCCCAAATATCCAAAACCTTAAATACACCCCAAACCCCAAATACACAAAACCCCAAATACCCCAAATACCCCCCAAACCCCAAATACCCACAAACCCCAAATACCCCAAATACAACCCAAACCCCAAATACCCCAAACCCCAAATACCCCAAACCCCAAATACCCCAAACCCCAAATACCCTAAATACCCCCAAACCCCAAATTCCACAAACCCCAAATGCCCACAAACCCCAAATAAACCCCAATCCCCAAATACCCCAAACCCCAAATACCCCAAATACCCACAAACCCCAAATATCCATAAACCCCAAATACACCCCAAACCCCAAATAGACCAAACCCCAAATACCCTAAATACCCACAAACCCCTAATACACCCCAATCCCGAAATTCCCCAAACCCCAAATACCTCAAATACTCACAAACCCCAAATACCCCAAACCCAAAATACCCCAAATACCCACTAACCCCAAATACGCCTCAACCCCCTAAATACCCCAAAAGCCCCTAATACCCGAAACCCCAAATACCCCAAACCCCAAGTACCCCAAACGCCCCAACACATCACAAACACCCCAAAACATCCCAAACACCCCAAACACCCCCTAAATACCCCAAAACCCCAAATATCCAAAACCTTAAATACACCCATTACCCCCCAAATACACCACAAACACCCCCCAAATACCCAAAATCCCAAACACCCCCAAACCACAAATACACCAAATACCCCCAAACCCCAAATATCCACAAACCCCGAATACCCCAAATACACCCGAAACCCCAAATACCCCAAATACCCCAAACCCCAAATACCCCAAATACCTCAAACCCCAAATACCCCAAACTCCAAATACCCCAAACCCCAAATACTCCAAAGACCCACAAACCCCAAATACCCCAAACCCCAAATACTGCAAAACCCACAAACCCCAAATACCCCAAACCCCAAATACTCCAAACCCCAAATACCCCAAATACACCCCAAACCCGAAATACCCCAAATACCCACAAACCCCAAATACCTGAAACCCCAAATACCTCAAACCCCAAATACCCCAAACCCCAAATACCCAAAAACACCCCAAACCCCAAATACCCAAAACCCCAAATATCCCAAAACACCCCAAACCCCAAATACCCCAAACCCCAAATACCCCAAATACCCACAAACCCCAAATACACCCCCTAAATACCCCCAAACCCCAAATACCCAAACACACACCAAGCACCCCCTAAATACCCCAAATGCACACCAAACCCCAAATACACCAAACCCCAAATACCCCAAATACACCCCAAACCCCAAATACCCACAAACCCCAAATACCTAAATACAACCCAAATCCCAAATACCCCAAACCCAAATACTCAAACCCCAAATACCCCAAACACCCCCTAAATACCCCAAGACCCCAAATATCCAAAACCTTAAATACACTCCAATCCCCCCAAATACACCACAAATACCCCCAAATACCTAATAAAAAACCAAATACCCCAAATACCCACAAACCCCAAATACACCCAACCCCAAATGCCCCAAACCCCAAATACCCCAAATACACCCCAAACCCCAAGTACCCCAAATACCTCAAACCCCAAATACCTCAAACCCCAAATACCCCAAATACCCCAAATACCCCAAATACCCCAAATACCCCAAATACCCCAAATACCCCAAACACCCCAAACACCCCCTAAATACCCCAAACCCCCAAATATCCAAAACCTTAAATACACCCCAAACCCCAAATACACAAAACCCCAAATACCCCAAATACCCCCCAAACCCCAAATACCCACAAACCCCAAATACCCCAAATACAACCCAAACCCCAAATACCCCAAACCCCAAATATCCCAACCCCCAAATACCCCAAACCCCAAATACCCTAAATACCCCCAAACCCCAAATGCCCACAAACCCCAAATAAACCCCAATCCCCAAATACCCCAAACCCCAAATACCCCAAATACCCACAAACCCCAAATATCCATAAACCCCAAATACACCCCAAACCCCAAATAGACCAAACCCCAAATACCCTAAATACCCACAAACCCCTAATACACCCCAATCCCGAAATTCCCCAAACCCCAAATACCTCAAATACTCACAAACCCCAAATACCCCAAACCCAAAATACCCCAAATACCCACTAACCCCAAATACGCCTCAACCCCCTAAATACCCCAAAAGCCCCTAATACCCGAAACCCCAAATACCCCAAACCCCAAGTACCCCAAACGCCCCAACACATCACAAACACCCCAAAACATCCCAAACACCCCAAACACCCCAAACACCTCCAAAACCCCCTAACTGTCCCAACTACACCCCAAACCCCAAATATCCCAAAACACCCCAAACCCCAAATACCCCAAACCCCAAATATCCCAAAACACCCCAAACCCCAAATACCCCAAATACCCACAAACCCCAAATACACCCCCTAAATACCCCCAATCCCCAAATACCCAAACACACCCCAAGCACCCCCTAAATACCCCAAATGCACACCAAAACCCCAAACACCCCAAACCCTAAATACCCCAAAAGTCCCTAATACCCGAAGCCCCAAATACCCCAAACCCCAAGTACCCCAAACCCCCCAAAACATCCCAAACACCCCAAATACCCCAAACACCCCAAACACCCCCTAAATACCCCAAACCCCCAAATATCCAAAACCTTAAATACACCCCAACCCCAAATACACAAAACCCCAAATACCCCAAATACCCCCCAAACCCCAAATACCCACAAACCCCAAATACCCCAAATACAACCCAAACCCCAAATACCCCAAACCCCAAATATCCCAACCCCCAAATACCCCAAACCCCAAATACCCTAAATACCCCCAAACCCCAAATTCCACAAACCCCAAATGCCCACAAACCCCAAATAAACCCCAATCCCCAAATACCCCAAACCCCAAATACCCCAAATACCCACAAACCCCAAATATCCATAAACCCCAAATACACCCCAAACCCCAAATAGACCAAACCCCAAATACCCTAAATACCCACAAACCCCTAATACACCCCAATCCCGAAATTCCCCAAACCCCAAATACCTCAAATACTCACAAACCCCAAATACCCCAAACCCAAAATACCCCAAATACCCACTAACCCCAAATACGCCTCAACCCCCTAAATACCCCAAAAGCCCCTAATACCCGAAACCCCAAATACCCCAAACCCCAAGTACCCCAAACGCCCCAACACATCACAAACACCCCAAAACATCCCAAACACCCCAAACACCCCCTAAATACCCCAAAACCCCAAATATCCAAAACCTTAAATACACCCATTACCCCCCAAATACACCACAAACACCCCCCAAATACCCAAAATCCCAAACACCCCCAAACCACAAATACACCAAATACCCCCAAACCCCAAATATCCACAAACCCCGAATACCCCAAATACACCCGAAACCCCAAATACCCCAAATACCTCAAACCCCAAATACCCCAAACTCCAAATACCCCAAACCCCAAATACTCCAAAGACCCACAAACCCCAAATACCCCAAACCCCAAATACTGCAAAACCCACAAACCCCAAATACCCCAAACCCCAAATACTCCAAACCCCAAATACCCCAAATACACCCCAAACCCGAAATACCCCAAATACCCACAAACCCCAAATACCTGAAACCCCAAATACCTCAAACCCCAAATACCCCAAACCCCAAATACCCAAAAACACCCCAAACCCCAAATACCCAAAACCCCAAATATCCCAAAACACCCCAAATACCCCAAACCCCAAATACCCCAAATACCCACAAACCCCAAATACACCCCCTAAATACCCCCAAACCCCAAATACCCAAACACACACCAAGCACCCCCTAAATACCCCAAATGCACACCAAAACCCCAAACACCCCAAAACCTAAATACCCCCAAAAGCCGCTAATACCCGAAACCCCAAATACCCCAAACCCCAAGTACCCCAAACCCCAAACACCCCAAAACATCCCAAACACCCCAAATACCCCAAACACCCCCTAAATACCCCAAACCCCCAAATATCCAAAACCTTAAATACACCCCAAACCCCAAATACACCAAACCCCAAATACCCCAAATACACCCCAAACCCCAAATACCCACAAACCCCAAATACCCCAAATACCCCAAACCCCAAATACCCCAAACACCAAATACCCTAAATACCCCCCAAACCCCAAATTCCACAAACCCCAAATGCCCACAAACCCCAAATAAACCCCAATCCCCAAATACCCCAAACCCCAAATACCCACAAACCCCAAATATCCACAAACCCCAAATACACCCCAAACCCCAAATAGACCAAACCCCAAATACCCTAAATACCCACAAACCCCAAATACACCCCAATCCCGAAATACCCCAAACCCCAAATACCCCAAATACTCACAAACCCCAAATACCCCAAACCCCAAATACCCCAAATACCCACTAACCCCAAATACGCCCCAACCCCCTAAATACCCCCAAAGCCCCTAATACCCGAAACCCCAAATACCCCAAACCCCAAGTACCCCAAACCCCAAACACCCCAAAACATCCCAAACCCCCCCAACCCCCAAATACCCCAAACCCCAAATACCCACAAACCCCAAATATCCCCAAACCCCAAATACACCCCAAACACACCAAACCCCAAATACCCCAAATACACCCCAGACCCCAAATACCCACAATCCCCAAATACCCCAAATACAACCCAAACCCCAAATACCCCAAACCCCAAATACTCAAACCCCAAATACCCCAAACACCCCCTCAATACCCCAAGACCCCAAATATCCAAAACCTTAAATAAACCCCAATCCCCCCAAATACACCACAAATACACCCCAATACCCCAAATACCCACAAACCCCAAATATCCACAAACCCCAAATACACCCCAAACCCCAAATACACCAAACCCCCAAATACCCCAAATACACCCCAAACCCCAAATACCCACAAACCCCAAATACCCCAAATACACCCCAAACCCCAAATACCCCAAACCCCAAATACCTCAAACCCCAAATACCCACAAACCCCAATTACTCCAAAGACCCACAAACCCCAAATACCCCAAACCCCAAATACTCCAAACCCCAAATACCCCAAAACACCCCAAACACCCCACATACCCCAAACACCCCCTAAATACCCCAAAACCCCACATATCCAAAACTTAAATACACCCCAAACCCCCCAAATACACCACAAATACCCCCAAGTACCCACAAACCCCAAATACCACAAACCTCAAACACCCCAAACCCCCAAATACCTCAAATACCCACAAACCCCAAATACTCCCCAAACCCCAAATACCCCAAATATACCCCAAACCCCAAATATACAATAACATATATATATAACAGCAGCAGCAACTTACCTTGCTGCACACCTCTTCCTGCTGGTTCCTAAACTGGCCAGCTTTATTTATACTCGGAGTTTACTAATGGTTTCTCCGCCCCCCTCATTGGGGAAGCTCATACTCCCACAGGATTGTGGGATTGTCATTAGTCCCCAGCCAATGGTAAGTAGGCAGGTTATAACATCCCCCCCCCGCCAGAGTCCAAGGAATCCACCGAAGACCCTGGCGAAGGAGGGCGTTGGACTCGTTTTGCCGCAGGCCGGACACCATTTGCACGCGGCGCTGGATCAGGCGGCGTGTAACGAGACGGAGACCGGCGCTTCCGTGATGAACGGCGCAACGGTTGTACATCCACGGCCCGTGGACCCGAGGATTCCCCCTCTGATGCATCCTGTGTCTCCATCTCAGAGTCAGAGTCTGCTGCCTCTGTCATGTCAGCGTCTCTATCTCCATTTGGTGCCGTAACGACCTGCGCAGGCTTCGAGTGAGGCACCAGTGGAAGATTGTGAGGACTACCTTCCCTTGTCTCTGGTCTCTGCGGCTGTAGAAATGAGCTCCGGGGGCGGGGAATCTTTTGAGGGGACAGTCTTCTGGACCGAACGTGGTCTACATGTTTGCGCTGGAGACGACCCTGGGCTTGCACCTGGTAAGATATAGGGCCCGTTTGGTGAAAGATTACACCAGGAACCCACTGGGCACCACCAGCAAAATTCCGAACGAACACTGGGTCACCGGGCGCAAACTGCCGAATCGGCCGATGCCGAGAAAATCCCTGTCCCTGCCGTTCTTGTGTGCGGCGTACTTTTGCGCCAATGTCCGGAAAAACCATACTAAGGTGGGTGCGAAGTCTCCGGCCCATTAGGAGTTCTGCGGGAGCTACCCCAGTCACTGCATGGGGGGTGGTCCTGTACGTAAACAAAAAGCGAGCCAGTCTCGTGTCCATTGATCCGGAAGACTGCTTTTTTAGGCCTCTTTTGAATGTCTGCACTGCGCGCTCTGCCAACCCATTTGAAGCCGGGTGGTAAGGGGCAGTGCGGATATGGCGTATGCCATTCATCTTCGTGAACCTCGCAAACTCCTCACTCGTGAATGGAGTGCCGTTATCCGTGACCAGCACCTCGGGGAGGCCATGCATACTAAACGACAAACGCATCTTTTCAATTGTTGCGCAGGACGTTGTCCCCTGCATCTTATGCACCTCTAGCCATTCAGACTGGGCGTCAATTAATAGAAGGAACATGGATCCTTGAAAAGGGCCTGCGAAATCTGCATGCAAGCGTGCCCAAGGCCGCCCTGGCCATTCCCAGTGATGTAGGGGCGCGGCCGGCAGAAGCTTCTGATGCTCCTGGCAAATGGAGCAGTTTTGGGCCACCTTCTCAATGTCGGTGTCGAGGCCTGGCCACCAGACATAACTCCGGGCCAACATTTTCATTTTGGTCACACCTGGATGCCCATTGTGCAAGTCTGTTAGTATCAGCTCCTGGCCTTTTTCCGGGACAATCACACGCGTCCCCCACAAGAGGATGCCGTCTTCCACGCTGAATTCTGACAGCTTGGAGGAAAATGCCTGCAACCCGCCTGGGAGCTGTCTATGCTGCCCACCATACAGGACTATGTGCCGAACCTTTGACAGGACTGGCTCCGTCTGGGTCCACTCACGGATCTGTGATGCCGTGACAGGCAAGGTGTCCATACAATTTAGGGTTGCAACCACCTCACCGGTCATGGGGGTCGACATGGGGCCGGTCGATAAAGGCAATCGGCTCAGTGCGTCGGCATTTGCTATCTGCGTACCTGGTTTGTGCTCCAGAGAATACTCGTATGCAGCAAGCAACAAAGCCCAGCGCTGGATCCGTGCAGAAGCAATGGGCGGTATTGGCTTATCCTCTCTGAAAAGTCCCAGCAGAGGCTTATGATCAGTCACAATAGTGAAATGGCGGCCATACACGTACTGGTGGAAGCGTTTCACCGCAAAAACCACTGCCAGGCCCTCCTTCTCGATCTGCGCGTACTTTTTCTCCGCTGCAGTCAATGTGCGGGAGGCGAAAGCTATCGGTCGCTCGGCCCCGTTCTCCATCTTGTGGGACAGGACGGCCCCAATACCATACGGGGATGCATCACATGTGACGAGCAAAGGCTTTCCAGGATCATAGTGGGTTAGTAACCCAGACGACGACAATTGTTGCTTTACCCGCCGGAAAACGGTTTCTTGCGGCTGACCCCAAACCCAGGTGTGGTTTTTCTTTAGCAGCAGGTGTAAGGGGGCCAGCGTAGTTGCCAGATTGGGGAGGAACTTCCCGTAATAGTTTACGAGACCGAGAAAAGAACAAAGATGCGAAGTGTCAGTCGGGGTGGGGGCATGTTGAATTGCACACACCTTCTCTGCGACGGGGTGCAAACCTTCGCGGTCCACCCGATAACCTAGGTAGACTACTTCCTTTGCCTGAAATACGCACTTTGTGCGACGTAAACGGACTCCAACCTCCGAAAGGCGTCTAAGGACAGCCTCCAGATTTTCCAAATGTTCCTGCTCCGACGTCCCTGTAATCAAAACGAGTTGGGACGTCTTGTTGAAGTTGTACAAGCCATTGGTACGGCCACACTTGGAATACTGTGTGCAGTTCTGGTCACCCTATTATAGAAAGGATATTATTAAACTGGAAAGAGTGCAGAAAAGATTTACTAGGATGTTGCCGGGACTTGATGGTTTGAGTTATAAGGAGAGGCTGGATAGACTGGGACTTTTTTCCCTGGAGCGTAGGAGGCTTAGGGGTGATCTTATAGAGGTCTATAAAATAATGAGGGGCATAGATAAGGTAGATAGTCAACATCTTTTCCCAAAGGTAGGGGAGTCTAAAACTAGAGGGCATAGGTTTAAGGTGAGAGGGGAGAGATTCAGAAGGGCCCAGAGGGGCAATTTCTTCACTCAGAGGGTAGTGAGTGTCTGGAATGGGCTGCCAGAGGTAGTAGTAGAGGCGGGTACAATTGTGTCTTTTAAAAAACATTTAGATAGTTACATGGGTAAGATGGGTATGGGCCAAGTGCGGGCAACTGGGACTAGCTTAATGGTAAAAACTGGGTGGCATGGACTGGTTGAGCCGAAGGGCCTGTTTCCATGCTGTAAACTTCTATGATTCTATCTAAGTAGACAGCAACACGTGGTAAACCTCTCAAAATGCCCTCCATAACACGTTGAAAAATTGCGCAGGCAGAGGATACTCCAAAGGGCAACCATGTATATTCATACAGGCCCCGGTGTGTATTAATCGTTACATATGGTCGGGAGGCAGGGTCCAGCTCCAACTGCAGGTAGGCGTGACTCATATCTAATTTTGTGAACGAGAGTCCACCTGCAAGCTTCGCGTAGAGATCCTCTATGCGAGGCATTGGATATCGGTCGAGTCGGGAAGCCGTATTCACTGTAAGTTTATAGTCGCCACACAAGCGAACTGTGGCATCTGGCTTCATTACAGGTACAATTGGTGCTGCCCAGTCAGCAAAACGGACGGGCCTGATAATACCCAAACTCTCCAAACGAGTGAGCTCCCCTTCTACTTTCTGGAGCAAGGCGTAAGGCACCGGGTGCGTCTGGCTCCTGGTTCGACTTGGATACGGGCTACGGGCTATTCCCCAAACCAGGCTGGAATACATCTGGGTATTGTCCTAGCACCTCAGTCAACCCTTCAGAAACTGTTTGGAGGATGTGCTGCCATTGCAACCGCAAATGGCGCAACCAGTCCCGACCCAACAGGCTGGGCCCATGGCCGCGCACCGCGATAAGTGGGAAACGCCCCTCCTGGCGTCCATAAACAACAGGGGTCATTGTAGTTCCTGCAATGTCCAGTGGTTCCCCCGTGTAGGTGGCCAACCTGGCCTGTGAGTCGGTTAATGTAAGGGTCTGTATACCCTGCTTGATGCGGTCGAATGTCCTCTGGGCGATCACGGAGACCGCTGCGCCAGTGTCCAACTCCATCTCAAGCGGGTGGCCATTGACCCGTACTGTCACCTTAATGGGGGCCACACGGGGAGCTGCCACACAATGCAGCTGCAGGCAATCGTCCTCCGTCTCCACGTCCTCAGGAGTAGTCACCGCAGGTTCATCCACATGGAAGGTACGGCCCCTGGGCTGGTCCCAGTTACGGCCCCTGGGCTGGTCCCAGTTTCGGTCGGAACGAGGGCGCCTCTGGCACCCCCAGGACCGCCGTCCGCGATGGGGTCGGCACCTACAAGTCTGACATGGACATGGCTCCTCATCCATTGGTTCTGGAGAAGGCTCCCTTCGGGGAGGAATGTCCGACGGCCACTGGCGTCGGTCCGGACGTTGCCTCGCCCAAGGTACCGCAGGAGTGCGGGGGGACGTTTTCGGATGGAAGGGGTTGCGCCCCAAGGCATGCACTTCCATTCCCTGTAGCTCCTGCACTCCTCGTTCTGCGCTCTCTCGGGACAATACTATTTGAATGGCCTGTTGAAAAGTCAATGTTGGCTCAGCTAACAACTTTCTCTGGGTGGCCGCATTGTTAATACCGCAAACCAAACGGTTGCGTAACATTTCTGACAAGGTCTCACCATAGTCACAGTACTCCGCAATCCTGCGTAGCCTGGATAGAAAATCGGCAAGGGATTTTGGTGTCCGGCGCAGCTGGGTACGTAAGGCTCCTAATCACCCCAAACGTATGCGGGCCGCAGGCGGTGAGCAATATGACCACCTGGCGCTCTTTTTCGGTGATATTGTTTGCCCGGAAATAGTAACGCATCCGTTGTGCGTACTGGTTCCAGCTTTCCAGCGCAGCATCAAAAACACCCAAACATCCGTACAGAGGCATGGTATAATAGAAAAAAACTTCCAACCTGTATCCAACAAAAATCCAGGGAGGTGGCTTCAGCAGTGTAGACAGCTATTCACTTTAACCCTCATCGCCAGTTTTGTGAGGGCCACGAAGAATCCAGCACGAGTTTTAAGGATACAAAGTAATAACATTTATTTACAATAACATATATATATAACAGCAGCAGCAACTTCCCTTGCTGCTCACTGCTTCCTGCTGGTTCCTAAACTGGCCAGCTTTATTTATACTAGAAGTTTACTAGTGGTTTCTCCGCCCCCCTCATTGGGTAAGCTCATACTCCCACAGGATTGTGGGATTGTCATTAGTCCCCAGCCAATGGTAAGTAGGCAGGTTTTTACACCCTCCTAACCTTTTTGGACACCAAGGGCAATTTAGCATGGCCAATCCATCTAACTTGCACGTCTTTGGCCTGTGGGAGGAAACCGGAGCACCCAGAGGGCGCTGTACCGTCTGCTCCTGGTGGCGACGGGTTTGCAATCTGGAATTAGATTGGCAAAGAGGGAAGGTGGGTCGACCTTTAGGGTCGTGAGGCCGCACACAGTAAGGGGTGGTAAGGGCCCGCCGAATTTCAGGGTTAGGCTCTGGAGGTTACACTGGAAGTCCAGGCCGAGGATTAGTGCAGCGCAGAGGTTAGGGAGGACGTAGAGGCGGAAGCCGGTGAATTCTACGCCCTGGACCGTGAGCGTGACCGTACAGTACCCCCGGATCGCTACGCAATGGGATCCGGAGGCCAGGGAGACATTTTGGTTGGTGGGGTGCATCGTGAGGGAGCAGCGCCTTACCGTATCCGAGTGTATGAAGCTTTCGGTGCTCCCGGAGTCCAGCAGGCTTTAAAAAAAAAAAACATTTTTTAAAAAAAACTTTTAATTTTAATTAATTGACGCAATGTGAGGTAGAGGGGTGCAGTGCTCTGACTGTGAGATGTGGCAGGTCCGGGAGGCTTCCAGCGTCCCGGATGTCTTCATCTGCAGAAAGTGCACCCAACTGGAGCTCCTCACAGACCGCATGGTTCGGTTGGAGCAGCAGTTGGATGCACTTAGGAGCATGCAGGTGGCGGAAAGCGTCATAGATAGCAGTTATATAAATGTGGTCACACCCAAGGTGCAGGCAGAGAAATGGGTGACCACCAGAAAGGGCAGGCAGTCAGTGCAGGAATCCCCTGTGGTTGTCCCCCTCTCGAACAGGTATACCCTTTTGGATACTGTCGGGGGGGATAGCCTATCAGGGGAAAACAGCAGCAGCCAGAGCAGTGGCACCACAGCTGGCTCTGATGTTCAGAAGGGAGGGTCAAAGCGCAGAAGAGCAATAGTAATAGGGGGCTCTATAGTCAGGGGCACAGATAGGCACTTCTGTGGATGTGAAAGAGACTCCAGGATGGTATGTTGCCTCCCTGGTACCAGGGTCCAGGATGTCTCCGAACGGGTAGAGGGCATCCTGAAGGGGGAGGGCAAACAGGCAGAGGTCGTTGTACATATTGGTACTAACGACATAGGCAGGAAGGGGCAATGGGTCCTGCAGCAGGAGTTCAGGGAGCTAGGCAGAAAGTTAAAAGACAGGACCTCTAGGGTTGTAATCTCGGGATTACTCCCTGTGCCACGTGCCAGTGAGGCTAGAAATAGGAAGATAGAGCAGCTAAACACGTGGCTAAACAGCTGGTGTAGGAGGGAGGGTTTCCGTTATCTGGACCACTAGAAGCTCTTCCAGGGCAGGTGTGACCTATATAAGGACGGGTTGCATCTAAACTGGAGAGGCATAAATATCCTGGCCGCGAGGTTTGCTCGAGTCACACGGGAGAGTTTAAACTAGTATGGCAGGTGGGTGGGCACGGGAGCAATAGGTCAGAAGGCGAGAGCATTGAGGGAGAACTAGGGAATAGGGACAGTGGGGCTCTGAGGCAGAGCAGACAGGGAGAAGTTGCTGAACACAGCGGGTCTGGTGGCCTGAAGTGCATATGTTTTAATGCAAGAAGTATTATGGGTAAGGCAGATGAACTTAGAGCTTGGATTAGTACTTGGAACTATGATGTTGTTGCCATTACAGAGACCTGGTTGAGGGAAGGGCAGGATTGGCAGCTAAACGTTCCAGGATTTAGATGTTTCAGGTGGGATAGAGGGGGATGTAAAAGGGGAGGCGGAGTTGTGCTACTGGTTAGGGAGAATATCACAGCTGTACTGCGGGAGGACACCTCAGAGGGCAGTGAGGCTATATGGGTAGAGCTCAGGAATAAGAAGGGTGCAGTCACAATGTTGGGGGTTTACTACAGGCCTCCCAACAGCCAGCGGGAGATAGAGGAGCAGATAGGTAGACAGATTTTGGAAAAGAGTAAAAACAACAGGGTTGTGGTGATGGGAGACTTCAACTTCACCAATATTGACTGGGACTCACTTAGTGCCAGGGGCTTAGACGGGGCGGAGTTTGTAAGGAGCATCCAGGAGAGCTTCTTAAAACAATATGTGGACAGTCCAACTAGGGAAGGGGCGGTACTGGGCCTGGTATTGGGGAATGAGCCCGGCCAGGTGGTAGATGTTTCAGTAGGGGAGCATTTCGGGAACAGTGACCACAATTCAGTAAGTTTTAAAGTGCTGGTGGACAAGGATAAGAGTGGTCCTAGGATGAATGTGCTAAATTGGGGGAAGGCTAATTATAACAATATTAGGCAGGAACTGAAGAACATAGATTGGGGGCGGATGTTTGAGGGCAAATCAACATCTGACATGTGGGAGGCTTTCAAGTGTCAGTTGAAAGGAATTCAGGACCGGCATGTTCCTGTGAGGAAGAAGGATAAATACGGCAATTTTCGGGAACCTTGGATAACGAGAGATAGTGTAGGCCTCGTCAAAAAGAAAAAGGAGGCATTTGTCAGTGCTAAAAGGCTGGGAACAGACGAAGCCTGCGTGGAATATAAGGAAAGTAGGAAGGAACTTAAGCAAGGAGTCAGGAGGGCTAGAAGGGGTCACGAAAAGTCATTGGCAAATAGGGTTAAGGAAAATCCCAAGGCTTTTTACACGTACATAAAAAGCAAGAGGGTAGCCAGGGAAAGGGTTGGCCCACTGAAGGATAGGCAAGGGAATCTATGTGTGGAGCCAGAGGAAATGGGCAAGGTACTAAATGAATACTTTGCATCAGTATTCATCAAAGAGAAGAAATTTGTAGATGTTGAGTCTGGAGAAGGGTGTGTAGATAGCCTGGGTCACATTGAGATCCAAAAAGACGAGGTGTTGGGTGTCTTAAAAAATATTAAAGTAGATAAGTCCCCAGGGCCTGATGGGATCTACCCCAGAATACTGAAGGAGGCTGGAGAGGAAATTGCTGAGGCCTTGACAGAAATCTTTGGATCCTCACTGTCTTCAGGTGATGTCCCGGAGGACTGGAGAATAGCCAATGTTGTTCCTCTGTTTAAGAAGGGTAACAAGGATAATCCAGGGAACTACAGGCCGGTGAGCCTTACTTCAGTGGTAGGGAAATTACTGGAGAGAATTCTTCGAGACAGGATCTACTCCCATTTGGAAGCAAGTGGACGTATTAGTGAGAGGCAGCATAGTTTTGTGAAGGGGAGGTCGTGTCTCACTAACTTGATTGAGTTTTTCGAGGAGGTCACAAAGATGATTGATGCAGGTAGGGCAGTGGATGTTGTCTACATGGACTTCAGTAAGGCCTTTGACAAGGTCCCTCATGGTAGACTAGTACAAAAGGTGAAGTCACACGGGATCAGGGGTGAGCTGGCAAGGTGGATACAGAACTGGCTAGGTCATAGAAGGCAGAGAGTAGCAATGGAAGGATGCTTTTCTAATTGGAGGGCTGTGACCAGTGGTGTTCCACAGGGATCAGTGCTGGGACCTTTGCTGTTTGTAGTATATGTAAATGATTTGGATCCTATTCATATATTTGTCAAGATGCCCCTTAAATGTCCCTATCGTCCCTGCTTCCACTACCTCCTCCGGTAGTGAGTTCCAGGCACCCACTACCCTCTGCGTAAAAAACTTGCCTCGTACATCTACTCTAAACCTTGCCCCTCTCACCTTAAACCTATGCCCCCTAGTAATTGACCCCTCTACCCTGGGGAAAAGCCTCTGACTATCCACTCTGTCTATGCCCCTCATAATTTTGTAGACCTCTATCAGGTCGCCCCTCAACCTCCTTCGTTCCAGTGAGAACAAACCGAGTTTATTCAATCGCTCCTCATAGCTTATGCCCTCCATACCAGGCAACATTCTGGTAAATCTCTTCTGCACCCTCTCTAAAGCCTCCACATCCTTCTGGTAGTGTGGCGACCAGAATTGAACACTATACTCCAAATGTGGCCTAACTAAGGTTCTATACAGCTGCAACATGACTTGCCAATTCTTATACTCAATGCCCCGGCCAATGAAGGCAAGCATGCCGTATGCCTTCTTGACTACCTTCTCCACCTGTGTTGCCCCTTTCAATGACCTGTGGACCTGTACTCCTAGATCTCTTTGACTTTCAATACTCTTGAGGGTTCTACCATTCACTGTATATTCCCTACCTGCATTAGCCCTTCCAAAATGCATTACCTCACATTTGTCCGGATTAAACTCCATCTGCCATCTCTCCGCCCAAGTCTCCAGACAATCTAAATCCTGCTGTATCCTCAGACAGTCCTCCTCGCTATCCGCAATTCCACCAACCTTTGTGTCGTCTGCAAACTTACTAATCAGACCAGTTACATTTTCCTCCAAATCATTTATATATACTACAAAGAGCAAAGGTCCCAGCACTGATCCCTGTGGAACACCACTGGTCACAGCCCACCAATTAGAAAAGCATCCCTCCATTGCTACCCTCTGCCTTCTATGGCCTAGCCAGTTCTGTATCCACCTTGCCAGTTCACCCCTGATCCCGTGTGACTTCACCTTTTGTACTAGTCTACCATGAGGGACCTTGTCAAAGGCCTTACTGAAGTCCACATAGACAACATCTACTGCCCTACCTGCATCAATCATCTTTGTGACCTCCTCGAAAAACTCAATCAAGTTAGTGAGACACGACCTCCCCTTCACAAAACTATGCTGCCTCTCACTAATACGTCCACTTGCTTCCAAATGGGAGTAGATCCTGTCTCGAAGAATTCTCTCCAGTAATTTCCCTACCACTGAAGTAAGGCTCACCGGCCTGTAGTTCCCTGGATTATCCTTGTTACCCTTCTTAAACAGAGGAACAACATTGGCTATTCTCCAGTCCTCCGGGACATCCCCTGAAGACAGCGAGGATCCAAAGATTTCTGTCAAGGCCTCAGCAATTTCCTCTCCAGCCTCCTTCAGTAATGTGGCAAAGAGTAGTGGGAAGTCAGAAGATTGGGAAGGCTACAAAAACAAACAGAGGATAACAAAGAGAGAAATAAGGAAAGAGAGGATCAAATATGAAGGTAGGCTAGCCAGTAACATTAGGAATGATAGTAAACGTTTCTTTAAATACATTAAAAACAAACGGGAGGCAAAAGTTGACATTGGGCCGCTCCAAAATGACACTGGTAATTTTGTGATGGGAGACAAGGAAATAGCTGAGGAACTAAATAAGTACTTTGCGTCAGTCTTCACAGTAGAAGACATGAGTAATATCCCAACAATTCCAGAGAGTCAGGGGGCAGAGTTGAATATGGTAGCCATCACAAAGGAGAAAGTGCTAGAGAAACTAAGAGGTCTAAAAATTGATAAATCTCCGGGCCCAGATGGACTACATCCTAGAGTTCTAAAGGAGATAGCTGAAGAAATAGTGGAGGCGTTAATTATGATCTTTCAAAAGTCACTGGAGTCCGGGAAAGTCCCAGAGGATTGGAAAATCGCTGTTGTAACCCCCCTGTTCAAGAAGGGAACAAGGAAAAAGATGGAAAATTATAGGCCAATTAGCCTAACCTCGGTTGTTGGCAAGATTCTAGAATCCATTGTTAAGGATGAGATTTCTAAATTCTTGGAAGTGCAGGGTCAGATTAGGACAAGTCAGCATGGATTTAGTAAGGGGAGGTCGTGCCTGACAAACCTGTTAGAGTTCTTTGAAGAGATAACAAATAGGCTAGACCAAGGAGAGCCAATGGATGTTATCTATCTTGACTTCCAAAAGGCTTTTGATAAGGTGCCTCACGGGAGACTGCTGAGTAAAATAAGGGCCCAATGCGTTCGAGGCAAGGTACTAACATGGATTGATGATTGGCTGTCAGGCAGAAGGCAGAGAGTTGGGATAAAAGGTTCTTTTTCAGAATGGCAACCGGTGACGAGTGGTGTCCCGCAGGGTTCAGTGTTGGGGCCACAGCTGTTCTCTTTATATATTAACGATCTAGATGACGGGACTGGGGGCATTCTGGCTAAGTTTGCCGATGATACAAAGATAGGTGGAGGGGCAGGTAGTATGGAGGAGGTGGGGAGGCTGCAGAAAGATTTAGACAGTTTAGGAGAGTGGTCCAAGAAATGACTGATGAAATTCAACGTGGGCAAGTGCGAGGTCTTGCACTTTGGAAAAAAGAATAGAGGCATGGACTATTTTCTAAACGGTGACAAAATTCATAATGCTGAAGTGCAAAGGGACTTGGTAGTCCTAGTCCAGGATTCTCTAAAGGTAAACTTGCAGGTTGAGTCCGTAATTAAGAAAGCAAATGCAATGTTGTCATTCATCTCAAGAGGCTTGGAATATAAGAACATAAGAACATAAGAACATAAGAACTAGGAGCAGGAGTCGGCCATCTGGCCCCTCGAGCCTGCTCCGCCATTCAATGAGATCATGGCTGATCTTTTGTGGACTCAGCTCCACTTTCCGGCCCGAACACCATATATAATATGGTGAATATAAAAGCAGGGATGTACTTCTGAAGCTTTATAAAGCATTAGTTAGGCCCCATTTAGAATACTGTGAGCAATTTTGGGCCCCACACCTCAGGAAGGACATACTGGCACTGGAGTGGGTCCAGCGGAGATTCACACGGATGATCCCAGGGATGGTAGGCCTAACATACGATGAACGTCTGAGGATCCTGGGATTATATTCATTGGAGTTTAGGAGGTTGAGGGGAGATCTAATAGAAACTTACAAGATAATGAATGGCTTAGATAGGGTGGATGTAGGGAAGTTGTTTCCATTAGCAGGGGAGACTAGGACCCTGGGGCACAGCCTTAGAATAAAAGGGAGTCACTTTAGAACAGAGATGAGGAGAAATTTCTTCAGCCAGAGAGTGGTGGGTCTGTGGAATTCATTGCCACAAAGGGCGGTGGAGGCCGGGACGTTGAGTGTCTTTAAGACAGAAGTTGGTAAATTCTTGATGTCTCGAGGAATTAAGGGCTATGGAGAGAGAGCGGGTAAATGGAGTTGAAATCAGCCATGATTGAATGGTGGAGCGGACTCGATGGGCCGAATGGCCTTACTTCCGCTCCTATGTCTTAACATGTGCGACTCAAGGGGGCCGCCGTCTTGGTCATCCTCCCCCACGCGGCCGGCCACGAGCGATCCATGGCGGCCGCCATCTTGGATGCCATCTTCCTCACCGCCCGCCACGCTCGACCAACGGGGGCCGCCATCTTGGCCGCCATCTGCTACGCCGCTCGACGCGTACGACCTACACGGACAGCCATCGTGGGCCGCCCCAGCACCTCCGATCACGCCGCCGGCTACTCACACCTCAGCGCGGTCACCCTGGACCAGTCGCGACCTAAGCACCTCCGGAGCTCCATGATGACCGTCCGAGTAAACGGGCACGAGACGCCTTGCCTTTTCGACTCCGGGAGCACAGAGAGCTTCATTCACCCGGACATGGTAAGACGCTGCTCGCTCCCAATATTCCCGACACAACAAACCGTATCCCTCGCCTCTGGGTCGCACTCGGTGCAAATCCAAGGGTGCACGACTGCAACCCTAGCGATACAGGGCGCCGGTTACGCTAATTTTCACCTATATGTGCTCCCAGACTTCTGCGCTCCTCTCCTTTTGGGGCTCAACTTCCAGTGCAACCTCAGGAGCCTAACTCTTAAGTTCGGGGGGCCCCTGCCCCCGCTCACCATATGCAGCCTCGTGACCCTAAATATCCCCCCCCCCCTTTGCAAACCTCACCGCCGATTGCAAGCCAGTAGCCACCAGAAGCAGGCGGTATAGCATGCAGGACAGGACGTTCATTAGGTCCGAGGTCCAGCTTCTCTTGCGGGAGGGGGTCATAGAGGCCAGCAACAGCCCCTGGAGAGCTAAGGTGGTGGTTGTCAAGACCGGGGAAAAGTTCCGGATGGTGGTTGATTACAGCCAGACCATTAACCAGTTTATGCAGCTCGATGCGTACCCCCTTCCCCGGATTGCAGACATGGTTAATCAGATCGCGCACTACCGGGTGTTCTCCACGGTGGATCTGAAGTCTGCATACCACCAGCTCCCAATCCGCCTGGAGGACCACAACTACACGGCAGACGACCGCCTTTTCCATTTCCTCCGGGTCCCCTTTGGCGCCACGAACAGGGTTTCGGTGTTCCAACAGGTGATGGACCGAATGGTGGACGGGTACGGGCTGCGGGCCACGTTTCCGTACTTGGACAATGTCACCATCTGCGGCCATGATCAGCAGGACCACGACGCCAACCTCCACCGATTTCTCCAAACCGCCCAAAAACTCAACCTCACCTACAACAAGGCTAGCCATCCTCGGCTACGTCGTGGAAAACGGGGTCCTAGGGCCCGACCCTGACCATATGCACCCCCTCCTACAACTCCCTCTCCCTCACTGTCCCAAGGCCCTGGAGGTGCCTTGGATTTTTCTCCTATTACACCCAGTGGGTCCCCCAGGATGCGGACAAAGCCCGCCCACTATTTAAGGCCACCCTCTTTCCAATGGCAGCCGAGGCCCGCCAGGCCTTCAACTGCATCAAGGCGGACACGCGGTGGACGAGTCCGTCCCCTTCCAAGTGGAGAGCGACGCCTCAGAGGTCGCTCTCACTGCCACCCTCAACCAAGCAGGCAGACCGGTAGCGTTCTTTTCACGCACCCTCACCACCTCTGAAATTCGACACTCCTCGGTCGAAAAAGAAGCCCAAGCCATCGTGGAAGCCGTGCGGCACTGGAGGCACTACCTCGCTGGTAGGAGGTTTACCCTCGTCACCGACCAACGATCGGTTGCCTTCATGTTTGACAATACGCAGCGGGGCAAGATCAAGAATGATAAGATCTTGAGGTGGAGAATCAAACTCTCCACCTATAACTACGATATAGTGTATCGCCCTGGGAAGCTCAACGAGCAAGATGACTGATTACGGGCTATCCACGATGACCTCTGCCACCCGGGGGTCACCCGGCCCGCCCATTACATCAAGGCCCGCAACCTGCCCTACTCCACCGAGGAGGTCAGAGGTATAACCAGAGACTGCCAAATCTGTGCGGAGTGTAAACCGCACTTCTATCGACCGGATAAGGCCCACCTGGTAAAGGCATCCTGGCCCTTTGAACGCCTCAGTATCGATTTCAAAGGTCCTCTCCCCTCCAATAACCGCAACACGTACTTCCTTAACATCATAGATGAGTTCTCCCGCTTCCCGTTTGCCATCCCCTGCCCCGATATGACCACCCCCACTGTCATTAAAGCCCTGCATAGTGTCTTCACCCTGTTTGGTTTCCCCAGTTATGTCCACAGCGACAGGGGCTCGTCGTTCATGAGCGATGAACTGCGTCAATACCTGCTCAGTAAGGGCATCGCCTTGAGCAGGACTACCAGTTATAACCCCAGGGGAAACGGGCAGGTGGAGAGGGAGAACGCAGCGGTCTGGAAGACCGTCCTACTGACCCTGCGGTCCAGGAATCTCCCAGTTTCTCACTGGCAGGCGGTCCTCCCCGATGCATTCCACGCGATTAGGTCCCTCCTTTGCACGGCCACAAACCAGACTCCTCATGACCGTTTGTTTGTTTTCCCTAGGGGAGCACAGGGGCCTCGCTTCCGCCCTGGCTGATTTCACCGGGTCCAGTCCTCCTCCGAAAACATGTTCGGAGCCATAAGACCGACCCCCTGGTAGAGAGGGTCCAGCTCTCCAACCCACACTATGCGTACGTCGAACACCCCGATGGCCGGCAAGATACCGTCTCCCTCCGGGACCTGGCGCCCGCAGGCTCCAACACCACTCCCACTACTGCATCCCCCACACTATGTCCCGTCCAACCTACCATGTTCAGCGCCCCCACACCTATATGGTTCCCGCGCTCCCTCCCACCCGCCGCACCCGTCCACAGGAAATGAAGCTCCGGAAGAGCCGCTCCCGGAGTCCACGCCTGTGCCCGCTCCGGGCCCAGCTCCACAGCCACCCAGACCGGCTGCTACACCTGTGCTTCGGCGGTTGCAGCGTACGATCCGGGCACCGGACCGACTGAACCTATGAGCCCGTCACCCCCACCGGACTTCATTTTTTAATCAGGGGGTGAATGTGGTGAATGTATAATTACTGATAATTCACCAGTGCACTGTGTAATGTTATTAACCCTGTGGGCTCTACCTTTGGGCCATTGTGTGGCTTCACCCACAGGGGATATGTTGGGGCATGTATGGGCTCTGCCCATGGCTCCACCCCATTTACAGGAAGTATAAGAGCTGCTGACCTGTGGGGCCGCCTTCAGTGTTGTACCGGTCACAGGCAGGCTCAGTTCTAAGCTGATTAAAACCACGGTTTACTCCTCCACGTGTCTTCGAGTGAATTGATGGCCGCATCACCTCAACGACTACCGACCAGTGGCCCTGATGTCTGTTATCATGAAATGCTTTGAGCGGCTAGTCATGAGATGGATCACTGCCAGCCTCCCAGACGGTCTCGATCCACTGCAGTTTGCCTATCATCACAACCGGTCCACAGCAGATGCTGTCTCCCTGGCTCTAGAATCAACACTAAAACATCTCGACAGCAAGGAAACCTATGTAAGACTGCTGTTCATCGACTGCAGCTCCGCCTTCAACACCATTATCCCAACAAGATTAATAACCAAACTCTGCAATCTTGACCCCTCCCTGCACAGCTGGATCCTTGACTTCCTCACCAACAGACCACAATCTGTCAGAATAGGCAACAGCACCTCCTCCACAATAGTCCTCAACACCGGAGCCCGACAATGTCTCTACTTCCGACGGAAGCCAAAGAAATTTGGCATGTCTGCACGATTCTCACAAACTTCTATGTGCAATAGAGAGCATCCTATCCGGTTGCATTACAGCCTGGTATGCCAACTGCTCGGCCCAAGATCGCACGAAAGTGTGATGAATTCAGCCCAATGCATCACACAAGCTTGCAACCCTCACGTTGATTCTGACTGCACCTCCCGCTGCCTCAGGAAGGCAGACAGCATTATCAGAGACTCCTCATACCCAGGCGTTGCCCTCTGCCAGACCCTTCCATCAAGCAGAAGATACAGAGGTTTGAAGACTCGCACATCCAGACATAGGAACAGCTTCTTCCCCACAGCTACCAGACTCCTCAACGACTCTCCCTTGAACTGATCTGTTCCCTTGGTGAACACTATTTACGACGCCCTATGCTGCTCTAGTTTGCCACTTTTTTTGCACTGTTGTCGCACCATTTGTCAATGTATTCTGTTGATTATTCTTTTTTGTCTACTATGTACGCACTGAGTACGTTTCCTTGGCCACAGAAAAATACTTTTCACTGTACTTCGGTACATGTGACAATAACTATCAATCAATCACCCAAACCCCCAAATACCCCCAAACAGAGACCACACCAAAACACCCAGATACCCCCAAACAGAGCCCCTGCTGAAACCCCAAACAGAGCCCCCAACCAAACCCAATAATATCTCAATCAGAGCCCCCAAAAAACTCCAAAATACCCCAAACAGAGCCCCCACCCGAACCTCAAAATACCCCAAACAGAGCCCACGCCCAAACCCCCAAACAGAGCCCCCACCATAACCCCAAAATACCCCAAACAGCATCCCCACCCAAACCCCCAAATACC
Organism: Scyliorhinus torazame; assembly: GCF_047496885.1. NCBI lineage: Eukaryota > Metazoa > Chordata > Chondrichthyes > Carcharhiniformes > Scyliorhinidae > Scyliorhinus > Scyliorhinus torazame. The sequence continues at coordinate 3,403,412 of NC_092709.1, forward strand.
CCAAACAGTGCCCCTGCCCAAACCCCCAAATACCCCAAACAGAGCCCCCGCCCAAACCCCCAAACAGAGCCCCTACCATAACCCCAAAATTCCCCAAACAGCGTCCCCACCCAAACCCCCAAATACCCCAAACAGTGCCCCTGCCCAAACCCCCAAATACCCCAAACAGAGCCCCTGCCCAAACCCGAAAATAACCCAAACAGAGCCCCTGCCCAAACCCCCAAATACCCCAAACAGAGCCCCTGCCCAAACCGTAAAATACCTCAAACAGAGCCTCCACTCAAACCTCCAAATACCCCAAACAGAGCCCCTGCCCAAACCCCCAAATACCCCAAACAGAGCCCCTGCCCAAACCCCCAAATACCCCAAACAGCGTCCCCTGCCCAAACCCCAAAATACCCCAAACAGTGTCCCCACCCAAACCCCCAAACAGAGCCCCTGCCCAAATCCCCAAATACCCCAAACAGAGCCCCTGCCCAAACCCCCAAACAGAGCCCCCACCCATACCCCCAAATACCCCAAACAGAACCCCCACCCAAACCTCCAAATACCCCATACAGAGCCCCCGCCCAAACCCCCAAATACCCCAAACAGAGCCCCTGCCCAAACACCCCAAACAGACCCCCTGCCCAAATACCCTAAACATCACAAACGGAGCCATAGAGTTTTACAGCAGAGAAAGAGGCCCGTCAACCCATCGTGTCAGCACCGACCATTAGCACCTCACTATTCTCATCCCATTTTCCAGCACTTGCTCAAGAACCTTTTTTGCCACGGTATTTCAAGTGCTCAGCTAAATACTTTTTTAAAATTCATTTATAGGATGTGAGTGCTGCAAGTTAGGCCAGCATTTATTGCCCATCCCTAGTTGCCCTTCAGAAGATGGTGGTGAGTTGCCTTCTTGAACCGCTGCAGTCCCTGAGGTGTAGGTACACCCACTGTGCTGTTAGGGAGGAAGTTCAGGATGTTGCCCCAGTGACAGTGAAGGAACAGCAATTATTTCCAAGTCAGGATGGTGAGTGCCTTGGAGGGGAACCTCCAGGTGGTGGGGTACCCAGGTATCTGCTGCTCTTGTCTTTCTAGATGGTAATGGTCGTGGGTTTGGAAGGTGCTGGCTAAGGAACCTTGGTGAGTTCCTGCAGTTCATCTTGTAGATGGTGCACACGTCTGCCGCTGTTTGTCGGTGGGGGAGGGAGTGAATGTTTGTGGAAGGGGAGCAATCAAGCGGCGCTGCTTTGTCCTGGATGGTGTCGAGCTTCTCGAGTGTTGTTGGAGCTGCACTCATCCAGGCAAGTGGAGAGTTTTCCATCACACTCCTGACTTGTGCCTTGTAGATGGTGGACAGGCTTTGGGGAGTCAGGAGATGAATTACTCACCGTAGGATTCCTAACCTTTGATCTGCCCTGGTAGCCACAGTACTTTTTTTGATAGAAATTTAGAGTACCCAATTCATTTTTTCCAATTAATCATAGAATTTACAGTGCAGAAGGAGGCCATTCGGCCCATCGAGTCTGCACCGGCTCTTGGAAAGAGCACCCTACCCAAAGTCAACACCTCCACCCTATCCCCATAACCCAGTAACCCCACCCAACACTAAGGGCAATTTTGGACACTAAGGGCAATTTATCATGGCCAATCCACCTAACCTGCACATCTTTAGACTGTGGGAGGAAACCGGGAGTACTCGGAGGAAACCCACGCACACACGGGGAGGACGTGCAGACTCCGCACAGACAGTGACCCAAGCCGGAATCGAACCTGGGACCCAGGAGCTGTGAAGCAATTGTGCTATCCACAAGGCTACCGTGCTGCCCCAAGGGGCAATTAAGGGGCAATTTAACGTGGCCAATTCACCTACCTTGCACATCTTTGGGTTGTGGGGTGTTCTTGAAAACTAACCACTATTCTTAGAATTCCCCCTATACCAAAAAAGGGTCGATATTCTAAATGGTGAACAGGGATTCTCAATCCCCGACTCCGATGCAGGCTTCGGTGGGTGCTATTCAGGTCAAACTATATTTTCAAGTTATCCCCCGGTATAACACATACCTTCACCGAAGATTTCATCTACTTACCACTTAGTAGCGTCGATCCTGGGTCCCGCATTGCTAAGTAAGTGAAGTAGACTTTGGAATAACCACTATTTCAGGTTAAATTAAGTTATTTTATTATTATAATTTTTCTTTTAAAAGCTGCAATCACTGTCTTTACAGAAAGGAAAAAGATCTTGCTTCTGGGTCCTTCTGGTGGTTGAAGGGACCTTCAGGCCCAACTTGAGAATCAATCTTCTTTTTAAAATCTGGTCTTCTTCAGATGTATTCACTGTTCTGCTCGGTTGCTGTGTCCTATCTTTCCCATGTACCGAGCTATGAGAGCCGGCTCTGCTGGCTGTCTCTGAGCTGACTCTGCCTCTTCTTTAAATTCTAGTCTTCCTTAGATGTATTAGCTGTTTTAGCTCGGCTGCTTTGCCTTGTCCCTTTCCTATGGCCGAGCTGACTGTAATCTGACTCCAAGCTGGAAATGAAAATGAAATGAAAATCGCTTATTGTAACAAGTAGACTTCAAATGAAGTTACTGTGAAAAGCCCCTAGTTGCCACATTCCAGTGCCTTTTCAGGGAGGCTGTTACGGGAATTGAACCGTGCTGCTGGCCTGCCTTGGTCTGCTTTCAAAGCCAGCAATTTAGCACTGTGCTAAACAGCCCCAAGCTGCTTGTTCCTCCTCTGCTTCTCCGCCTCTCTCTGAGTTCTGGTTCTGGCTGCTGTCCCCTTTCTTCGGGTTTATATATTTTTCTAACAGTTATCTAGTTTTTATGACTTTATTGTAAAGTAACTCTTATTTCACTTTTGATTGTAAAAAGTATCTTTGATCTGAACATTCTAATACAACATAGATCTGATTACATTGTGTCCTTTGTGATATTCAAAAATGCTTTGGTTTCAAGAGGTGTGAATTCTGGTTTGGTTCCTGTCATTTCTATAGTTTTATTTTCCAATTGTGTCCTCAGCTCATAATTTTGACTTTGATTTTGGCTTTGAATTATGTTTCTCGTAGACTGATAGTCTCCAGTTTCCTTTAATTTACCTGGTATTAGCAAAATTTCACACCGAGAATTGTCACCAAATTCAACTGAACCTCATCCTTTCCTTTCCAGCTGCTTACTAAGATAGTTAATTTCAATGAAGGTGTGAGCCATTGTTTTTTGCTTCATTCAAAATCCTGTTTGTCTTGTTTGCTCAGCCTGCTTGACCAAGGATATCTGCATTTTACAATCCTGCCCTGGCAGCTGCTGTTAACCCTTTGTGGGATCTTGCCCTGTATTCTCTCATGTTTCTCTCAGACCAGATATTGCCAGACTTCCATGTTTCAAATGACACATCTTTCCATATTATCAATTACACTCCGTCTTGACATTTGAAACATTACTATATCTTTTGGTCAATTATCCCCCCATCTAATTGTACTGACTAACATTTATCCCCGATCTTTCTCATTTGTATGTATGTTTTGTGATTTTAAATTGTGCACCGAAATCAATTCGTAAATGTATCCATATCACAGACCAGTATCTTCTTTTGTTCTTTCCTCAAGTCCAATTACCGTGAACCATAGCCGTAGCCGCTCAGGAAGGTAACACAATAGCTATATCCGTGTGTTCCACTACCTCCAAAGCATTTTACTTCCTTGGGGTAGCAGCACCGTAGAAGCTTCCTCATGTCCCTTAGAAACAGCACACAACAGTCCATCAGTAACCAAAAAGGTCTTTTGTCCATCACTGGCTGTCGAGTGCCCCATTTTTCTGTCATCCAAATTGCTTTCCGTTTCTCATCAGAATGGTAAATTATGATATCATGTACCACCCCCTGATTCCCTTGCTTCATTAATTTAAAAGGTTCAATCGATCCTGCTTCGATCCCTGACTTCCCCACATTAATGTCTAACATTGACCTGAACCATGTATGTCTGCCAGCACCTGGTGTACATGAGAGAATATCTTTCTGACAAACTTCCTTCAAATCCCTTTCATCTGTTATCATTTCCCTTACAACATGAAAGTGTATATTTTCCATTACAACATTTGCAATATAATACGCCAACAGTACTCGCAAAACCACATCGAACTATCACTTTTCTTTTTCAAAATAAATTCTCCCTATTGTTAAATACACAGTAAAAAAATGTTTTTAAGTCTTATCTTAACACATTACTCATCACCTAACCACACAAATAGACCGTGTGTTACAACTTTACATATTTGCAACTGTTATCACAATTTCAATACTAAAAATAAAGTACAATATCGACACATCCCTTCGTAGCTTTGGGATCAATAGTCATTACATACTAAATATGGCGTGTTAACAACATCAATATTATTTGTAATGTTCTATGTAGTTAAATCAAGAAAACACACTAAACTACCACTATTCCCCCTCTATTAAAACATTCACACAGTTTAGAAATGCTGATCAAGTTCTCGAACGGCACACATACCCCCATTATCATACATAACAGTCCCTACCAATTTACATGACATTTCTTCCTTAATAATGTTTACTGCTCTTCAATGCAATATTGTTTGCTGCATTGGTAATAATTTTCCCACCGTGGCATCAAGCTACAAAAATTCTTAAACTTTTGTCATTTATCATATTGGGGTTCCTCGTCAGTCGCTGCTGTCTGCCAAGACCCTTAATAACTCCACCACATAGTACATACATTGTGGAGACTGCAGATCATCCAACAGCTGATGGCCAGTTAGAGATGTCTGACCGGAGGTTTCATTGTTCAGTAATAATTTGATATTTTGATTTGTTTCTAACCTTTAAAGTTTTCCTCCGGGATCTGTCATTTAATTCCCCGAAATATGTAGCCAATTGTATCATTAGTTTCCCCCCAATCCTGTCTAAAACATTCTTCTCTGGAGTGCAATTCTCTTCCTTCTTGTGAACTGGTTTGTACATGAAATCAAATGAACAGGTCAAGGGTGGAGAGGGCCCTATTCTTTAATTTGTACTTTCTATCGTCGTTTGAACACTCCAGAAGTGCCCTCTCCAGGACTTCTGGATTTATTTTGCTACCATTTCTTTCCTTTTTTTTTTGAACTGGTTTATTTTCCTTATCCTTTATGTCCTTCATACAATTAAAGCCTGTTTAGCCTCCTCCTTCTGTCAATGCACCCCTGAGTGAGATTCAAAGAATCTCAAACTCTTCCTCTTTTGCTCACTCAGTGATCCAATCTGGTCGAAGCCTAACCCTGATACATTCCTGATATTGCTACTGCATTTACTTTAATTACTTTATTTTGATTACGACCGGATTTTTATGAAGGTAAGTTCCAAACATGACATTTTAACTTTATCGTCAGTCCAATCAATGCTGCTAACGGGTTTTAATTCACTGTCTTCCCACCAATCGGGTCATGTGTTTTAATTGTGATACAATTTATTTTGCTCCAGCCACCATGCTTCTCTAATTCAACTGTATGTTTACCCAGATTCTGAACAATCTTGTCTTCACATTTTACAGCTTCACTGATTACTTTTCCTGCTGTCTTAATTGGTAGCTTCACCCAAACTTCCTCTGTGTTATCAATTGTTTTAATATCTTAATTTTACCTGCATCTCTTTTTATCAAATCTTTTCCTGCCATCAGATTCTTATTTCCTGATACTGCAAGTAATTCTCTTATTCTAACTTTTGATCCACTATCTTTATTCTCCAAAGCTCCTTCTTCAATGTATTTAACATTCTAAACATCATTATTTTTTCTAGTGACATTCTTGTGCTTATCAGGCACTAGGACCCTGCGGAGCTATGCAGTGTCAATTTCAACGCTCAGTTTCAAAGCCTGCAAGCAGCTGACTGCTGCCCAGTACAAACTCTTTATCTGTTTATTTTGAGACCAATTTAGTTCTGAACATACTGATTTACCACCTCATAATACTGATCACATTTCTGCCTGCCATTTATAACTTCCAATTGATGTGAGACTTGGCTTTGCAAAATACAACATTTTTTAAAAATACAAACTCCAAAGGAAATTCACAACTCCTTATTAAACGGACACACACTCATTCATCCACTCAGATCTTGGACCTCTATTCTGTAGGGATTTAGTTACTTTGAACAAAAATTGAGACCCCTCCGTGCTGATAAGTCTCACTTATGCAGGAGTTTTTTGCCTCTGTTAATTTCTTCCACTCTTGTTTCATTGCTTCAACTCTCTTGACCGTGTTTCAGAGCAAGAGGATTATTCTAATTGCCATTTTTCAGAATTCTAAGTTCTGTTCCTGGTTGTCCCTTTCAGTTGCAATCTGAAATTAAGGATAAGTACCCTGAGACTTCCGGGTGCGACAATGACCAGCTGAGTCGCACGTTTCGGCACGTCCCGTTGGAACGGACTTTTGGGCTCTTGATAGGAGCCCCAACGGCAATTTAAACGGCCAAAAACACTGTGCGGTAAACCAGAAGGGAATCCCCCTCGGACACGCATGGAAAAAGGAAAGGATAGCGGCCGGATTGCAGAAGATCCTCTGGAGCAGCGGCAAGGAAAGGAAGCTCGAAGCAAGATGGCGTCGGAAGGTGGCCGTTTGTTATCGGGCCCGGAGCAACAAGAGTTCCTGCGGCGCTGTGTGGAAGAGCTGAAAAAGGAGTTGAAGAAGGAGCTGTTGGCCCCGATATTACAGGCGATTGAAGGGCTAAAGGAGGAGCAGAGGACCCAGGAGCTGGAGCTTCGGGTCATGAAGGCAAAGGCTGCTGAAAACGAAGATGAAATACAGGGCCTGGTGGTGAAGGCAGAGACGCACGAGGCGCAGCACAAAAGGTGTGTGGAGAGGTTGGAAGCACTGGAGAATAATTCGAGGAGGAAGAATTTAAGAGTCCTGGGTCTTCCCGAAGGCGCAGAAGGGGCGGACGTCGGGACATATGTGAGCACGATGCTTCACTCGCTAATGGGATCGGAGACCCCGACGGGCCCTTTGGAGGTGGAGGGAGCCTATCGAGTTCTGGCGCGAAGACCAAAGGCTGGAGAAATACCTTGAGCTATAGTGGTGAGGTTTCTCCGCTACAATGACAGAGAGACGATCCTCAGATGGGCGAAGAAAACTCGGAGCTGTAGGTGGGAGAACGCGGTGATCCGCGTATACCAGGATTGGAGTACGGAGGTGGCGAGAAGGAGGGCAAGTTTCAATTGGGCTAAGGCGGTGCTTCACAAAAAGAAGGTTAAATTTGGAATGTTGCAACCGGCGAGACTGTGGGTCACACACCAAGGGAAGCACCACTACTTTGAGACGGCAGAAGAGGCGTGGACATTCATAGTGGACGAGAAGCTGGAATAGTCTGGCGAGAGAAAGAGCTTCTGGGACAAAGTGGTGGGGTGATTATGTGGGGCGAGGAAGGGGGAAGGGGGGGGGATGATTTTTCAATGTGTTAATTCTGTGATCCTGTAACTTTTCTCTCTTCCCCATGTTGGGGCGGGGGGTGGGGGGAGTATGAGGGACTGTGGGCGCCGGTGGGACGGAAAGGGGAAGGAGAAGGGAAATGCGCCATTAGGGGCGGGGCCGAGTGGGAAACGCGGGCTTTGCTCCTGCGCTATGGTAATTGTGGCGGGAACAGGGACGCAGGAAGGAGGGGGCCTCGCACAGTGGGGGCCGAGGGCAAGGGGGGAATCCGAGGTCAGCCAGAGTTCGCTGACTTCTGGGAGCAACATGGGGGGTGCAACTACGCTAGAGGGGGATCTAGCGGGGGGGGGGGGTTAACTGGGTTGCTGCTGCTAAGGAGAAGGGGGAGCTGTTATGGGATGGGGTGGTCGAGACGGGGGCGCACCGTCGGTGGGATATACGGGTACGTGGGAACCGGGTGAGGAGCTGGGTTAAAAAAGGGGATGGTTAGTCGACAAGGGGGGGGGGGTAAAGTGACCCCCAACCCGGCTGATCACGTGGAATGTGAGAGGGCTAAACGGGCCGATTAAAAGGGCACGGGTACTCGCACACCTAAAGAAATTAAAGGCAGATGTGGTTAAGTTGCAGGAGACGCACCTGAAACTGATAGACCAGATCAGACTACGCAAAGGATGGATGGGGCAGGTGTTTCATTCGGGTTTGGATGCGAAGAATAGGGGGGTGGCTATCTTAGTGGGGAAACGGGTACTGTTTGAGGCAAAGACCATAGTGGCGGATAGTGGGGGTAGATATGTGATGGTGAGCGGCAGATTGCAAGGGGAGGCGGTGGTTCTGGTGAACGTATACGCCCTGAACTGGGATGATGCAAATTTTATGAGGCGTATGTTGGGGCGTATCCCGGACCTGGAGGCGGGAAAGTTGGGAATGGGGGGAGACGTCAATACGGTGCTTGATCCAGGGCTGGACCGGTCGAGGTCCAGGACCGGGAGGAGGCCGGCAGTGGCCAGGGTGCTCAAGGACTTCATGGAGCAGATGGGAGGAGTAGACCCCTGGAGATTTATTAGGCCTAGGAGTAAGGAGTTCTCATTTTTCTCCCATGTTCACAAGGTATACTCACGGATAGACTTTATTTTCTTGGGAAGGGCACTGATTCCGAAGGTGACAGGGACGGAGTATACGGCCATAGCCATTTCGGACCACGCTCCACATTGGGTAGACCTGGAGGTAGGAGAGGAAAAAGAACAGCACCCACTCTGGAGAATGGATACGGGCTTATTGGCGGATGAGGGGATATGTCTAAGGGTGAGGGGGTGTATTGAAAGGTACTTGGAGCTTAATGACAATGGAGAGGTTCAGGTGGGAGTGGTCTGGGAGGCATTGAAGGCGGTGGTCAGAGGGGAACTGATATCCATAAGGGCACATAAAGGGAAGCAAGAGGGTAAAGAAAGGGAGCGATTGCTGAAAGAACTTTTGAGGGTGGACAGGCAATATGCAGAGGCACCGGAGGAGGGACTGTACAGGGAAAGACAAAGGCTACATGTGGAATTTGACCTGCTGACCACGGGTAAGGCAGAGGCACAGTGGAGGAGGGCACAGGCTGTACAGTATGAGTATGGAGAGAAGGCGAGTCGGCTACTGGCCCACCAATTGAGGAAGAGGGGAGCGGCGAGGGAGATAGGTGGGGTGAGAGATGAGGAGGGAGAGATGGAACGGAGAGGGGAGAGAGTTAACGGGGTGTTCAATGCATTCTATGAGAGGTTATATAAGGCTCAGCCCTCGGAAGGGAAGGAGGGAATGATGTGTTTCCTGGATCAGCTGGAATTCCCGAAGGTGGAGGAGCAGGAGAGGGTGGGACTGGGAGCACAGATTGAGATGGAGGAGGTGGTAAAAGGGATTGGGAGCATGCAGGCGGGGAAGGCCCCGGGACCGGACGGATTCCCGGTGGAATTTTATAGGAAATATATGGACCTACTGGCCCCACTTTTGACGAGAACCTTTAATGAGGCCAGGGAAAGGGGGAAGTTGCCCCCGACTATGTCGGAGGCGACGATATCGCTACTTTTGAAGAAGGAAAAAGACCCGCTGCAGTGTGGGTCCTATAGGCCCACTTCCCTTTTAAACGTAGATGCTAAGCTCCTGGCCAAGGTGATGGCAACGAGGCTTGAGGACTGTGTCCCGGGGGTGGTCCACGAGGATCAAACTGGGTTCGTTAAGGGGAGACAGCTGAACACGAACATACGGAGGTTGCTAGGGGTGATGATGATGCCCCCACCAGAGGGGGAGGCGGAGATAATGGTGGCGATGGACGCCGAGAAAGCATTCGACAGAGTGGAGTGGGACTATCTGTGGGAAGTGTTGAGGAGATTTGGTTTTGGAGAAGGGTTTATTGGATGGATACAGCTGCTATATAGGGCCCCGGTGGCAAGTGTGGTCACTACTTCCGTCTTTATAGAGGGACGAGGCAGGGGTGTCCCCTGTCTCCGTTACTGTTTGCATTGGCAATTGAGCCCCTGGCCACAGCACTGAGGGGCTCCAGGAAGTGGAGGGGAGTACTCAGGGGAGGAGAAGAACACTGGGTATCATTGTATGCAGATGATTTATTGCTGTATGTTGCGGACCCAGTGGAGGGGATGCCTGAGATAATGCAGACACTCAGGGAGTTTGGGGAATTCTCAGGGTACAAATTGAATATGGGGAAGAGTGAGTTGTTTGTGGTGCATCCGGGGGAGCAGAGCAGGGGAATAGATGATTTACCGCTGAGGAAGGTAACAAGAGATTTCCGGTACTTAGGGATTCAGATAGCCAGGAGTTGGGGAACCTTACATAAGCTTAATCTAATACGATTGGTGGAACAGGTGGAGGAGGATTTTAAGAGATGGGACATGGTGCCCCTGTCACTGGTGGGTAGGGTGCAGGCGGTCAAAATGGTAGTCCTCCCGAGATTCCTTTTTGTGTTTCAGTGACTCCCGGTGATGGTCACGAAGGCTTTTTTCAAGAAAATCGATAAAAGTGTCATGAGTTTTGTGTGGGCTGGGAAGACCCCGAGAGTGAGGAGGGTTTTTTTGCAGCGTAACAGGGATAGGGGAGGACTGGCACTACCGAGCTTAAGTGAGTACTACTGGGCCGCCAATATCTCAATGGTGTGCAAGTGGATGGGAGAAGGGGAGGGAGCGGCGTGGAAGAGATTGGAGATGGCGTCCTGCAAAGGAACCAGCCTACAAGCACTGGCGATGGCGCCGTTGCCGTTCTCCCCGAAGAAATACACCACAAGTCCAGTGGTGGTGGCAACACTGAAAATTTGGGGGCAGTGGAGACGGCATAGGGGAAGGACGGGAGCCTCGGTGTGGTCCCCGATAAGAAATAATCGTAGGTTTGTCCCGGGGAGAATAGATGGGGGATTTGGAGCATGGCAGAGAGCTGGGATTGTGCAACTGAGAGATCTGTTCTTAGACGAGACGTTTGCGAGTCTGGGAGCGCTGACGGAGAAATATGGGTTGCCCCAAGGGAATGCATTTCGGTACATGCAACTGAGGGCTTTTGCGAGGCAACAGGTGGGGGAATTCCCGCAGCTCCCGGCGCAGGAGATTCAGGATAGAGTGATCTCAGGGACGTGGGTGGGGGATGGTAGGGTGTCGGATATATGCAGGGAAATGAGGGACGAGGGGGAGATCATGGTGGATGAGCTGAAGGGGAAATGGGAAGAAGAGCTGGGGGAAGAGATTGAAGAGGGGCTGTGGGCAGATGCCCTACATAGGGTAAACTCTTCGTCCTCGTGCGCCAGGCTAAGCCTGATACAATTCAAGGTTTTGCACAGGGCGCATATGACCGGAGCAAGGCTCAGTAAATTTTTCGGGGTAGAGGATAGGTGTGGGAGATGCTCGAGAAGTCCAGCAAACCACACCCACATGTTTTGGTCATGCCCGGCACTGCAGGGGTTCTGGGTGGGGGTGGCAAATGTGCTTTTGAAGGTGGTGGGGGTCCGGGTCGAGCCAAGCTGGGGGTTGGCTATATTTGGGGTTGCAGAATAGCCGGGAGTGCAGGAGGCGAGAGAGGCTGATGTTTTGGCCTTTGCGTCCCTAGTAGCCCGGCGAAGGATATTGCTTATGTGGAAGGAAGCCAAACCCCCGGGCGTGGAGACCTGGATAAACGACATGGCAGGGTTTATAAAACTAGAACGGATAAAGTTCGCACTAAGAGGTTCGGCTCAAGGGTTCACCAGGCGGTTGAACCGTTCATTAACTACCTCGCAGAACGATAAAGGAAATGGGAAGGTAACAGCAGCAACCCGGGGGGGGGGGGGGGGGGGGGGGGGGGGCTCGGGTGGGTCCTCAGGGGTGTTTTTGTATAGATATTTGTACTTGGTTATGTATATTGGATTGTTTGATTTTATTATCTGGGAGAGTTATTATTTTTGTTATGGCAGTTGCCATTTAGTTTATATATTATTTATTTATTTGTTAAAACCGGTCACTGTTATTTATATTGTTTTATTGTTGTAAAAAGGGAAAAACCTTTGTATTGTTTTGTTTGGCCGAAAAATTTGAATAAAATATATATTTTTTTTAAATAAAAAAAAGGATAAGTACCCTTTCCAAGGCTAACTAAGGCACTATCTTCCCGTTTTAGTTAAGGGTCAATTGGTTATTGGCCTCTAAAGATTCTAGGTGTCCCCTATTTCTCTCGGATGTCTCCTCACAATCTGCCTCACTCTAAGGATGATTTATTTATTGGTCTCCTTTTACCGGTAATGGATGCAAGATTTTTAGTGCTGTCACCAAGATGTCTTGCAGACTTTTTCTCAGAGTCAGCATCTTCTAGTCTGCTGATTTCACACCCAACCTGAGTTTTATGTCCCCTCGATCCACAGAATATCCTTACAAAAGTCAATCACACATGACTTTCCAGACTACACGCGGCAGGTAAAGTCTGACTCACACATAGACCAGAAATTTCTAATATTCTAGCCCCTGCTCTAGCCCCCATTCTGCTCAGCTAGAAACTTCTAATATTCTAGCCTCGCTTTACCTAGAAACTTCTAATATTCTAGGCTCCACGCTGGATACCATGGAGAAAGCAAAGCAACCAGCTGGGCGCAATTAACACGGTGTTAACACATCGGTTGCCATGTAGAAAATAAAGCAACCCGCTAGGCGTAATTAACACGGTTTTAATTAAACGTTGGGTGCCATGTTGTTGAAAACTCACCACTATTCTTAGAATTCCCCCTATACCAAAAAAGGGTCGAAATTCTAAATGGTGAACAGGGATTCTCAATCCCCGACTCCGATGCAGGCTTCGGTGGGTGCTATTCAGGTCAAACTATATTTTCAAGTTATCCCCCGGTATAACACATACCTTCACCGAAGATTTCATCTACTTACCACTTAGTAGCATCGATCCTGGGTCCTACATTGCTAAGTAAGTAAAGTAGACTTTCGAATAACCACTATTTCAGGTTAAATTAAGTTATTTTATTATTAGATTGTTTCTTTTAAAAGCTGCAATTACTTTCTTTACAGAAAGGAAAAAGATCTTGCTTCTGGATCCTTTTGTTGGTTGAAGGGACCTTCAGGCCCAACTTGAGAATCAATCTTCTTTTTAAAATCTGGTCTTCTTTAGATGTATTCACTGTTCTGCTCGGTTGCTGTGTCCTATCTTTCCCATGTACCGAGCACTGTGCTAAACAGCCCCAAGCTGCTTGTTCCTCCTCTGCTTCTCCGCCTCTCACTGAGTTCTGGTTCTGGCTGCTGTCCCCTTTCTTCAAGTTTATATATTTTTCTAACAGTTATCTAGTTTTTATGACTTTATTGTAAAGTAACTCTTATTTCACTTTTGATTGTAAAAAGTATCTTTGATCTGAACATTCTAATACAACATAGATCTGATTACATTGTGTCCTTTGTGATATTCAAAAATGCTTTGGTTTCAAGAGGTGTGAATTCTGGTTTGGTTCCTGTCATTTCTATAGTTTTATTTTCCAATTGTGTCCTCGGCTCATAATTTTGACTTTGATTTTGGCTTTGAATTATGTTTCTCGTAGACTGATAGTCTCCAGTTTCCTTTAATTTACCTGGTATTAGCAAATTTTCACACCTAGAATTGTCACCAAATTCAACTGAACCTCATCCTTTCCTTTCCAGCTGCTTACCAAGATAGTTAATTTCAATGAAGGTTTTTACCTTCAAACAAAAATCCTGTTTGTCTTGTTTGCTACGCCTGCTTGACCAAGGCTATCTGCATTTTACAATCCTTCCCTGGCAGCTGCTGTTAACCCTTTGTGGGATCTTGCCCTGTATTCTCTCATGTTTCTCTCAGACCAGATATTGCCAGACTTCCATATTTCAAATGACACAGCTTTCCATATTATCAATTACAGGGGGCGAAACCCACGCAAAGCCAGGGAGAAGGTGCAAATTCCACACAGACAGTGAAGCAGAGCCGGGATCGAACCTGGGACCTCGGCGCCGATTTCACCATCTGCCATGGTGGGATTTGAACCCAGGTCCCCCGAGTCTCTGGATCATTAGTCCAGTGACAACACCACAATGCCACCGCCTCTCTATTTGTATGTCTCTGTATCTGTGTATTTGTACATCTGTATCTCTGTATATCTGTACCTGTATTTGTGTATTTGTATCTCCGCATCTGCGTATCTTCAGCCCTGTATCTGCATCTGTATATCTGTGCCTGTGTATGTGTATCTGTGTATCCCTGTACCTGTATATCTGTGCCTGTGTATGTGTATCTGTGTATCCCTGTACCTGTATATCTGTGCCTGTGTATGTGTATCTTTGTATCCCTGTACCTGTATATCTGTGCCTGTGTATGTGTATCTGTGTATCCCTGTACCTGCATATCTGTGCCTGTGTATGTGTATCTGTGTATCCCCGTACCTGTATATATGTGCCTGTGTATGTGATTTTGTGTATCCCTGTACCTGTATATCTGTGCATGTGTATGTGTATCTGTGTATCCCTGTACCTGTATATCTGTGCCTGTGTATGTGTATCTGTGTATCCCTGTACCTGTATATCTGTGCCTGTGTATGTGTATCTGTGTATCCCTGTACCTGTATATCTGTGCCTGTGCATGTGATTCTGTGTATCCCTGTACCTGTATATCTGTGCCTGTGTATGTGTATCTGTGTATCCCTGTACCTGTATATCTGTGCCTCTCTATCTGTATGTGTGTGCCTTTCTATCTCTGTATACCTGTGTCTCTCTATCTGCATCTCTCTATCTCACTATCTGTGTCTCTCTATTGTCAGGATACCGAACCAGACCCCAACATTTGTTAGGATATCGGACGTGAACCCCGAACAATTTTTTCGAAATTTGTAAATCTGTGAGGAAAGGATGCTTCACCCCAGGTGTGATGATTCTGACCAATTGGTATCTTTTATGTTAAAACAAACTTTAATTTAAACACACAATTAACCACATGAACATCAAAGACATAGCTTTACAATTAACAGTTAAACAATTCTTCAGCACAAGGAAAAACTTAAAATTGCTATCTATACCTGCTACTAACTCCAATTAAGCAACCCAATACAGTTCAAATGCCACTTATAAATAAAGTTAACAAAACAGGTTTACTTGCTCAGCTGTGTAGAGACTTTTGGAGAGAGTTCCTTTCAAGAGCAGATCCAGTGCATTTCTGTCTTGTCAAACTCAAATCCTGTGGCAAACTGCTGTTCAATTTAAAATATTCCAGCAGATTACAAAACTACAGACAGTCCGGCTCCTCCCATTAATTACATCATCTGTATCCCACTAAGTTCCATGACCTGCCTAGCTAGGACTACACACCAACACCCCCACCACGGCCACCCGCCCCCACCCTCCACCCCCACCCCCATAAATTAACTACACTCCAGGGAATCTCCAGCAATTCCATTGGCACTTTAGAACAAAGAACAAAGAAAAGTACAGCACAGGAACAGGCCATTCAGCCCTCAAAGCCTGTGCCGACCATGCTGCCTGTCTAAACTAAAATCTTCTACACTTCCAGGGTCAGTATCCCTCTATTCCCATCCTATTAATGTGTTTGTCAAGATGCCCCTTAAACGTCACTATCGTCCCTGCTTCCACCACCTCCTCGGTAGCGAGTTCCAGGCACACACTACCTTCTGTGTAAAAAACTTGCCTCGTACATCTCCTCTAAACCTTGTCCCTCGCACCTCAAACCTATGCCCCCTAGTAATTGACCCCTCTACCCCGGGGAAAAGCCTCTGACTATCCACTCTGTCTATGCCTCTCATAATTTTGTAGATCACTATCAGGTCGCCCTCAACCTCCGTTGTTTGTTTGTTTGAACAAACCGAGTTTATTCAACCTCTTCTCATAACTTATGCCCTCCATACCAGGCAACATCCTGGTAAATGTCTTCGGCACCCTCTCTAAAGCCTCCACATCCTTCTGGTAATGTGGCGACCAGAATTGAACACTATACTCCAAGTGTGGCCTAACTAAGGTTCTATACAGCTGCAACATGACTTGCCAATTTTTATACTTAATTCCCCCTGCCAATGAAGGCAAGCATGCCATATGCCTTCTTGACTACCTTCTCCACCTGTGTTGCCCCTTTCAATGACCTGTGGACCTGTACACCTAAATCTCTCTGACTGTAAATACTCTCGAGGGTGTAGCACCATCCCGTTGGCCTGTTGGCCGCCCGTGGGTCGCTGGGGGAGTTGAGTCCGTGGTCCCGTTTCTTCCCCGGAGATAGCGGCGACCCCACGGGACTGGCACACCGCTGCGTAGTGCCCCTTTTTGCAGCAGCTTTTACAGGTGGCCGAGTGGGCCAGGCAGCTGCTGGGGAACAACAACAAAGAACAAAGAAATGTACAGCACAGGAACAGGCCCTTCGGCCCTCCAAGCCCGTGCCGACCATACTGCCCGACTAAACTACAATCTTCTACACTTCCTGGGTCCGTATCCTTCTATTCCCATCCTATTCATATATTTGTCAAGATGCCCCTTAAATGTCCCTATCGTCCCTGCCTCCACTACCTCCTCCGGTAGTGAGTTCCAGGCACCCACTACCCTCTGCGTAAAAAACTTGCCTCGTACATCTACTCTAAACTTTGCCCCTCTCACCTTAAACCTATGCCCCCTAGTAATTGACCCCTCTACCCTGGGGAAAAGCCTCTGACTATCCACTCTGTCTATGCCCCTCATAATTTTGTATACCTCTATCAGGTCGCCCCTCAACCTCCTTCGTTCCAGTGAGAACAAACCGAGTTTATTCGGTTATAAATTGTAGCACCATCGATCACACATGAGGCGAGACGTTGAGAACTTCAATCGAGGCTTTATTGAGCAGACTTGTTCCCCAGCAGCTCAGTCGCAGAATGCAGCTGCTGGGAGCAAACCGGGTTCTTATACTCCGCCTATCTGGGTGGAGCCCAGTAGGCGGCAGATCCAATCAGGACCCAGCATCTGTCCTCCAATAGCTCCTCGGCATTCATGGTGTACCGTATTACCCCTAATACATACCACCACAGAGGGTTCTACCATCCACTGTATATTCCCTACCTGTATTAAACCTTCCAAAATGCATTACCTCACATTTGTCCGGATTAAACTCCATCTGCCATCTCTCCGCCCAAGTCTCCAAATGATCTAAATCCAGCTGTATCCTCTGACAGATCTCATCGCTATCCGCAATTCAACCGCAAACGTACTAATCAGACCAGTTACATTTTCCTCCAAATCATTTATATATACTGTGAACAGCAAAGGTCCCAGCACTGATCCCTGCGGAACACCACTAGTCACAGCCCTCCAATCAGAAAAGCACCCTTCTATTGCTGCTCTCTACCTTCTATGACCTAGCCAGTTCTGTATCCATCTTGCCAGCTCACCCCTGATCCCTTGTGACTTCACCTTTTGTACCAGTCTGCCATGAGGGACCTTGTCAAAGGCCTTACTGAAATCCATATAGACAACATCCACTGCCATACCTGCATCAATCATCTTAGTGACCTCCTCGAAAAACTCTATCAAGTTAGTGAGACATGACTTCCTCTTCACAGACCGTGCTGCCTCTCGCTAATACGTCCACTTGCTTCCAAATGGGAGTAGATCCTGTCTCGAAGGATTCTCTCCAGTAATTTCCCTACCACTGACATAAGGCTCACTGGCCTTTAGTTCCCTGGATTATCTTTGCTACCCTTCTTAAACAAAGGAACAACATTGGCTATTCTCCAGTCCTCCGGGACATCACCTGAAGGCAGTGAGGATCCAAAGATTTCTGTTAAGGCCTCAGCAATTTCCTCTCTTGCCTCCTTCAGTATTCTGGGATAGATCCCATCAGGGCCTGGGGACTTATCCACCTTAATATTTTTCAAGATGCCCAACACCTCGTCTTTTTGGATCTCATGTGACCCAGGCCATCGACATACCCTTCACCAGACTCAACATCCACCAATTCCTTTTTTTTGGTGAATACTGATGCAAAGTATTCATTTAGTACCTCGCCTATTTCCTCTGGCTCCACACATAGATTCCCTTGCCTATCCTTCAGTGGGCCAACCCTTTCCCTGGATACCCTCTTGCTTTTTATGTACGTGTAAAAAACCTTGGGATTTTCCTTAACCGTATTTGCCAATGTAACCAGAGTAGCATGGTAGCACAGTGGTTAGCACTGTTGCTTCACAGCGCCAGGGACCCGGGTTCGATTCCTGGCTTGGGTCACTGTCTGTGCGGAGTCTGCACGTTCTCCCCATGTCTGCGTGGGTTTCCTCCGGGTGCTCCGGTTCCTCCCACAAGTCCCGAAAGACGTGCTGTTAGGTGAATTGGACATTCTCCCTCCGTGTACCTGAACAGGCGCAGGAATGTGGTGACTTGGGGATTTTCACAGTAACTTCATTGCAGTGTTAATGTAAGCCTGCTTGTGACAACAATAAAGATTATGATGATGAACCACAAAAGTGGTTAAAATCAATAATTACCTCTCTCTTTTACGAGCCCTTAATTACAGCTTTGGCAGACAAACAGACTGGGTACCTTAACCTAGGTTCTTTAATAATATCACTGCAACAAATATATACCTAGGAACATAGAAACAGGAAACATTCAGCCCCTCGAGCCTGACCCACTATTCAATGAGATCATGACTGATCTGTGGCATATCTCCATATTCCTGTCTTTGGCCCATATCCCTTAATAAGACCATAAGATATAGGTGAGGAAGTAAGGCCATTCGGCCCATCGAGTCCACTCCACCATTCAATCATGGCTGATTTCAACTCAATTTACCCGCTCTCTCTCCATAGCCCTTAATTCCTTGAATAAGACCATAAAATGTCTTTGCTGAACAAAAATCTATCTATCTCAGGTTTATAATGAACACTGTTCCAGCTTCAACTGCTGTTTGTGTGAGAGAGTTCTGAACCTCGACCCCCTTAGAGTGAAGAACTGCTTCCTAATACCTCTCCCGAACAGACTGGTCCTAATCTTTAGATGATGCCCCCTAATTTTAGAATCTCCAACCAGTGGAAATAGTTTAACTTTATCTACCCTGTCTTTTCCTGTTAATATCTTGAATACTTCGATCAGATCACCCTTTAGCCTTCTAAATTGCAGCAAAAACAGACCTAATCTGTGTAATCTCTTCTGGTAACTATTTTTTATTTTAATTTTTCCAATTAAGGCACAATTTAGCGTGGCCAATCCACCTACCCTGCACATCTTTGGGTTATGGGGGTGAGACCCACACAGACACGGGGGAATGTGCAAACACCACATGGACAGTGACCCGGGGACAGTCTCCTTGTAACATAACCCCTGACACGAGCCCAAGTGGATAGCGCTGTGGCTTTATTGTGCCAGGGTCCCAGGTTCGATTCCCCGCTGGGTCACTGTCTGAGCGAAGTCTGCACGTTCTCCCCGTGTTTGCGTGGGTTTCCTCCGGGTGCTCTGGTTTCCTCCCACAGTCCAAAGAAGTGCAGGTTAGGTGGATTGGCCATGATAAATTGCCCTTAGTGACCAAAAAGGTTAGGAGGGGTTATTAGGTTACGGGGATAGGGTCGAAGTGAGGGCTTAAGTGGGTCGGTGCAGACTCGATGGGCTGAATGGCCTCCTTCTGCACTGTATGTTCTATGTTCTATGTTCTACCAGTCACCTCCTGCCAAATGGAGTAATTACCCATTGTCCCCACTCTCTGTCGCCTGCCACTCAACCAATTTCCTAACCATGTCAATAATTTGCCCTCAAATCTGTGGACTTCCACCTCAGTTAACAGTCTCTCATGTGGGACTTCATCAAATGCCTTCTGGAAGTCCATATAAATGACATCCATAGACATTCCACTGTCCACTATTGTAGTCACATCTTCAAAAAATTGAAACGATTAGTCAGGCATGACCTTCTCTTCCATGAATCCATGCTTGTTCTGCTATCGGACCACTCCTCATGCCGCGACCGAGGGGGCATCGGCTAAAGGGCCGGAGTCGTCAAACCCATCTTAGTAAGGGTTTCCCTGATATAGGCGGGAATGTACGCCACAGCCAGGAGTTGTGAGGAAGTTGCACCATTCGCTGAAAACCACCCAGACTCTTTGACCACGTAACGCAGTCTGTGTTTGAAACTTTGCAGACGGCGTCCAGTGGATCCCCGGGACAATCGACCACCAGACAGGGCCGGCATCTTATCAAGTTTGTGTCATGAGAAAGCACCTTACACTGACGTGATGTCTGAGGTGCTGAGGGTGAAGGTGGGCCCGAGTCCAGAAGTGGCAATTTCTGGAGTGTCGGAAGACCCCGGAATCCAGGGGGCGAGAGAGGTTGACGTTTTGGCCTTTGCCTCTCTGGTAGCCCGATGGACCCTTTTGGGATGGAAGGACTCGGGGCCACCGAAACTGGGGGTGTGGGTGAGCGGCATTGTGGAATTCCATGAGTCTGGAAAAAAATCAAGTTCGCCTTGAGAGGGTCTGATAAGGGGTCTGCCCGGAGATGGAAACCGTTTATTCACTTCTTCAAGGATAGTTAAGTCAACAGGGGAAGGGAGATTCCACAGGAGCAATCAGTCCCCCCATGGGTCTCACTGAATACGAGCTCCCCTGCTAAAGGGCCACCGAGCCCAGGATCATTCAGGGTTAAAATCTGTGTAAAGTGATCCAGGTTTGGAACGGTCAGAGCAGACATGCTGGGGTCTGATCTATATCGTAAACATAATTGCTTTGCAATAAACATAGTTTTATTTTTATTAACTCAGTTCAGTCTCATTTGTGGTCTACAAAAGCTACATTTTGCATTTTTGTAAGCCCTTTCAGTTTTATGCTGTCCCTAACCTCTTTAGTTGTCCATGTGACGTGGAGCCTTTTCCTCTCAGGGGTATATACTCGCTCTGTATCTCGTTAAATATTCTTCACTGATCTTCAGTCGCTTGACCCATAAACAGATCTTCCCAGTTTACCGTGGGCAGTCTCATCCCGTTAAAGTCAGCCGTACCCAAGTCTAAAATTCTAGTATCCGAGTTGTGCTTTTCACTTTCAAACGCTACACTGAATTCAGTCATGATGCAATCACTATTTGATAAATGTTTGTGTACAGTTCGGCCTTAACCCAGGCTTTTAAAAACATTATTGCAACAGATAGATAATATATAGCAATTTCTACATTCATCATACTATCTGTCTCTCTGTGTATTTCTATCTGTGTCTCTATATCTTTTTTTAAAAATATATTTTATTGAAATTTTTTTCCAAACAACAATCTTTTCCCTCTTACAAAGCAAACGTAACAGTAAAGAAATTTTTAACAATACACAAATAACCGCATAATCTTATTGACATAAACTAAACTAAACCCCCCCCCCCTCCCCCCACCCCCACCCCCTCCCCCCTGGGTTGCTGCTGCTGGTCATCTGTCTTCCCTCTAACGTTCCCCTAGGTAGTCGAGAAATGGCTGCCACCGCCTGGTGAACCCTTGAGCCGATCCTCTCAGGGCAAACTTTATCTGCTCCAGTTTAATGAACCCCGCCATATCATTTACCCAGGCCTCCAGTCCGGGGGGTTTCGCCTCCTTCCACATGAGTAGGATCCTGCGCCGGGCTACTAGGGACGCAAAGGCCACAACGTCGGCCTCTTTCGCCTCCTGCACTCCCGGCTCATCCGCAACTCCAAATAGAGCTAACCCCCAGCCTGGTTTGACCCGGGCCTTCACCACCTTCGAAATCACTCCCGTCACTCCCTTCCAATACCCTTCCAGTGCCGGGCACGCCCAAAACATATGTGCGTGGTTTGCCGGGCTCCCGCCACACCTCCCACACTTGTCCTCCACTCCAAAGAACCTGCTCAATCTTGCTCCCGTTATGTGTGCTCTATGTAGCACCTTAAATTGAATCAGGCTAAGCCTGGCGCATGAGG
The DNA here is from genome assembly GCF_047496885.1 of Scyliorhinus torazame. Lineage (NCBI taxonomy): Eukaryota > Metazoa > Chordata > Chondrichthyes > Carcharhiniformes > Scyliorhinidae > Scyliorhinus > Scyliorhinus torazame. The sequence continues at coordinate 3,425,186 of NC_092709.1, forward strand.
AAGAGGAATTTACCCTGTTTAGGGCATCAGCCCACATACCCTCCTCTATCTCCTCCCCTAGTTCTTCTTCCCACTTTCCTTTTATTTCGCCCACCGACTCCTCCCCCTCTTCCCTCATCTCTCGGTATATCTCTGACACCTTGCCCTCTCCGACCCACACCCCTGAAAGCACTCTGTCCTGAATCCCCTGTGTCGGGAGCAACGGAAATTCTCTCACCTTTTGTCTAGTAAACGCCCTCACCTGCATATATCTCAAGAAGTTTCCCCGGGGCAACTTATACTTTTCCTCCAATGCTTCCAAGCTCGCAAAAGTCCCATCTATAAATAAATCTCCCACCCTCCTAATTCCCAACTGGTGCCAGCTCTGAAAACCTCCATCCATTCTTCCTGGGGCGAACCTATGGTTGTTCCTAATTGGGGACCCCACCAGGGCACCCCGCACCCCTCTCTGTCGCCTCCATTGTCCCCAGATATTCAATGTTGCCGCCACCACCGGGTTCGTGGTAAACTTTTTTGGCGAGAACGGTAGCGGCGCCGTCACCAGCGCCTCTAAACTCGTCCCTTTACAGGACTTTCTCTCCAGTCTTTTCCACGCCGCTCCCTCACCCTCCATCATCCATTTACGTATCATTGCCACATTGGCGGCCCAATAGTAATCGCCCAAGTTCGGTAGTGCCAATCCTCCTCTGTCCCTGCTACGCTGAAGGAACCCCCTCCTTACTCTCGGAACTTTCCCTGCCCACATGAAGCTCGTGATGCTCCTGTCTATTTTATTAAAAAAGGTCTTAGTGATTAGTATAGGGAGACATTGAAATACAAATAAGAACCTCGGGAGGACCATCATCTAAATTGCTTGCACCCTGCCCGCCAGCGACAGAGGCTGCATGTCCCACCTCTTGAAGTCCTCCTCCATTTGTTCTACCAGCCGTGTCAGATTAAGTCTGTGCAAGGTTCCCCAGCTCCTAGCGATCTGAATCCCCAGGTATCGGAAGTTTCTTTCCACTTTCCTTAGAGGCAGGCCTTCTATCTCTCTACTCTGGTCCCCTGGATGTATCACAAATAATTCACTCTTCCCCATGTTTAGCCGATACCCCGAGAAATCCCCGAACTCCCTCAAAATTTGCATAACCTCTATCATCCCCCCCGCTGGGTCCGACACGTATAACAATAGGTCATCTGCGTATAACGAGACTCGGTGTTCTTCTCCCCCTCTAATCACCCCACTCCATTTCCTGGAGTCTCTCAACGCCATGGCCAGAGGTTCAATTGCCAACGCGAACAACAATGGAGACAGCGGGCATCCCTGTCTTGTTCCCCTATATAGTCGGAAATACTCCGATCTTTGTCGACCCGTAATTACACTTGCCGTTGGAGCCCATAAAGAAATTTAACCCAGCTAATAAACCCGTTCCCGAACCCAAACCTCCTTAACACTTCCCATAAATACTCCCACTCCACCCTATCAAATACCTTCTCTGCGTCCATTGCCGCCACTATCTCTGCTTCCCCCTCCACTGGGGGCATCATTATCACCCCTAATAGTCGTCGCACGTTAACATTCAGTTATCTCCCTTTTACGAACCCTGTCTGGTCTTCGTGCACCACCCCCGGGACACAGTCCTCTATCCTCGATGCCAGTACCTTTGCCAACAATTTGGCGTCCACGTTCAATAATGAAATAGGTCTATAGGATCCGCACTGCAACGGATCTTTATCCCTCTTCAAAATTGGCGATATCTTCGCCTCCGACATCGTCGGGGGTAAAGTCCCTCCTTCCCTGGCCTCATTGAACGTCCTCACCATCAACGGGGCCAACAAGTCCACATATTTTCTGTAATATTCCACCGGGAACCTGTCTGGTCCCAGAGCCTTCCCTGCTTGCATGCTTCCCAGTCCCTTAATAACCTCGTCCACCCCAATCGGTGCCCCCAGGCCTACCACCTCCTGCTCCTCCATTTTCGGGAACCTCAATTGGTCCAGGAACTGCCGCATCCCCTCCTCTCCCTCTGGGGGTTGAGACCTATACAGTCCCTCATAGAAGGTCTTGAACACCTCATTTATCTTTCCTGCTCTTCGCACCGTGTCTCCCTTTTCGTCTCTAATTCCTCCTATCTCCCTCGCTGCTGCCCTCTTTCGCAATTGATGAGCCAACAGGCGACTAGCCTTTTCCCCATATTCATACCTCCTCCCCTGTGCCTTCCTCCACAGTACCTCCGCCTTTCTGGTGATCAGAAGGTCAAACTCCGTCTGGAGTCGTCTCCTCTCCCTGTACAGTCCCTCCTCCGGGGCCTCTGCAAATTCCCTATCCACCCTTAAAATCTCCCCCAGTAATCTTTCCCTTTCCTTGGCCTCTGTTTTCCTTTTGTGGGCCCCAATGGAGATCAGCTCTCCTCTGACCACCGCTTTTAGTGCTTCCCATACCACTCCCACAGGGACCTCGCCGTCGTCATTGACCTCCAGGTATTTCTCAATACACCCCCGCACTCTTGCACACACTCCCTCATCCGCCATCAATCCCACATCTAATCGCCAGAGTGCTCTCTGCTCCCTTTCCTCTCCTAATTCCAGGTCCACCCAATGTGGGACATGGTCCGAAACCGCTATGGCTGAGTACTCAGCTTCTTCCACCCTAGAGATCAACGACCTTCCCAAAACAAAAAAATCTATCCGGGAGTACACTTTATGGACATGGGAGAAGAAGGAGAAATCCCTAGCCCTAGGTCTAAGAAATCACCATGGATCCACTCCCCCCATTTGGTCCATAAGCCCCTTAAGTACCTTGGCCGCTGCCGGCCTTCTTCCGGTCCTTGAGCTGGATCTATCTAGCCCCGGGTCCAGCACAGTATTAAAGTCCCCTCCTAAAATCAAGTTTCCTACCTCCAGGTCCGGTATACGCCCCAGCATCCGTCTCATAAATCCCGCATCGTCCCAGTTTGGGGCATACACATTAACCAACACGACCTCCATTCCCTCCAGCCTGCCACTCACCATTACATATCTACCTCCGCTATCTGCTACGATGTTCTTTGCTTCAAATGCTACCCGTTTCCCCACCAAAATGGCCACCCCTCTGTTCTTTGCGTCTAGTCCTGAGTGGAACACCTGTCCCAACCATCCTTTCCTTAACCTAACTTGGTCCGCCACCTTTAGGTGCGTCTCTTGGAGCATAACCACGTCTGCCCTTAGTCCTTTCAAATGCGCGAGCACTCGGGCCCTTTTTATCGGTCCGTTCAGGCCTCTCACGTTCCACGTGATCAGCCTCACTAGGGGGCTACCTGCCCCCCTCCCGTGTCGACTAGCCATTACCTTCTCTAGGCCAGTCCCATATCCCGCCTCCGCGCTCCCACTCGCTCCCCCAGCGTCGCATACCATCCCCGTCCACCCACTCTTTAGCCATTTCCTTTTGGATTTCCGCAGCAGCAACCCAGTTGTCCCCCCCCTCCCCCTCCCTCGCCCCCTCCCCGCTAGATCTCTTTCTAGCGTGATTGCTCCCCCCCATATTACTTCCATAAGTCAGCTGACTTCAACTGACCCCGGCTACTCCTGCTCACTCCTCGACCCCCCCGTGTGGGGAACTCCCATCCGCCTTGCGCCTGTCTTCCCGCCATATTCTTTCTGGCGCGGGAACATCCCTTTACCTGACCCGCCTCTTATGGCGCAGCTCCCTTTCCCCTCCCCCTCCCCTTCCCCATTCTCCAACTATGTCCCGTCTTTCCCCCCTCACCGGCGCCCACATTTCCCAATGTCTCCCCCCTTCCCAATTTACTTCTCAATTAACTTCAACCATAACATTAACAATAACATTTCCTGCAGCATCAGTCCCTCAGTTCCGATCCAATTTCTCCTCTTTGATAAAGGTCCATGCTTCCTCCGCCGTCTCGAAATAATGGTGTCTCTCCTGATACATGACCCATAGTCTTGCCGGCTGCAGCATCCCGAACTTCACCTTCCTTTTATGCAACACCTCTTTGGCTCGGTTAAAGCTCGCCCTCCTTCTCGCCACCTCCACACTCCAATCCTGGTACACCTGTACCACTGCATTCTCCCATCTGCTACTCCGCACCTTTTTAGCCCATCTCAGGACCTCGTCTCTATCCTTAAGGCGGTGAAATCGCACGATTATCGCTCTGGGTGGTTCTCCCGCTTTTGGTCTTCTCGCCGGGATCCGATGTGCCCACTCCACCTCCAAGGGGCCCGTAGGGGCCTCAGCACCCATCAGTGAGCTCAGCATCGTACTTGCATAAGCTCCACAGTCCACTCCTTCCACTCCCTCAGGGAGACCCAGTATCCGAAGGTTCTTCCTTCGCACTCCGTTTTCTAGGGCCTCGATCCTTTCAGTACACTTTTTATGAAGTGCCTCGTGCGTCTGTGTCTTAACCGCCAGGCCCAGGATCTCGTCCTCATTATCTGTCACCTTCTGCTCCACCACGCGGAGCTCTGTCTCCTGGGTCTTTTGTGTCTCCTTGAGCCCCTCAATTGCCTGTAGCATCGGGGTCAGCACCTCCCTCTTCAGCAGCTCCACGCACCGTCTCAAAAATTCATCCTGCTCAGGCCCCCATGTCGCCTGCGCTTTCTCCGCCGCCATCTTGTGCTTCTCTCTTTCTGATCCTTTGGTCGACGATTCCTCGCGCTGCAGCCACCGCCGCCGGTTTTTTCCTCCGTCGTTGGGGCCCCCCCCCCCCCTTCTCACTCACCCCACACCGGGTTGCGTCGTCAAAAAATTCCCCGTTGGGACTCTTAAAAGAGCCCGAAGGTCCGTCGGAGCTGGAGCCGCCGAAACGTGCGGCTAGCAAAGCATCACCGCAACCGGAAGTCTCCTGTGTCTCTATATCAATATATCTGTATATCTATATGTGTCTCTCTCAATATATCTGTATATCTATCTGTGTCTCTATATCTGTGTCTACATCTGTATCTTACCTCTATCTCTGTAAAGTAGCATTTGGTGAAAATTTGGCTGATGGAAATAGGCGAAGACGATCTTGATTGGTGATCACAAGAAAATCTGAGATAAAGTTCAGTCCATTTCTAATTCATCCATTGTGAAAGATCGAACATCCCCCAATTTCAGCGTGTAATTGTTTATTTTTTTCAATAAATTTAGAGTACCCAATTATTTTTTTTTTCCAATTAAGGGGCAATTTAGCTTGGCCAATCCACCTAACCTGCATATCTTTTGGGTTGTGGGGGCGAAACCCACGCAAACACGGGGAGAACGTGCAAACTCCGCACGGACAGTGACCCAGAGCCGGGGTTCGAACCCGGGTCCTCAGCGCCGCAGTCCCAGTGCTAACCACTGCGCCACATGCCGCCCCGTGTAATTGTTTCTTAAATAATTCCATGGTCCTCACTTTTATAACTTTACCTGAAAGTTAACTTGAATCAAGTGTTAATTACTCATTGAATGAAGAAGTAACTCCGGCCATTATTTTAAATTTACCTCCCTCCTAGTTTCAATTTGACCTGCTCTTAGAATGTAATTTGGGGATCACAGATTAAGGTTTCAAATTCCTTAACTTTGCTTTTATCCTTTACTATCTTATTTTATTTTCAATATTAAAATTACCAGGTGTGTAACAACGTCACATTTCAAAACACGTTCTTTTCTTTGGCAACTTTCAAAGAAGTGTAAAAGAGTTTTCCTAATATCCTGACCAACACAGGACATTGCCCAGGGCTCAGTGCTAGCAACACTGCTTTGCTTGATCTATATTAATTTTAAAAAATATATATATATTTTATTAAAGTTTTTCGATCAAACAAAAATTTCCCATTTTACAACTTTGTAATAATATATACATTGATCGTTTTTTAAAATAAATAATATGCTAACTAACGGCAACTGCCAACAACAAAATAAGAAACAACAGAAATTGTAACTAAAATAGTACCTTCGTAAAATCTAATATAAATAACCAATATATAAACACACCCATAAAACCCCTGAGGACCCAAATGAGCCCTCCCCCCCTCCCCCCCGGTTGCTGCTGCTACCTTTCCTATTTTCCCTTATCGCTCTGCGAGATAGTCGAGGAACGGTTGCCACCGCCCGGTGAACCCATGAGCCGAACCTCTTAGTGCGTACTTTATCCGCTCCAATTTTATAAACCCTGCCATGTCGTTTATCCAGGTCTCCACGCCCGGGGGTTTAGCTTCTTTCCACATCAGTAGAATCCTTCGCCGGGCTACTAGGGACGCAAAGGCCAAAACATCGGCCTCTCTCGCCTCCTGCACTCCCGGCTCTTCTGCAACCCCAAATATAGCCAACCCCCAGCCTGGTTCGACCCGGACCCCCACCACCTTTGAAATCACTTTGCCACACCCACCCAGAACCCATGCAATACCGGACATGACCAGAACATGTGGGTGTGGTTCGCCGGGCTTCCCGCGCACCTCCCGCACCTATCCTCCACTCCAAAAAATCTACTCAGCCTTGCTCCCGTCATATGCGCCCTGTGTAGAACCTTGAATTGTATCAGGCTGAGCCTGGCACACGAGGACGAAGAGTTTACCCTACTTAGGGCATCTGCCCACAGCCCCTCCTCAATCTCTTCCCCCAGCTCCTCCTCCCATTTTCCCTTCAGCTCCTCTACCATCATCTCCCCCTCATCTCTCATTTCCCTATATATATCTGACACCCTACCATCACCCACCCATGCCCCCAAAATCACTCTGTCCTGGATCTCTTGCGCCGGGAGCTGCGGAAATTCTCTCACCTGTTGCCTCACAAATGCCCTCACTTGCATATAGCGAAATGCATTCCCAGGTGGCAACCCATATTTTTCTGTCAGTGCTCCCAGACTCGCGAACGTCCCGTCTAAGAACAAGTCCTTCAATTTTGCAATTCCTGCTCGCTGCCAAGATTTAAATCCCCCATCTATCCTTCCCGGGACGAACCTATGGTTGTTCCTTATCGGGGACCACACTGAGGCACCCGTCACTCCCTTATGTCGTCTCCACTGCCCCCAAATTTTCAGAGTTGCCACCACCACTGGGTTTGTGGTGTATTTTTTCGGGGAGAACGGTAACGGCGCCGTCGCCATTGCTTTTAGGCTAGTTCCCCTACAGGACGCCATCTCCAGTCTTTTCCACGCCGCTCCTTCCCCTTCCCTCATCCACTTACATATCATTGACACGTTGGCGGCCCAATAATAATCACTTAGACTCGGCAGTGCCAGTCCCCCTCTGTCCCTACTGTGCTGCAGGAACCCCCTCTTTACTCTTGGGGTCTTTCCAGCCCACACAAAGCTCATAATACTCTTGTCCACCTTCTTAAAAAAGGCCTTTGTAATCAGTACAGGGAGGCACTGGTACACAAAAAGAAACCTCGGAAGGACCACCATTTTAACCGCCTGCACCCTGCCCGCCAATGACAGGGGCGCCATGTCCCACCTCCTAAAGTCCTCTTCTATCTGCTCTACCAGTCGTGCCAAGTTAAGCTTATGCAAGGTTCCCCAGTTCCTGGCCACCTGGATCCCTAAATACCGGAAATCTCTTGTTACCCTCCTCAATGGTAAATCGTCAATTCCCCTGCCCTGTTCCCCGGGGTGCATCACAAACAGTTCACTCTTCCCCATATTCTTTTTTTTTTTTAAATATATTTTATTCAAATTTTTCGGCCAAACAAAACAATACAAAGGTTTTCCTTTTTACAACAATAAAACAATATAAATAACAGTGACCTTTTTAACAAATAAATAAATAATATATAAACTAAATGGCAACTGCCATAACAAAAATAATAACTCTCCCAAATAATAAAATCAAACAATCCAATATACATAACCAAGTACAAATATCTATACAAAAACACCCCTGAGGACCCACCCGAGCCCCCCCGGGTTGCTGCTGTTGCCTTCCCATTTCCTTTATCGTTCTGCGAGGTAGTCAATGAACGGTTGCCACCGCCTGGTGAACCCTTGAGCCGAACCCCTTAGTGCGAACTTTATCCGTTCTAGTTTTATAAACCCTGCCATGTCATTTATCCAGGTCTCCACGCCCGGGGGTTTGGCTTCCTTCCACATAAGCAATATCCTTCGCCGGGCTACTAGGGACGCAAAGGCCAAGACATCAGCCTCTTTCGCCTCCTGCACTCCCAGCTCTTCTGCAACCCCGAATATAGCCAACCCCCAGCCTGGCTCGACCCGGACCCCCACCACCTTCGAAAGCACCTTTGCCACCCCCACCCAGAACCCCTGCAGTGCCGGGCATGACCAAAACATGTGGGTGTGGTTTGCTGGGCTTCTCGAGCATCTCCCACACCTATCCTCTACCCCGAAAAATTTACTGAGCCTTGCTCCGGTCATATGCGCCCTGTGCAAAACCTTGAATTGTATCAGGCTTAGCCTAGCGCACGAGGACGACGAGTTTACCCTATGTAGGGCATCAGCCCACAGCCCCTCCTCAATCTCTTCCCCCAGCTCTTCTTCCCATTTCCCCTTCAGCTCATCCACCATGATCTCCCCCTCGTCCCTCATTTCCCTGTATATATCCGACACCCTACCATCCCCCACCCATGTCCCTGAGATCACTCTATCCTGAACCTCCTGCGTCGGGAGCTGCGGGAATTCCCTCACCTGTTGCCTCGCGAAAGCCCTCAGTTGCATGTACCGAAATGCATTCCCTTGGGGCAACCCATATTTTTCCGTCAGCGCTCCCAGACTCACAAACGTCCCGTCTACGAACAGATCCCTCAGTTGCACCACCCCAGCTCTCTGCCATGCTCCGAATCCCCCATCTATTCTCCCCGGGACAAACCTATGGTTATTTCTATTCGGGGACCACACCGAGGCTCCCGTCCTTCCCCTATGTTGTCTCCACTGCCCCCAAATTTTTAGCGTTGCCACCATCACTGGACTTGCGGTGTATATCTTCGGGGAGAACGGCAACAGCGCCGTCACCATTGCTTGTAGGCTGGTTCCTTTGCAGGATGCCATCTCCAATCTCCTCCACGCTGCTCCCTCCCCTTCTCCCATCCACTTGCACACCATTGAGATATTGGCGGCCCAGTAGTATTCACTTAGGCTCGGTAGTGCCAGCCCCCCCCCCCCCCCCCCCCATCCCTGCTACGCTGCAAGAGCCCCCTCCTCACTCTCGGGGTCTTCCCGGCCCACACAAAACTCATGACACTTTTCTCAATTTTCTTGAAAAAAGCCTTCGTGACCATCACCGGAAGGCACTGAAACACAAAAAGAAATCTCGGGAGGACTACCATTTTGACCGCCTGCACCCTACCCACCAGTGACAGGGGCACCATGTCTCATCTCTTCATCTGTTCCACCAATCTTGTTAAATTAAGCCTATGTAAGGTTCCCCAACTCCTGGTTATCTGAATCCCTAAGTACCGGAAATCTCTTGCTACCTTCCTCAGCGGTAAATCATCTATTCCCCTGCTCTGCTCCCCCGGATGCACCACAAACAACTCACTCTTCCCCATATTCAATTTGTACCCCGAAAATTCCCCAAACTCCCTGAGTGTCTGCATTATCTCAGGCATCCCCTCCACTGGGTCCGCAACATACAGCAATAAATCATCTGCATACAAAGATACCCGGTGTTCTTCTCCTCCCCTGAGTACTCCCCTCCACTTCCTGGAGCCCCTCAGTGCTATGGCCAGGGGCTCAATCGCCAATGCAAACAGTAACGGAGACAGGGGACACCCCTGCCTCGTCCCTCTATGAAGACGGAAGTAGTCAGACCGCTGCCTGTTCGTGACCACACTCGCCACCGGGGCCCTATACAGCAGCTGTACCCATCCAATAAACCCTTCTCCAAAACCAAATCTCCTCAGCACCTCCCACAGATAATCCCACTCCACTCTGTCGAATGCTTTCTCGGCGTCCATCGCCACCACTATCTCCGCCTCCCCCTCTGGTGGGGGCATCATCATTACCCCTAGCAACCTCCGTATGTTCGTGTTCAGCTGTCTCCCCTTAACGAACCCAGTTTGATCCTCGTGGACCACCCCCGGGACACAGTCCTCTATCCTCGTCGCCATCACCTTGGCCAGGAGCTTAGCATCTACATTTAAAAGGGAAATGGGCCTGTAGGACCCACACTGCAGCGGGTCTTTTTCCTTCTTCAAAAGGAGCGATATCGTCGCCTCCGACATAGTCGGGGGAAGCTGCCCCCTTTCCCTAGCCTCATTAAAGGTTCTCGTCAAAAGCGGGGCCAGTAGGTCCATATATTTCCTATAAAATTCCACCGGGAATCCGTCCGGTCCCGGGGCCTTCCCCGCCTGCATGCTCCCAATCCCTTTTACCACCTCCTCCATCTCAATCTGTGCTCCCAGTCCCGCCTTCTCCTGCTCCTCCACCTTCGGGAATTCCAGCTGATCCAGGAAACATCTCATTCCCTCCTTCCCTTCCCGGGGCTGAGCCTTATATAACCTCTCATAGAATGCATTGAACACCCCGTTCACTCTCTCCGCTCCCCGTTCCATCTCTCCCTCCTCATCTCTCACCCCACCTATCTCCCTCTCTGCTCCCCTCTTCCTCAATTGGTGGGCCAGTAGCCGACTCACCTTCTCTCCATACTCATACTGTACACCCTGTGCCCTCCTCCACTGTGCCTCTGCCTTACCCGTGGTCAGCAGGTCAAATTCCACATGCAACCTTTGTCTTTCCCTGTACAATCCCACCTCCGGTGCCTCTGCATATTGCCTGTCCACCCTCAAAAGTTCTTTCAACAATCGCTCCCTTTCTTTACCCTCTTGCTTCCCTTTATGTGCCCTTATGGATATCAGTTCCCCTCTGACCACCGCCTTCAACGCCTCCCAGACCACTCCCACCTGAACCTCTCCATTGTCATTAAGCTCCAAGTACCTTTCAATACACCCCCTCACCCTTAAACATACCCCCTCATCCGCCAATAAGCCCATATCCATTCTCCAGAGTGGGTGCTGTTCTTTTTCCTCTCCTACCTCCAGGTCTACCCAATGTGGAGAGTGGTCCGAAATGGCTATGGCCGTATACTCCGTCCCTGTCACCTTCGGAATCAGTGCCCTTCCCAAGAAAAAAAAGTCTATCCGTGAGTATACCTTGTGAACATGGGAGAAAAATGAGAACTCCTTACTCCTAGGCCTACTAAATCTCCAGGGGTCTACCCCTCCCATCTGCTCCATGAAGTCCTTGAGCACCCTGGCCGCTGCCGGCCTCCTTCCGGTCCTGGACCTCGAACGGTCCAGCCCTGGATCAAGCACCGTATTGATGTCTCCCCCCATTACCAACTTTCCCGCCTCCAGGTCCGGGATACGTCCCAACATACGCCTCATAAAATTTGCATCATCCCAGTTCGGGGCATATACATTCACCAGAACCACCGCCTCCCCTTGCAATCTGCCACTCACCATCACATATCTACCCCCACTATCCGCCACTATGGTCTTTGCCTCAAACAGTACCCGCTTCCCCACTAAGATAGCCACCCCCCTATTCTTCGCATCTAAACCCAAATGAAACACCTGTCCCACCCATCCTTTACGTAGTCTGACCTGATCTATCAGTTTCAGATGCGTCTCCTGCAACATAACCACATCTGCCTTTAATTTCTTTAGGTGTGTGAGTACCCGTGCCCTTTTAATCGGCCCGTTCAACCCTCTCACGTTCCACGTGATCAGCCGGGTTGGGGGGCTCTTTACCCCCCCCCCTTTGTTGACTAGCCATCCCCTTTTTTAACCCAGCTCCTCACCCGGTTCCCACGTATCCGTATATCCCCCTGACGGTGCCCTCCCGCCTCGACCACCCCATCCCATAACAGCTCCCCCTTCTCCTTAGCAGCAGCAACCCAGTTAACCCCCCCCCCGCTAGATCCCCCTCTAGCGTAGTTGCACCCCCCATGTTGCTCCCAGAAGTCAGCAAACTCTGGCTGACCTTGGCTTCCCCCGTTTATCCTTAGCCTCCCATTATGTGAGGCCCCCTCCTTCCTGCGCCCCCTTTTCCCGCCACAATTTCCATAGCGCGGGAACAAAGCCTGTGCTTCCCTCTCGGCCCCGCCCCTGATGGGGGTTGTTAAGATTTAGAATTACCCCATCTCTGGATCTGTAAAGATTTAATCACCTGCTAATGGTCGCATTCCAAGCATTGTTTGGCATCTTTGAATTTGTCTGTATATGTGTTTCTGGAACATACCTCTTCATTCACCTGAGGAAGGAGCAGCGCTCCGAACGCTAGTGACATCGAAACAAACCTGTTGGACTTTAACCTGGTGTTGTAAGACTTCGTACTTATAAATAAAGTTAACAAACACTTGTTGACCTCTGTAAAGAGGTAAATTAGAAGGACTGCTTGGAGAGGGAGAGAGAAACCCTTTCAAATACCAGCTGTACGTTCTGCTGTCTTTGGCAGACTAAAAGCTGAATTGCTTGCTACAGACCTGGTTCCTCCCACTAATTATACCATCTTTATCCCACTCAGATCCCATGAGCTGCTTACCTAAATCTAAACAATCAAATTATCTACTCTCCAGGGAATCTCCAGTAATTATAACTACATTTCAATAGGCCTTATATAGGCAAACAATTACATGGTTGGAATGAATGATGATCTCACTATTATGGCATCTTAATTGCACTTTTTTCAACCACAGATTCTCGATAGCTTAACCTAGATTCTTTAATAATATTACTCCAACAGATATATATATACCTGAACTCGGGCTTTCAAAAACATTTCTGCAATGGATATAAAATACAATATATATAACAATTTCTTACATTCATCACAGTTAGTAGTTGAAGGAAAAATGTTCAGGGCTATGGGCAAAGTAGGAAGTGGGACTAGTTTAATTGCTCATTCAGAGTGCTACCATGAGCTCAACAGGCCAAATGGTTTTCTTATTGACTGCACCCATTATTTGATTCTATAATTCTTTGCCCTCAACTAACATCGCTGAAATAAATTATCTAGTTATTTATCCCACTGCTCTTTATGGGACCATGCTGTGCAAAATTGGCAGTCATGTTTCCTACAGTACAAGAGTGATTACATTTCAAAAGAATATAATTAGCTGTAAAGCACTTTTGGATGTTCTGAGGTTGTGAGAGGTGCTATAGAAATTTCAGGTCTTTTTGTACAATGAGAAAATCAACTATAAAAGTGCCACCAGTTCACCTGTAGTTGGTGCTGTGACATAGGTTTCCAAAGCAAGTCATTTCTCTGCTTCCTAAACTAACACTACATGTTCAGCTCCTCTAACGTAATCTCCTTCTTTGATGGGCCCTAAAAATTGGGATTGGCAAACCTACTCACTGTTTAAATATTTTAGCCTACAAGGCATTTAGGAAGTTGTTTGTGATTCAGAAAATTGTAAAGTTTCATTGCTGTGCCATCTCTTATCCACCCATTTTGTGGCCACACTTTCTAAGTAATGATGGACAGATTTCTTCCATAAATGACCATAAAATGCTGCACCACCAGCCACATTGCAACTGTTACCGATTTGCATTCGATCTCAATTGTCACAACAGCAATTGGTTAGAACATCAAAATTGCTACAACAACAACAACAAAAGTTAGATTTCTGCAGTGCCTTTAATGTAATGAAATGTCCCAAGGTGCTTCACAAGAGCATTATAAAAGAAAGTATGATACTGAGACACATGTCAATAGTGGGGAACACACAAATACGCACAAATAGCAGAGACACTAAATCAGTATTTTGTCTCCATTTTCCCGGTGGGGAACAACAGTAACAGGCAGTGCAGAGATATTAGAAAGGGAGGAACTTACAACAATCATCATCAATTGGGAAAAAGTACTGAACAAACTATTGGAATTGAAGGTAGACAAGTCCCCAGGGCCCGGTGGCCTACATCCTAGGGCATTAAAGGAAGTGGCAGCGGAGATAGTGCCTCTATTGTTTGTAATATTCCAAAATTCCCTGGATGCAGGAAAGGGTCCAGCGAATTGGGAAAATGCTAATGTAACAGCCTTCTTCAAAAAGGGAGGGAGGCAGAAAGTAGGATACACCAGTTAGTTTTTAAAAAATTTTTAGAATACCCAATTCATTTTTTTTCCAATTAAGGGACAATTTAGCGTAGCCTCTCCACCTACCCTGCACATCTTTGGGTTGTGGGGGTGAAACCCACGCAAACACGGGGAGAATGTGCAAACTCCACATGGACAGTGACCCAGAGCCAGGATCGAACCTGGGACCTCGGCGCCGTGAGGCAGCAGGGCTAACCCCTGCGCCACTGTGCTGCCCTATACACCAGTTAGTTTAACATCTGTCTAAATTTTCAGGTGACACTATAATACATGGGATAGTAAGTTGCAATAAAGAAATGGACGTTTACAAATGGATAGGTTAGGCGACTGGGCCTCAATTTGGCAGATGGCGTTTAACGTGGATAAGTGTGAGGTTGTCCATTTTGGTCAGGAAAATGGAAAAGCAACTTATTTTCTAAATGGGGAGAAACTTCAGAATGTTTCGGTGCAGAGGGATCTGGGTGTCTTTGTCCATTAATCGCAGAAAACTAGTAAGCGGGTACAGCAGGTAATAAGGAAGACGAATGAAATGTTGGCATTTATTACTAAAGGAATAGAGTATAAAAGTAGGGAAGTGGTGCTGCAACTGTAGAAGGTATTAGTGAGACCGTACCTGGAGTACTGTGTACAGTTTTGGTCCCCTTATTTGAGGAAAGATATAATGGCATTGGAGGCAGTTCAGAGGAGGTTCACTAGATTGATTCCAGAGATAGGGGTTTGTCGTATGAAGAGAGCTTGAACAGTTTAGCACTATATTCTCTGGAGTTTAGAAGAATGTGTGAAGACCTAATTGAAGAATATAAGATAATAAAAGGTATGAATAAAGTAGACGTAGAGTGGATGTTTTCTCTTGTGGGGCATTCTAGAATTCTAGGATAAGGGGTAGCAGATTTAAAACAGAGATGAGGATAAATTACTTCTCTCAAAGAATCATCAATCTGCGGGATTCGCTACCCCAGAGTGAAGTGGATGCTGGGTCAGTGAGCAAATTTAATGAGGAGCTTGACAGATGTTTAATTAGTAATGGGTTAAAGGGTTATGGAGAACGGGCAGGAAAGTGGAATTGAGGCCGAGAGGAGATTAGCCATGATCGTATTGAATGGCAGAGCGGGCTCGAGGGGCTGAATGGCCTACTCCTCCTAGCCCTTAAGTTCTTATGAGGAGATATTAGATCAGATGACAAAATGATTCGTCAAAGTGGTCGTAATGGACGAAAACAAAGTACAAGTGTGGAGAGTTTGGGGCCTAGTCAACTGGTCGAGTGATTAAAATTGAGGATGCACAAGAGGCCAGAATTAGAAGATCGCAGATATTTCAGTGGATGGTGGGGTTGGAGAAGATTACGTAGATAAGGAGGGGCAATTTTAAAATCAAGGCATTGCTTGACTGAGAACCAATTTAGGTCAGTGAGCTTGGGTGTGGTACCTCATGGAATATTTGAACAAACAATTATGTATTTAAGGGCAAACTTAGTATACAAGGGATAGGACTGTAAGGTTATGCTGATTGGGTTAGATGCAGGATAGGTGGAGCATAAATACTGTGTGGTTTTGAGCTATAAATTCCATGGTCGGGATTTTTCCCTATCACCACGGCATGTTTTTGGGAAGTGGAGGCAGTTCCCCATTGGCAGCCAGTGGGATCTTCTGGTCCTGCTGACCTCTAAGGCATTTTATAAGGCTCACACACCCCGGTGGGCCCTGAAGATCCCACCGTCCGGAAGGGCCGGAAAGTCTCAGCCCATGTGCAATACGGTGCAACTCGACTCCTGAGACTCCTTCATTTTCTTAGTCCAAGGTGGGAAAATTATTGGTCAGAGGTATGAGGTCAGTGACTGGTCAGAGGTATGTGGTCAGTGACTGGTCAGAGGTATGAGGTCAGTGACTGGTCAGAGGTATGTGGTCAGTGACTGGTCAGAGTTTTGTGGTCAGTGACTGGTCAGAGTTATGTGGTCAGTGGCTGGTCAGTGGTATGTGGTCAGTGACTGGTCAGAGGTATGTGGTCAGTGACTGGTCAGAGGTATGTGGTCAGTGACTGGTCAGTGGTATGTGGTCAGTGACTGGTCAGAGGTATGTGGTCAGTGACTGGTCAGTGGTATGTGGTCAGTGACTGGTCAGAGGTATGTGGTCAGTGACTGGTCAGAGGTATGTGGTCAGTGACTGGTCAGAGGTATGTGGTCAGTGACTGGTCAGTGGTATGAGGACACATTGGGCGGGATTCTCTAATAATGGGGCTATGTACCCACGCCGGCGTGAAATCCGGCGCCAACGACTCCGGTGTCAACGGTCTCCGAAAGTGAGAAATTCTCACCTTTCTAGGGGGCTAGTTTGCTGCCGGAGTCGTAGCCGCAGCTCCAGCCCGCGGGGAACGGCCCACGCGAGTCCGCGCATGCGCGGAACGGCCGTCATATTTCTGCGCATGCTTCTCTGCGCCGGCCCCCGGGCAATATGGCGGAGCCCTACAGGAGCCCGGCACGGAATGAAGTAGGCCCTCACGGAACCAGCCCGCCCGCTGATCGGTAGGCCCCGATCGCGGGCCAGGCCACCGTGGGCGGGCGCCCCCCCCCCCTCCAGGACGGCCCCCGCACACGTACATTCCTGGTCCCACCATGTGGGAGGTGAGGAATCCACGCCGGTGGGACTCGGATAAACCCGTCGGCCACTCGGCACATCGGGGCCCAGAGAATTGCCGGGGTGGGGGGGGGTCGCTGTGAACGGCCCCCGACCGACGCGGTGGCGATCCCGCGGGCGCCTGAAAAACGGCGCTGAAGAATGGGGCAGCTGGCGGCGGGGCGAATCCCGACCATTATATTGTATCGTTAGTTATCTTTACTAAATTTTATTTGTTTACTAATTCAGTATTAAGTAAAAAAAACTCACAAATGTAATTTATATCACGCAATAAATGAGTTTCTCTTTACAAGAAGAGCACTGTTCGTCTCATCAACTGGGCTGGTTGAAAAGAGTAATATATATATATAGTATATAGTAATATATAGAATACACAAAGTAATATAACAAGTGGCTAGTGACTGATGAGTGGGACCGGTTCTGCGCAGACTCAGTGAATGATATTTGTTGTGGGGCAGAAGCTGCTCTGGGAGGGACGTGCGCGTGCCCGTGGGGGGCGTGCGCGTGTCCGCGCGGGAGTGGGCAGGGCGGCCTCGGCGACGTGCGCGCGGGCGGCCCTGGAGATATCGCGCGGTCTCAGGCTGCCGGGCTGTATCCCTCCGCCGCGCTGTGTCAATGGGGCGGCACGGACTCTTTCCCCGGCGGAGGGATCTGCTGCCCAGGGGGAGGGGATTGTAGTTCCGGCGGCCGCCATCTTGTGCCGAGAATCAGGGTCCCGGAGCCCGGACCGAGAGGGGAGAGCGGCCGGCAGCGGGGAAGCGGAGCCGGGAGCAGGCAGCGGGGAGCGGAGCCCGGCAGCGGGGCCGAGGAGCGGAACCCGGGAGCGGGCAGCAGGAGCGGCGCCGGGCAGCGGCCGGGTGGGAGCGGACTGGGCGCCGGGGGGACGGAGCCTGCCTGCACTCAGCCTCCTTTCCCACTTCCCCCGCCGCCGAGCGGCTGAGGCCCGCCCCCGGGATGGCGCTGAAGCGGATTAACAAGGTAACCGGGCGGTGACGGCGCCTCCACTCCCTCACACCACCCACTCTGAGCCGGGAACAGCCTCTAAGCCGCGGTGTGGCGGCGACATTCCCGGGGGAGGCCGGCCCAGGGACTGGGGCCTCGGAATAGGCTCGGAAACTGCGGCCTGTCCGGCTGGGGCCTCAAGATGGCGGCCAGACCCTCCACCAACAGGACATTCTCCCCCTGCCCCTGCTGGGCGTCCCACTTGCCCCTCCTGGGTGTCCCCCTTGCCCCACCTGGGCGTCCCACTTGCCCCTCCTGGGTGTCCCCCTTGCCCCTCCTGGGTGTCCCCCTTGCCCCTCCTGGGTGTCCCCCTTGCCCCTGCTGGGTGTCCCCCTTGCCCCTGCTGGGTGTCCCCCTTGCCCCTCCTGGGTGTCCCCCTTGCCCCTCCTGGGTGTCCCCCTTGCCCCTCCTGGGTGTCCCCCTTGCCCCTCCTGGGTGTCCCCCTTGCCCCTCCTGGGTGTCCCCCTTGCCTCTCCTGGGTGCCCCCCTTGCCCCTCCTGGGGGGTGTCCCCCTTGCCCCTCCTGGGGGGTGTCCCCCTTGCCCCTCCTGGGGGGTGTCCCCCTTGCCCCTCCTGGGGGGTGTCCCCCTTGCCCCTCCTGGGGGGTGTCCCCCTTGCCCCTCCTGGGGAGTGTCCCCCTTGCCCCTCCTGGGTGTCCCCCTTGCCCCTCCTGGGTGTCCCCCTTGCCCCTCCTAGGTGTCCCCCTTGCCCCTCCTGGGTGTCCCCCTTGCCCCTCCTGGGTGTCCCCCTTGCCCCTCCTGGGTGTCCCCCTTGCCCCTCCTGGGTGCCCCCCTTGCCCCTCCTGGGTGCCCCCCTTGCCCCTCCTGGGTGCCCCCCTTGCCCCTCCTGGGTGCCCCCCTTGCCCCTCCTGGGTGCCCCCCTTGCCCCTCCTGGGTGCCCCCCTTGCCCCTCCTGGGTGCCCCCCTTGCCCCTCCTGGGTGCCCCCCTTGCCCCTCCTGGGTGCCCCCCTTGCCCCTCCTGGGTGCCCCCCTTGCCCCTCCTGGGTGCCCCCCTTGCCCCTCCTGGGTGCCCCCCTTGCCCCTCCTGGGTGCCCCCCTTGCCCCTCCTGGGTGCCCCCCTTGCCCCTCCTGGGTGCCCCCCTTGCCCCTCCTGGGTGCCCCCTTGCCCCTCCTGGGTGCCCCCCTTGCCCCTCCTGGGTGCCCCCCTTGCCCCTCCTGGGTGCCCCCCTTGCCCCTCCTGGGTGCCCCCCTTGCCCCTCCTGGGTGCCCCCCTTGCCCCTCCTGGGTGCCCCCCTTGCCCCTCCTGGGTGCCCCCCTTGCCCCTCCTGGGTGCCCCCCTTGCCCCTCCTGGGTGCCCCCCTTGCCCCTCCTGGGTGCCCCCCTTGCCCCTCCTGGGTGCCCCCCTTGCCCCTCCTGGGTGCCCCCCTTGCCCCTCCTGGGTGCCCCCCTTGCCCCTCCTGGGTGCCCCCCTTGCCCCTCCTGGGTGCCCCCCTTGCCCCTCCTGGGTGCCCCCCTTGCCCCTCCTGGGTGCCCCCCTTGCCCCTCCTGGGTGCCCCCCTTGCCCCTCCTGGGTGCCCCCCTTGCCCCTCCTGGGTGCCCCCCTTGCCCCTCCTGGGTGCCCCCCTTGCCCCTCCTGGGTGCCCCCCTTGCCCCTCCTGGGTGCCCCCCTTGCCCCTCCTGGGTGCCCCCCTTGCCCCTCCTGGGTGCCCCCTTGCCCCTCCTGGGTGCCCCCCTTGCCCCTCCTGGGTGCCCCCCTTGCCCCTCCTGGGTGCCCCCCTTGCCCCTCCTGGGTGCCCCCCTTGCCCCTCCTGGGTGCCCCCTTGCCCCTTCCTGGGCGCCCCCCCGTGCCCCTCCTGGGCGGCCCCTCCTGGGTGCCCCCCGTGTCCCTCCTGGGCGCCCCCCTTGCCCACGCTTTAGTGGTCTGGACAGCTGGTTCCTGATGCAGAGCGAGGTCAGCAATACGGGTTCAATTCCTGTACCGGCTGAGGTTATTCATGAAGGCCCTGCCTTCCCACCCTTACTCCTTGCCCGAGGTGCGGTGATCCTCGGGTTAAATCACCACCAGTCAGCTCTTCCTCTCAAAGGGGAAACAGCCTAGGGTCATCTGGGACTGTGGTGCCTTAACATCTGAAAAACTAATTTGTAATCTAAGTAATGTGAAACCATTATGAATGAAATTTTGTCCATGGATGCTTCAGTCCTCACAGAATGTTTAGACCACTGTCGTAAAGTACTGCCTGAGAGTGAACTCCATAGTGTTTGTTTTCTGCAGGCTGATAAGATTTTGTCCAGTGACATTGAACAATTTAAAGAGCCATCTGAAAAAAAATCAGCCCTCGAAGGACGTTCAGTTGTTGCCAAATGCATAGTGGTTACATTAGAGTCAAATTCAGTTAACCTCGTCTGCTGTCATTATTAGAGTACAGAGCTTTTGTTAGATTAGGCAAATAGTTAGTTGGTTAAGGGATTATAGATTGGATGGTTTATGGCAGTGAGATTAGGATTTTGGATTAACAGTGCTTTGAAACACTGGCATTAATATAGAAGAATGTTCTCAGCAAGCATCTGATCATTTCTAACTGAAAACAGCCCCAAATTGGAATGACTTATTTATTTTGACTTGCTTTTGTACAAGCTGGTTACTCATACGAGCAATTCATTCAGTGTGAACTTAATTAAGTGAAAGCATCAAATAATTAATCTCTATTATTTTCCTATACAAATGCAAGTAATAATTTGTGCTAAGCAGGATGATCGAAAAGGACAATTATGGCATAAAAATGAGGCTAGCTTGCTGGCTTCTCTGAAAGTATCCCAAATTATTAAGCAATCAAAGAACCGGGAAGACGAACTTCGACAATACAGTGCTGTACCTTGCTAAAGGAGGTGACAAAAGTATGGATGGGCAAAATAACAAGAGCAGGAGTCTGCTATTTGGCCCTTTGAACTTCATCATTCAGTAAGGCCATAGACTCCCTTCATGCCCAGAATATGGCAATCTCAGCATTGAATACCCTCATTAGTAGAGAACTCTAAAGATTCAAAATTGAGTGAAGAAGTTCTTACCTCAGTCTGAAATGGTCAACCACTTATCTGAGGGAATGGCTTCTAGTTTTAGACTCCCTAGTTAGGAGAGCATCAACCAAGCTGTCTAAGAATTCTATACATCTCAATGAGATCACCACTCATTCTTCTAAATTCCAGAGAGTGTAGGCCCATCTTGCTTGATCTCTTCTGATGGGACAGCTGCTCATCATGGGAATCAATCTAGTGAATAAGCAAGCCACATGGAGATATATTCAAAATGTAGGCTTTCAGGTGCAACGTCAAGGAGGAACAGTTTCAAACTTCAGAGAAGTTTACGGATTGAATATACGGAGATGGAGAACCTAGTGGCATGGTGTAACGACAACAATCTCTCCTTCAATGTCAGTAAAACTAAGGAGCTGGTTATTGACTTCAGGAAGCAAAGTAGCGTACATGCTCCTGTCAGCATCAATGGTGCCGAAGTGGAGATGGTTAACAGCTTCAAATTCCTAAGAGTGCACATCACCAACAATCTGACCTGGTCCACCCATGTTGACGCTACGACCAAGAAAGCACAACAACGCCTATACTGCCTCAGGAAACTAAGGAAATTTGGCATGTCCAGATTGACTCGTACCAACTTTTACAGATGCACCATAGAAAACATCCTATCTGACTGCATTACAGCCTGATATGGCAACTGCTCGTTCCAAGACCACAAGAAACTTCAGAGAGTCGTGAACACAGCCCAGTCCATCACGCATACTCCCATCCATTGACTCTGTGTACACCTACTGCTGCCTTGGGAAAGTGTGCAGCATAATCAAAGACCCCTCCCACCCGGGTTATTGTCTCTACCAACCTCTTCCACCGGGCAAGAGATACAAAACTCTGAGAACATGCACTAACAGATTCGAAGACAGCTTCTTCCCCGCTGTTACCAGATTTCTGAACGGCCCTTTATGGACTAAACTGATCTCTCACTCATCTTCTCTACCGAGTAGCACTACGCTCCGTATGCTTCACCCGATGTCTGTGGCTGTTTATTTTGTGTATTTATCATATGTCCTATGTTTCTCATATATAGAACAATCTGTCTGGACTGAATGCAGAAGAACACTTTTCAATGTACCTCGGTACACGTGACAATAAACCCAAATCAAAATAATGAATTTTAAAAATGGGGTGTTGTCAGACTGGAAGTAGATGTAGGCTAGCAAGCACATCTACGGGTGAGCGGGTGAAGAAATGGGCAAGAGTTTTTAATCATATGGCACGTGGAAGACCAGCTGGGAGAGTGTTATGGTTGCATTGTTGGAGTTTTTGTGCATTGGAGTCGAATCATACCCATGACCTTGGTTATTGCCCTCTTCTCAGTTGTTGTTGTTATTGGACCTGTAATTCAGTCCTTAACATTTAGTTTGAAATTTCAGAGAACCGTACGTCATGGAAGGTGTTCATTCAACCCATTAAGATAGGTCCAATTAGTATCATTCTCCAATTCTTTAATTTTATTTTTTTCCCCCCTTTTGAATATCATTACTGAATCTGCTTCCACCACCCTCTCGGGCAGGGGATTCCAAATCAATTATTTTTCCCTCCGCGGTTTCTTTGCCAATGATCTTATGTCTGTGCCCTCTGGTTATCAATTCCCATCAGGAGGAACATATTTTTGCTATCTGCTCTTGACATCGCCCCTCATGAATTTTGAGGTACCTTTATTAAATCTCTTTAATTTTCTCTCTTCGGAACAGTCTCTCCACGTAACTGAAGTGCCTCTTCCTTAGTACCATTCTTGTAAATCTCTGCATCATCTTCAAAACCCCAACAACTGGAAATAACAGAAAATGCTGGGTAAACCCAGCAGATCTGGAGAGAGACTGAGTTAACATTGTAAAAGGATCATTTAGATCCAAAACGTGAACTCTGTTCCTCCATAAATGCTGCCAGACCTGCTGAGTTTACCCACCATTTTCTATTTTTATTTCCGACTTCCAGCATCCACTGGAAAATGTGTGTTTATTCAACAACCGGATGCTAGTTGAGGTCTAACCAGTGATTCAGAAAGGTTCAACATAGCTTCATTGCTGTGAAGGAATTCAGTCGGCATCAGCAGAAAAAGCAGTGACCGTGAAGCTGTTGGATTACTGTAGATTGTGTATTTTGTGCACACCTTTGTATTACCTAATTGTCACCAGTTATTACCTGATTGTCACCATTTGCAGAGTGTATGTTTGATTTGGATGTTGGCACAGACAAGATTGTCATTCCACATCTAATCCATGAAACTTTAACTTGGTTTTTATTTTTAAATCTAGGAACTCCAGGACCTGGCTCGTGATCCTCCAGCACAATGTTCTGCAGGTCCAGTTGGAGATGACAGTGAGTATTTTAAATAAAATGGTACGGAAAAATAAATGCTTCTTGGCGTTCTTTGAGTTCCATTTAAAATGGAAATTGCTGGTTTTGTATGAAGGAAACATCAAAGGCACATCAGAGCATTGGCATGATTGCATCAGGTATTCTTCACTGTCCATTTAGCTGTCAGTGGCAGCTGTCTGCCGTTTGAATGCAGGTGTTGTTTGGTTTCCAAGCTTCGCTAAAGAATAGAAGTTGTTTTCTCTTAAAGGTTTGTGTAGAAACTTTTTAACAATCCTGGCTAGGTTTTGCTGTTTAGTCAACATAGTTACCTTGCTGAAAAAACCTTGGTTTTAAGTAGATCTTCCTTTGGCCTCAGCAACCATAATGTTGAATTATTGACATTAGCAATCTTAACAATAACGATCTCTAGATACATGTGTTTGGAAAACCTGTGTTGGATTTTGTCCCAGTGAAGCTAACTGATTCTGTTATGGACTATTTCTGGATGTATTGCCCTCTCCACAGGACAATATGGGAGTATTTGAACCAATTTGCACCCGTTTTATGTAGACCAAAGAAATTAGCGATGTTACGACCCCCTAGGTTAGTGCGTGGTTAATTCCAGCCCCACTTGACCCAGAGTCGCAACACAATTGAAATTAAGAAATATTTCTCAGAAAAACACCCAAAGTCTTTGGTTCTTGGCTGCCCAATAACTACAGTTACCAGGTTTGTAAATTTAAACACAATAAATGTTATTAATAACAATAACTATGATTAAATAGGCAGAAAATACAGCAGGTTAATTATTTAATTCCTACCCCCCTCTCCCACAGTATTTTTACAAATGGGGTGTGCAGCACATCTTCAGTATATCCCAAAGAGCTTCATGTCCAGTGAATTATTTGAAAACATAACTAGTGATACAAGGGTTAATTCTGAGCTATGTTTTCAGTGGAGTGCCCTGAACTACCTAACAATATGGTGAAGTACATAGGAGAAGGAGTAGGCCATTCTGCCCTTCGAGCTTGCTCCATCATTCAAACAGATCATGGCTAATCCTCTATCTCATATTTCCCCTCTTTCCCCATATCCCTTAGATATAATACTGGAGGTTAGTGAGACAGTATTTAAGATGGCTGCTCGGTGACACAGTGGTTATGGGTTTCATGGTGGCTCAGTGGTTAGCACTGATGCCTCAACGCCAGGGACCCGGGTTCAATTGGGTGACTGTACGGAGTTTGCATGTTCCCCCGAGTCTTCAAGGATCTCCTCTGGGTGCTCCGGTTTCCACCTACAGTCCTAGGATGTGTAGATGAGGTGGATTTGCCTTGATCATTGCTCGGGGATAGGGTGGGGGCCTAGGGAGGGTGCTCTTTCGGGAGATCGGAGCAGACTTGATCGGCCAAATGGCATCCTTCTGAACTGTATGGATTCTATGGTTTTGAGTTATTGTACAAGGTGTTTAGTGTTTGACCATGTTGGTTTATGTCTTTTGTTTCGGACCGTACCAGCATAATAGAGCACCAGGTGATTTCATTCTGTTGTTTGCCACTTCAACCTTCCACAAATGTAAATAAGAGTAGTCCCTGAGAGGACTTCATGTAGCTTGTCACCTCCTTGGGACTAATAAACTATTCATTGCAAGCTTTTGCGTCTGGACACATTCTGAAGCAGTCCATGAGCCAATTATCTTTCAGCTAGAAAAATTGTTATTTTGAAGTGCCAGAGAGGAAGTTTAGTTTGTAGTGAACCTAGATGTGAAGTTCAGAATATTGAAGCCCGGAAGATACTGCTACATGTTTACGTTGGTTATCTGAGACTGAGGACCTGCATTTATACTACAGCTTTAATACAGCACAACGTCTCCAAAGTTCTACTGAAACATATCAAACAAAATTTCTCTCTGAGCCACATATTGGGAGACATTGGATCAATGACTTACATTTGATCAGAATTCGGTCTTGGAAGTGCAGAGGTTTGGAGAGGGAATTCCAAAGATCGAATGCATAATTGCAAGCAGAGTAATCTGTTTGGATTTGACCACATATACTGGTTCATAAACAAGTTTGAATTTTGATGAGCTTGGATAATTCTACAATCCTTCCGTTATAGGGACTACTGGGGTGGTTGTGATGGACAGAAATCTGAACCAGCCATTCTTCTGTGATTTGTCTCAGTCACGTTTTGTCAGTAAAGACCCTGGGCAAAAGAGACATTAGGCAGCTTGGTGACTTTGTTTAGTTGGTTACAGAAATAAATGATTTTGAAGTTACGAGTTCAAAGGATCAACTGACAGTGTTGAATCTTTCACCAATGCATCCGCTGATGCAGGAGTATAGGATATCTTTGAAACCTATAGCATTGCATAGGGTTTATGTCATCAAAAAATAGAAAGGTTCTTGGAATTCATTGAACCACCTGAGGTTTAAATGTTCTAATACTCTCAACTATTTTAGTCCCTTTTATTGTACACTTGAATTTAGCATTTAGTTTGACATCGGTATTAAGGAATTCTTAACAATGCACTTAGAAAAACAGTATGGTTAGAACAGGTCAGCATGGATTTGTGAAAGGGAAATGCTGTTTGACAAATTTATTAAGAGTGTTTGAGGAAATAGGTAGGGTAGATAAAGGGAAACCAGCAGAAGTTTAGATTTCCAAAAGGCTTTATAAAACTAAATTTAGAGTACCCAATTCATTTTTTCCAATTAAGGGGCAATTTTAGCGTGGACAGTCCACCTACCCTGCACATCTTTGGGTTGTGGGGGCGAAACCAACGCAAACACGGGAAGAATGTGTAAACTCCACAAGGACAGTGGCCCAGAGCCGGGATCGAACCGGAGTCCTCGGCGCCGTGAGGCAGCTGTGCTAACCACTGTGCTGCCCTTCAAAAGGCTTTTTATAAGGTATCATGCAAAAGGTTAATACTCAAGATAAGGGCTCATGGAGTTCAGGGGTGATGTATTAGCGTGACTAGAGGATTGATTAATGGAAGGGGAGTAGGGATAAATGGTGCATTTTTAATTTGGCAGACGGATAGGTGGTGGAGTCCCGCAAGGATCAGTGCTAGAGCCAAGGCTGTTTACAATCTATGTTAATAGATGAAGAAAGTAATGTATCTTCAGTTTGCTAATCATAGAATTTACAGTGCAGAAGGAGGCCATTCGGCCCATCGAGTCTGCACTGGCCCTTGGAAAGAGCACCACACTTCCCAACCTATCCCAGTAACCCCACCCAACCATGATAAGTTTGGGTGTACATGCAAGCTGTGAGGGGAAAATGGAGTTGAAGCTGCAGATCAGCCAAGATATTGAATGGTGGAGCAGGCTTGAGGGACCAAATGGTCTTTTCCTCCTATTTGCTATGTCCACTGATCATCTAGATTTCTGTGAACAAAGTTGCTGAACTTTATTCTTTTAGATCCAACTTGCGACAGACCTATCTAGATGGCAAACATGATCTGGGGCTTGATTCCCCGTCGCGCCACATTTCTGTTTCACCCCGCCAGCGGAATGCTCCGTTACACCGGCTAGTCAATGGGGCTTCCCATTACCAGGAACTTTTGGAATCGGAGGAAACTCCGGTGGAGGAGCTTAAGGGCAAGTGGGAAGACGAGCTAGGAGGAGAGGTAGAGGCGGGTCTGTGGGCAGATGCCCTAAGCAGGGTTAATACATCCTCATCATGTGCCATGCTTAGCCTGATACAATTCAAGGTAGTCCACCGGGCACACATGACGGTGCCCCGGATGAGCACTTTTTTTGGGGTAGAGGACAGGTGCGTGGGAAGCCCAGCAAATCATGTCCACATGTTTTGGGCATGCCAGAAGCTTGGAGGGTTTTGGCAGGGTTTCGCTATGGCAATATCCACAGTACTAAAAACACGGGTGGTGGCGATCTTTGGAGTGTTGGAAGAGCCGGGAGTTCAGGGGGCGAAAGAGGCCGATGTCTTGGCCTTTGCCTCCCTGGTAGCCCGGAGATGGATCTTGTTAATGTGGAGGGACTCGAAGCCCCCGAGTGTAGAGACCTGGGTTAGTGACATGGCTGGGTTTCTCAGTCTCGAGAAAATAAAATTCACCTTAAAAGGGTCAATGGTTGGGTTCACCCGGAGGTGGCAGCCGTTCGTTGACTTTCTCGGGGAAAATTAAAATGTCAGCAGAAGCAGAATTCCAAAGTGGGGGGACACCGAATTGTTGTTTTATGGTTGGGGTGTATGAAGATTGTGATGGGGGTGGCAATGTTTATTGTACCATGTTTATGTCGCTGCTATTATTATTGTAAAAACGTGCAAATACCCTAATAAAAGATATATATATTTTTTTTAATGGGGTTTCCCATTGTGGAACAGCCCCACGCCATCAGGAAACCCCTGAGCTGCCGGCAAAACAAAGCATCACGCCGGCGGAGAACGAGCCCCACATCTTTTGTTAGAAACCGTTCCCTCTGTAATTCTATTCCTAAATTGTACAGTGGGGACCTCCTCTTTCTATGTCAGAATAGAGTGTAGAGGGCAGCACGGTGGCGCAGTGGTTAGCATTGCTGCCTCACGGCGCTGAGTTCCAGATTCGATCCGGCTCTGGGTCACTGTCCATGTGGAGTTTGCACATTCTACCCGTGTCTGCGTGGGTTTCGCCCCCACAACCCTAAGATGTGCAGGTTAGGTGGATTGACCCCGCTAAATTGCCCGTTAATTGGAAAAAAATGAATTGGGCACTCTAAATTTATTAAAGAAAAGAATAGAGTGTAGTTACTAATTCAGAAAACTGTCTTTAATGTGATGTATATTCAGCACAAAGACAGGATAACAATAGAACGTATCTTTGGGGAAAGATCACATTGTTCTATTTTTACAGTGGGAAAAGCATGGATCAAAACTGGAGAAGCTTTAACTTGCTGCGGCCTTGAACAGTTTGCACACTGGATAGATATTGTCCTAATACATTGGCACAGGAAAATCAGCAACCTGGTATTGCGGCCCAAGTGACTTGTGTGACGTCACTGAATCCCACATCTAGGTTCTCACTTAATTTAGGGTTTTTTTTTGGAATCAAACAAATAAAGCTGTGAACATGTATGTTTTTCCTCGTTCTGTAAATGTACTTCAGCTCCTCTTTCGAATCCTGCTCCTCTTTCGAATCCTTTCTCTTGCCTGCCTTCAATTTCTAACAGTGATCCTTGGTGCTATTTTAATGGCACTCGGGAGAGGAATAGTTGCCTCTCTGGTTTAAAGCTAAAGTGCCTCCAATCCAGAGTTACATGATGTAGTTATGACGAGGATCTTTGTGATAGTGTCTAGTTTTATTTCTTCCCCCTTTAGTTGATGGCTCCCTCTTTGTGGAGTTCATGGAATGTGGAAATGAAACCTATGATCAGTATCACCAGTATAATTTCTATTCATATAGTCATAATATAGGTAGTGTCTCAAATCTGGCTCTGAAAACTGGAGTTGTGCCATGCATGAATTTTAATTCTTAACAAATGAGTAAGATAACTTACTGACTTGTTTGGCTGGGTGCTGTATAACACACCCTGCCCGACTCCAAAAACCAACTAAATCTGAAATCCGGCATGGACTCATTCCCAAGTCGCCAGTTTTGAGAAAGTCTCTGTGCCACAGAAGGAGGTCATTTTGCCCATTCACTCAACGCCAGCACTCAGTAGAGTGCTGCCAGTTCCATTGCTCTGCACTATCCGTGTAGTCCTGCAAATTTATTTCCTTCAAATGTTCATGCAATTTCCTTTTGAAATTATTAATCATCTCTACTTTGACAACCTCATAGGCAGTCAATCCCTGGTCATTACCTCTCACAGTGCAAAACAAAAATGTTCTTCCTCTCATGCCCAAAACAGCTTTTTATTGTCTACCTTTTCTAAACCTGTGAATCTTGTACACTATCAAATCTCCCCATAGCCTCATTTGTCGCAAGAACAACCCCAGCTCCTCCGGCTCAACTTTGTAGTTAAAATCCCTCATCCCTGGAACCATTCTGGTAAATCTCCTCTGCATCCCCAAGGACCCTCATGTCTATCCTTTTTTTTAAAAAGAGTACCCAATTAAGGGGCAATTTAGCGTGGCCAATCCACCTACCCTGCACATATTTGGGTTGTGGGGGCGAAACCCACGCAGACACGGGGAGAATGTGCAAACTCCACACCGACCGTGACCCAGGGCCAGGATCGCACCTGGGTCCTCGGCGCCGTGAGACAACAGTGCTAACCACTGTGCCGCCCCCTCACATCCTTCCTATGTGATGATCAGAACTGGATGCAATGCTCCTGTTGCCTAACCAATGTTATCTTTGGAACAGTTGAAAATAGATGCTAGGAAGTCTTATCTTTTGTAGATTTAGTCCAAGCACATCTCTGCTTTCTGTATTTGTGGTGCAGTTACATGATTCTGACTGTCCAGTTTGATCTGTCTTTGGGAGTGCAGACTGATAATCTGTTTGTTGGTGTGACTTTGCAAGGTTGGGCTTTCAAGTGTGACTCGTTTTAGTGTCTCAGTCGTAAATTCTACGTGGGTTCCTCAATCTAAATTGGAACGTACTCTAGACATTGACTGTTTAAAATATTTGATACTGTTCTGGCTGGGTGGCTAGGAAAGATGATCCCTTTTGGGACATGCCGACCCACCATTTGGAGAATGTGTAATGACTCAAGTTATTATAAACCTATTATAAATATTTCACACTATTGCATGTTTCAGTAATGTGTGGTGTGCAATTTTCCATCCCTGTCTTTAAATATTGAATGTAGGATACAACTGGACAAACCAATTGGTTGTTTTCCTTCACCTCTCTATATTGGCTAATGGAGCATGCAACAGTCCAAACTGATTTGTACTTTATACTAATTGCCAGTATTTCTTTCTTCTTAGTGTTTCACTGGCAAGCCACAATCATGGGACCTGTAAGTATTTGTTCAAAGTTTGATACGCAAGTACTTATTATTAAGGGATTGTAAAATTAATTTTTATTTCTCTCTCAACAGAATGACAGTCCATATCAGGGTGGAGTCTTTTTCTTGACAATTCATTTTCCTACAGACTACCCTTTCAAACCACCCAAGGCAAGTATAACTGCTGACATCCAGCATTATTTTGTTGCTTAAAATATGACTAGTCCGACAAAATTCAGTATTTAAAGCCAGGCATTGGAGTAAGGAGGGATAACAAGGAGGGAAGGTGCAGTCGGGGGCATCAATGCTGATCTACATCTTAAATTTTCCAATGTAGATGCTTAGAAATTAATAATGTGTGTTTCTTGTAACTAGGCTGTAGTTGGGGAGAAAGTAGCATAGTGGTATTGTCACTGGACGAGTAAACCAAAGACCCAGTGTAATGCTCTGGGGACTCAGGGGGCCACTTCAGATGGTGATTTGAATTCAGTAAAAGGAATTCTGGAATTAAAAGTAAGGATTACCATGAAACCATTGTCGATGGTTATAAAAACCCAGGAAGGAAATCTGCCGTCCTTGTCTGGCCTGGCCTACATGTGACTTCAGACCCATAGCAATGTGGTTGACTCAACTGCCCCTCGAGGGCAATTAGGGATGGGCAATAAATGCTGGCACAGCACGTCCCTTGAACAAATTTTAAAAACAAAACAGTACTCCACCTCCCGATTGTCACTGGTATACATCTGAGTTCCTGAAGGAAATTGTCTCCTGTTGTGTGCTCTACTCTTTAGGAAAACACTTGAGTTATAGAATTAACTTTCAAGATTAATGATTTACCGGTGACATGAATGCACATTATTTTGCACTCATTTGTTGGTTATCATGATCTTCATGTGATGCATCCTTTCTCATATATGCTAAAAACAAGAAGTTAATCATTTAGGCATTGCTTTTTAGATTTGAAGCAATTTATTTGTTCACCTACTTTCCAGCGGTATTGATTATTTTTAGTCTGCACTTTCATAGTTGTTCATGGTCCATCAATAGGTTGTTGTGAAATTGGCAGGTGACTATTAGCTGTTTGCCAATGGAAGGCATCACAGCTGAACAAGATTCTGCCCACTGATGCTGCCTTTCTCGTAGGAGTTGTTGGTTTACTATGGGAGCAGTTCCTGTGCTTTCTAACCAAGAATTGCAACACCTAAGCTGTCAACTGAGTGTGTTCACCTAACTAGTACAAGTTTTACCAATGGACATGTCCTAATGCTACAGTGAATATTGTCTTTAGTTTAGCAGGTTAATTATGGGACCATTTTGACTTTATTTCAGATTATTTTCTCCTTGGCAGTACCTAGTGTAACAGACCAATCAGATAGATTATCTGGGCTACAGTTTAGATACTGCAATATCAGAAAGTGTTTTATAAAGTTACCCACAACCAGGCTATCATTTTTATTTCTGGCTATAGATGCTTATCAATTCTACCCTTGTTTAAAGATAGAACAAACTTCATGCCTTCCAAGTTGTACCAAAGAATTTCACAGTCAATAATGTGCTTCAGAAGAGCAGTCACTGTTTTAATATAGGAAAACCTATTGACCAATTACCCACAAACAATGAGCTAATTGACTAATCTCTAGTCAGGTTAGTTAAGGGGTAATGATGAAGTGGTTTGGAGAATCATATAATGTACAGTGCAGAAGGAGGCCATTCGGCCCATCGAGTCTGCACCGGCCTGTGGGAAGAGCATCCTACTTGAATCCACACCTCCACCCTACCCCAGGAACCCCACCAAACCTTTCTGGACACTAAAGGCAATTTAGCATGGCCAATCCACCTAATCTGCACATCTTTGGACTGTGGGAGGAAACCGGAGCACTCGGAGGAAACCCACGCAGACACGGGGAGAAGTGCAAACTCCGCACAGACAGTGACCCAGCGGGGAATCGAACCAGGGACCCTGAAGCTGTGAAGCAACAATGCTAACCACTGTGCTACTGTAAAGCCTTTATGTGAATCTTCTAGTAGCCTGGGATCTGGAGGGGAGCTATGTTTGACTGTAAACTGACTTGCTCTTTAATAACGGTTATGGTGGATTTTGGATTACTTTGCATTTTACCTGCAATTTTGGATTACTTTGCATATTACCAAATTTTAATATTATTTTGATTGTGCACCATATAGTGGAGTAGAGGCAAATAAAAGCAAAATATTGTGGATGCTGGAAATCTGAACTATAAACAGAAAATGCCAGATAAACCCAGCAAGTGTGGCAGCATCTGTGGAGAGAGAAACAGAGTTTATGTTTCAACTCAATGTGACCCTTCTAGAGAACGTCTCTGTGGCAGGAAAATTGGAAAGTGCTGACTGGAAACCCCTTGATCAGATCAGTGAATGAAGTGATATGCAGAGACTTGCACCTGGAGTGAATTCAATGGCTGAAGATTCCAGTAATTTGGTCTGTTTGACTCCAAATAGCGTGGAACTTGAGAGGTTCTTAGACTTGTATCCTGAGATTTAAAATGGTTTTGATCCTAGTTGTACACAATTGGTTCAATGAGTTGGCTGAGACCTGGAGACCATCTGTAGTTTTAGCTGCAACATGTTTACTGTTCTTCCCTCTGTGCCAGGAATCAACCTTAGTTAATTGTCAGTTAATGCAGGATTCACTAGTTTAGTTTTTTTCCTTTTTCAATACCTTAGATTGCCCCCAATTTCAGAACTAACTTTCTTTAACACTATCAGTTGTGACATATTTGTGGGTTCTGGCACCGTAAACACTAATCTGGAGACAACCAAGATTTTTTTTTTGATTCTGGATGGTGTTTGACATTAGTTAATGAACCCTCTAAATTTTCACATTTACATCAAAGTGTTTGCATTGATTGTCTGTCTGTGTTTGTGTGATGTTGGTGCAAATTGACTAATGTTCTTTTTTGTTGCAGGTTGCGTTTACTACGAGAATTTATCATCCAAATATTAACAGTAATGGCAGCATCTGTCTTGATATTCTAAGATCACAGTGGTCCCCTGCATTAACTATTTCTAAAGGTACAGTGAAACTCTTCTTTTTTTGAAGGATGCAATCTATAATACAGCACTTTCCGGGCTAAGCAAGTTGCTTTAATTAGTCCTGATGGTTGAAAGTATAAAGGTGATCCAGCAGCATTTGACCTGGTCATCACCTGCACTTTTTAAGCATTGCCTGCTAATTTCTAGTTGTGAAAACAAAGTAATGGTTAATGGAGGAAGTGAGTTAAAATTCTGGAAAAAGTGGTGAGAGCATCTGTGGAGAGAGTACAGAACTAATATTTTGAGTCTGGAGGACTCTTCATAAATGAAACAGCTATGGTTTCTGATTAATACAAAACTAACTTGAGTATATTTTATTGCGTAGTACAGTAGCAGTTGTTGCATTACTTATTGTTCCTTTGTTTAAGAAGGGTAGCAGAGATATTCCAGGAAATTATAGGCCAGTGAGCCTTGCGTTCTATGGTAGGGAATTTATTGAAGAAGATTCTTAGGGACAGGATTTACTCACATTTGGAAACAAATGGACTTGTTAGTGATAGGCAACATGGTTTTGTGAAGGGGAGATTGTGTCTCACTAAATTAATCAAGTTTTTTGAGGAAGTGATGAAGATGATTAAAGGAAGGGCAGTGGATGTTGTCTACGTGGACTTCAGTAAAGCCTTTGACAAGGTCCCTCCTGGCAGACTGGTACAGAAGCTGAAGTCACACGGGATTAGAGGTCAGTTGGCAAGTTGGATACAGAACTGGCTCAGTCATAGAAGACAGAGGGTAGCAATGGTAGGGTGCTTTTCTTAATGGAAGGCTGTGATGAGTGATGTTCCGCACGGATCAGTGCTGGGACCTTTGTTGTTTATCGTAGATAAAAATTATTTGGAGGAAAATGTAGCTGGTCTGATTAGTAAGTTTATGGACGACACAAGGGATTGGCAGATAGTGAAGAGACAGCACGGTAACAGTGGATAGCACAATTGCTTCACAGCTCCAGGGTCCCAGGTTCGATTCCTGGCTTGGGTCACTGGCTGTGCGGAGTCTGCACGTTCTCCCTGTGTGTGCGTGGGTTTCCTCCGAAGCTCCAGTTTCCTCCCACAGTCCAAAGATGTGCAGATTAGGTGGATTGGCCATGCTAAATTGCCCTTGGTGTCCAAAACTGCCCTTAGTGTTGGGTGTGGTTACTGGGTTATGGGGATAGGGTGGAGGTGTGGGCTTGGGTAGGGTGCTCTTTCCGAGAGCAGGTGCAGACTCGATGGGCCGAATGGCCTCCTGCACTGTAAATTCTATGAAATCTATGATTGTCAAAGGATACAGCAGGATATAGATCGATTGGCGACTTGGGTGGAGAAATGGCAGATGGAGTTTAATCCGGACAAATGTGAGGAAATGCATTTTGGAAGGTCTAATTATACAATGGGAATTACACAGTAAATGGCAGAACCCTTGGGAGTATTGACAGGCAGAAGACTGGGCGTGCAGGTCCACAGATCACAAAGTGGCACCGCAGACGGACGAGGTAGTCAAGAAGGCATAAGGCTCTTTTTACACCTAGGGTGGCGAGTGCCTGGAACGCACTGCTGCGACGTGGTGGAAGCAGATATGATGGCGATGTTTAAAAGGCATCTTGAAGAGTACATGGATTGGATTGGAATAGAGGAATACAGACCCCGGAAGTGCAGAAAGCTTTAGTTTAGACATGCATTTTGGTCGACGCAGGAGTAGGTGGCACGGTGGTTAGCACTGCTGTCACACGGCGCCGAGGACCCGGGTTTGATCCCGGCTCTGGTCACTGTCCGTGTGGAGTTTGCACATTCTCCCCGTGTCTGCATGGGTCTCACCCCCACAATCCAAAAAGATGTGCAGAGTAGGACAATTGGCCAGGCTAACTTGCCTAATTGGAAAAAATAGAATTCGGTATTCTAAATTTAAATTTTAAAAAAATGATTGTCACAAGCTTGGAGGGGCGAGGGGGGGCCTGTTCCTGTGCTGCACTGTCCTTTGTACTTCCTTGTGTCCACTGCTGTGTTCCAATTTTATTTAGCTATTTGGTGGAAGTATGCAATCTGGATTGTTATTTTGGTAGTGGGTGAGGATAGTTTGAGTTACAGTTTCTGATCGGCTTTCCTTTGGTCTTCAAAACTTTATACATTACTTTTGGTGATGTTGCTTATTGTCGACTAAACTTTATCAACAGAACAGTTCCCTGAGTTAATATTAAAATGATTAAGAAGCATTCTCTTGCAAGAAGCTGGATGAAAACTTTGTAAATTGTGGTGAAATAGAGTAATTTTTAGCTGCTTTGTAAAAGTTTATTTAGATTTAGATTTATTGTCATGTGTATAGTATAGTGAAAAGTATTGATCTGTGAACAGTCCAGGCAGTTCGCTCCATACATGAAAACATAGAACATGCTATAAATGCACAATGTAAATACATAAACATAGACGTCGGGTGCAGCATACGGAAGATAGTGCTACTATATCATGCTACTATCGTTAAACTAAGCCAAATAAAAGGGACAGTAACTTGTTGAAAACCAAACCCAGAAAAAGGCAGAAAATTGTTGAGATTCAATTTTAAATCATCACAACCGTCAACCAATTTATGGGATCAAATTATTGGCTTCCTTTGTAATAATCTTCAGATTTCTTCAGATTATTCCAGAATATTTACACAAACTGGAAATGGTGTTGGAGGTTTTTGTAAAGTGGCTTAGAATATTTTGCAAGTAAATGCCCGTTATCAAGTTTTGTTTTTTTGTTCTAATTGTGTTTTTTTTGTGCTGTTGCACACTTCTGTAACACCATGCAGCATGGTAGCACTGTGGTTAGCACTGTTCTTTACAGCACCAGGGATCTGGTTCCCGGCTTGGGTCTGTGCGGAGTCTGCACGTTCTCCCCGTGTCTGGGTTTCCTCGCACAGACAAAGATGTGCAGGTTAGGTGGATTGGCCATGCTAAATTGCCCTTCGTGTCCAAAAAAAGGTCAGGTGGGGTTACTGGGTTACAGGGATAGGGTGGAGGTTTGGCCTTCAGTAGGGTACTCTTTCCAAGCACCGGTGCAGACTCGATAGGCCGAATGGCCTCCTGCACTGTAAATTCTGTGATGTATAACACATTGTTTGCACCTAATCATAGTCAAATTTATTATAACCTAGGCAAATTTAGTACACTCATTCTCTCTCAGCTGACTGATTGGCAGCCCTGACATCCACAACAACTGCAGCCACCACAGATAAGTAAATTTAAACAAACACAAAAATGATTGAACAACTCCCATGTAAGGTGTAAATATCAGGAAGTTTAATTAATACTAATCTTTATTAGTGTCACAAGTAGGCTGCAATGAAGTTACTGTGAAAATCTCCTATTCGGGGGCAGCATGGTGTTGCAGTGGTTAGCACTGCTGCCTACGGCGCTGAGGTCCCAGGTTCGATCCCGGCTCTGGGCCAATGTCCGTGTGGAGTTTGCACATTCAATCTGCGTGGGTTTCGCCCCCACAACCCAAAAAGATGTGCAGGGTTGGTGGATTGGGCACGTTAAATTGCCCCTTTAAATAAATAATTTAGAATACCCCCAAAAAAATGTTTCCAATTACCCAAATATCAAATATGGAAGCATCACATTTTTTAATGATTCTAAAAATTTGGATATTTGGTGCCTCTGCTTCCTGTCAGTTTGATATGTCACAATTTTTAATGGGCTTGTTGATTATCTAAAGCCAGGGCTCTGATCTACAGCTTGACCTGTAGCATGAATTTCCCAAAGGTGGATGGGGAGCGGGTAGAAGGGCTGGGGGCCCCAATTGGGCTGGAAGAGATAGTGGAGGGCTTGAAGGCCATGCAGGCGGGTAATTCCCCGGGTCCAGACGGGTACCCAATGGAGTTTTATAAAATGTACTCTGGGATATTGGGGCCGGTGTTGTTGAGGATGTTCAATGAGGCAAGGGAAAGAGCGGTGTTGCCCCCGACGATGTCACAAGCAACGATTTAGCTGATTCTTAAGCTGTACAAGAACCCGGAGCTGTGTGGGTCCTACAGGCCGATCTCCCTGTTTTTAAAAAAAAAAAAAAAATTGTTTTATTCTCCTTTTTCACATTTTCTCCCACATTTACACCCATCAACAATAAACAATAATCAACAAGATATGTCAATCCCCATAATAACAACGATCCCATCCGCCCACCAACCCCCAAACCTCAACCCTCATGTTTACATAAACAAATGACAAAAAGGAATCAGGGATTACCTGTAGTCACCCTTAATCTACACGGCTCTCCACCCCCCCCCCCCCCCCAACCAACGCCATCCAGCCTCTAAGAGAGTACCGTGCATGATACCCCACAGTTGTAACGCGCCCCCCCCCCCCCCAAGTCTCCAGCTCCTCCCGTCCACTGCCTCTTGTAAAACACCTCCCAACCTCGGTTCCCTCCCCCCAACTTTCCACCCCGGCTAGACCACTCGGACCCTGTTCTGCCAGGCTCCGATGGCCGCAGCCCCTCCCCCCACCTCACTCCCGTTCACTGGCCAGCTTAAACCGGCCAGCGTGGAGGCCCCCGCCCAGGTCCCTTTCCCACTTGCCCGGCCCTAGGAAAGCCCAAAGATCCCCTTTTAGCACACAAACCCCGCATAGCCACCTACACCCCAAAGAGCCCTCCTTTCGAATGAAAGTCCCGTCCCTTCCCTTGTCCAAATATATGCAACATTGGCTCCTTTTGCCTCTACCCCCGCGCGCAGTGATACAAAAAAAAAGAAGAAAATACAGTCATGAGGTTACATCGGCACATGACCATTCCTCAATTTGTCAGTTCTGCCACAGTCCTTCTGCTTTCGCAAACTCCTCCGCTGCTTCTGCCGTTCCAAAATAAAAGTCCCATAGCTTGTAAGTCACCCTCAGCTTCACTGGATATACAATGCCACGCTGCACCTTGCCAATGTACAGTGCCCTCTTCACCTGGTTGAAGGCAGCCCGCCTCCTCGCCAGCTCCACCGTAAAGTCCTGGTATACACGTATACCAGCTCCAGCCCACTGCACCACCCGCTTCTGCTTGGCCCAGCTCAGGACCTTCTCCTTCACACTGTACCTACGGAAGCACAGAGTCACTGCCCTTGCCGGCTCACTTGCCTTTGGTACAGGCCTCCACGACCGATGAGCCCGATCCAGTTCATATTGGGAGGGGTCCTCCCCCTCCCCCAGTAGTTTTGCCAGCATCGTGGCAAAATACTCAGTCGGCTTCGGTCCTTCAACTCCTTCGGGCAGATCCACGACCCTCAAATTCTGTCGCCTGGATCTGTTTTCCAGATCTTCCATTTTTCCTCGCAGATTCTTGTTCGTGACCATCACCTTCCGCATCTCCTTCCCCATCGAGGCAAGTTGATCACCGTGCTGCAATACCGTCTCCTCCACTTCCTTCAGCGCCTCCCCTTGCTCTCGCACCTCCGCCACTGCGCCACCTCCGTCCTCACCGGGGAAACCGCCTCCTCCACCAGCACATTCAAAACCTCCCTCATCTCCTTCCTCACCGTCTCCATACATTTCTCAATCTGCGCCAACTGCTTTTGGAATTCCGCAGCCATCACCTTAGTTAGTTCTTCAGCCGTAAGCACTGCGGCCTCCCCTGGTGCTCCAGCCTTCTTCATCTTTGTTGACCCCACGGTGACCTTTCCCCTCCAACGGACATTCAGCCGCTTTTTTCCCGGCCATTTTTTTTGGTGTTTTTTGACATCTTCCCCTTGCGCTATCTCCCGACTTTTACTGCCGTCGCTGGCCCTAGGACCGGGCGTTACTCCCCGAAAATGCCGTTCTGAACGGGAGCCCTCCAATGTGCGGCTGCCTCCCGCCGGCCGTCACCAGAAGTTTCGCCGATCTCCCTGTTAAATGTACATGCCACGTTGCTGGCCAAAATCTTGTTCTCCAGGATCGAGGATTGTCTTCTGGACGTTATTGGGGAGGACCAGGCGGGGTTTGTTAAAGGCAGGCAGTTGGTGGCCAATGTAAGAAGGCTGTTAAATGTGAACATGATGACCCCGAAAGGTAGGGAAGTGGAGGTAGTGATCGCAATGAATGCAGAAAAGGCTTTTGATCAGGTAGAACGGGACTATCTGTGGGAGATACTGGGACGGTTCGGATTCCGGCACGGCTTTATTGACTGGGTCAGGTTACTGCATCAGGCTCCTGTGGCAAGTGTACGGACGAATAGGACAACATCGGACTATTTTAGACTGCACCGGGGGACGAGACAGGGATGCCCCCTCTCCCCACTGTTGTTTGCGCTGGCTTTGGAGCCGTTGGCAATTGCTCTGAGCGCCTCGAGGGGCTGGAGAGGACTGTTCGGGGGGGGGGGGGGGGGGGGAATGAGTGTGGAGCACAGGGTTTTGCTCTATGCGGGTGACCTGCTTCTATACGTTTCGGACCCAATAGAGGGGATGGAAGAAATCATGAGGACTCCAGGGAAATTTGGCCGGATTTCGGGGTATAAGCTTAATATTGGAAAGAGTGAGATGTTTGTGGTCCAGGCGAGGGGACAGGAGAGACGACTGGGAGAGCTGCCGTTTAGGTTAGTGGAGGGAAGCTGTACGTACTTAGGCATCCAGGTGGTGCGGGAATGGGACCGGCTGCAGAAATTGAATCTGGCCCGGCTGGTGGACCAAATGAAGGACGATATTCGGAGATGGGACTCGCTTCCGTTGTCTCTGGCTGGGAGGGTGCAAACGGTGAAGATGACGGTCCTCCCAAAATTCCTATTTGTATTTCATGTCTACCCATCTTTATTCCGCGGTCCTTTTTTACGCGGGTCAACAGAGTGATCACGGACTTCGTCTGGGCGGGCAAGATCCCGCGAGTAAGGAAGGTAATGCTTGAGCGGAGTCGGGGAGAGGGCGAGCAGGCGCTGCCAAATTTTAGCAACTATTATTGGGCGGCTAATATTGCCATGATCAGTAAGTGGGTGGTGGGGGAGGGGTCGGCATGGGTGCGTATGGAGGCGGCTTCATGTAAGGTCATCAGTTTGGGGCGTTGATAACGGCGCCTCTGCCGTTCCTGCCGGCACGGTACTCCACCAGTCCAGTGGTGGTAGCAGCCCTGAGAGTTTGGGGCCAGTGGAGGCAGCATGTGGGAGCAGTGGGAGCATCGGTCTGGGCCCCAATCTGTGATAATCACCGGTTTGTCCAGGGGAGTATGGACGGGTGGTTCCGGTTATGGCGGAGAGCGGGGATTGAGAGGTTGGGGGGTATGTTCATAGAGGGGAGCTTTCCGAGTATAACGGCGTTGGAGGAAAGTGGGCAGCATGGTAGCATTGTGGATAGCACAATTGCTTCACAGCTCCAGGGTCCCAGGTTCGATTCCGGCTTGGGTCACTGTCTGTGCGGAGTCTGCACATCCTCCCCGTGTGTGCGTGGGTTTCCTCCGGGTGCTCCGGTTTCCTCCCACATTCCAAAGATGTGCAGGTTAGGTGGATTGGCCATGAAAAATTGCCCTCAGTGTCCAAAATTGCCCTTAGTGTCCAAAATTGCCTTTAGTGTGGGGTGGGGTTACTGGGTTATGGGGATGGGGTGGAGGTGTTGATCTTGGGTAGGGTGCTCTTTCCAAGAGCCGGTGCAGACTCGATGGGCCAAATGGCCTCCTTCTGCACTGTAAATTCTATGAATCTATGAAACGTTTGGGTCGGCGAGG
This sequence comes from Scyliorhinus torazame, assembly GCF_047496885.1. Classification (NCBI taxonomy): domain Eukaryota; kingdom Metazoa; phylum Chordata; class Chondrichthyes; order Carcharhiniformes; family Scyliorhinidae; genus Scyliorhinus; species Scyliorhinus torazame. The sequence continues at coordinate 3,465,739 of NC_092709.1, forward strand.
GGAAACAAATTCAGGTATCTGCAGGTGCGGGACTTCCTTCGTCAACCTTCCTGCTCCTACCGCTAACGGGGATTCGGGACAGGGTAGTTTCAGAGAGTGGGTAGGAGAAGGGAGCGCCTCGGACATTTATAAGGAGCTTATGGGGTTGGAGGAGACGCAGTCCGAGGAGCTGAAGCGCAAGTGGGAGGATAAGCTGGGAGGCGAGATAAAGGATGGTGTATGGGCAGACGTGTTGAGTCGAGTCAACAAGTCCGCAACATGGGCCAGACTCAGCCTGATACAATTTAAGGTTGTTCACCGGGCTCACATAACAGTGGCCCGGATGAGCAGATTCTTTGGGGTAGAGGACAGGTGCGCAAAATGTTTTGGACATGTCCAAAGCTTAGGGGATTTTGGCAGGGGTTTGCGGATGTCATGTTCACGGTGTTAAAAACAAGGGTGGCGCTGAGTCCAGAGGTGGCGATTTTTGGGGTATCCGAAGACCCGGGAATCAAGGAGGAGAAAGTGGCAGACATTCTGGCCTTTGCTTCCCTGGTAGCCCGGAGACGGGTACCATTAGCATGGAGGGACTCAAAGCCCCCGAAGTCGGAGACCTGGCTATCGGACATGGCTAGCTTTCTCTGTTTGGAGAAAATCAAGTTCGCCTTGAGAGGGTCACTGTTAGGGTTCACCTGGAGGTGGCAAACGTTCGTCGACTTCTTTGTGGGAAATTAATTGTCAGCAGACGGGGGGGGGGGGGGGGGGGGGGGTGGGGGGTGGAGGGGAGTAGTTTAGATTAGAGTAGGGGGTTAATAAGGGTGGGACCTGTAAGAGAGGTATGCACTATGTTTATGGTTTCATGTATATTGTTTATTTTGTTGTTACTATACCAAAAATACCTCAATAAAATGTTTATTTTTAAAAAATGATCAGCTCTGATCATATTCAATGAATCAACCTCGACTGCTCGCTTGGGAAGAGAATTCTAAGAAATTCCACCTGTCATAAATGGGAGACCAATGGACTAGTCAAGCAACAGCTTTGATGTAGTACTCATGGAATCATAGATACCACCGTCCCATCAGAGGTGGCAGTGACACTGGTATGCAGTCAGGGGGGATTTGCCCTGGAGTCCTCAACATGAACCCCGTGAAGTCATGTGGCATTAGGCTTTTGCTTGACTAATCTGTGAGATAGCTCTCCCAATTTTGGCACAAGCCCCCAGATGTTACTCGGGACACGGCAGAGTTGACTGGTTTGGGTGTGCTGTTGTCCTTTCTGGTGCCTTGGTCGATGCCAGATGGCCTCTCTGGTTTCATTGCTTTTTTTCGACTTCATTACTTTTTTTTCTTCAAAAAAATATACTTTATTCATAAAATTTATCATAAGCATTACAGAAACATTTCAAATTGTCTTGACTGTACATTTCCGGCAGAGTTACACATTGCCTTGACTTTCTTCCATTCAATTTTGATATTATTATTCACATATCACTCTTTACATTACAATTCCTTCTTAAATATTTACATTGTCATGTTTGTTTTATACATTGGAGTGTTGGTTGCCCAGACCGAGGGGGGTTTACACTGTTACCCGCCCCTCGGTGTACCTTTGCTGGAAAGACCTTACACAGTGGTCTTTCCCCATTGCGCCTTGGCGGCATCTGCCCCAAGCTTGAGTGCGTCCCTCAGCACGTAGTCCTGGACCTTGGAATGTGCCAGTCTGCAACACTCGGTCGAGGGCAATTCTTTGCACTGGAAGATCAGCAAGTTTCGGGCAGACCAAAGAGCGTCTTTCACCGAGTTGATGACCTTCCAGCAGCAGTTGATATTTGTCTCGGTGTGTGTCCCTGGAAACAGTCTGTAGAGCACAGAGTCCTGTGTCACAGATCTGTTCGGGATGAACCTTGACAAATACCACTGCATCTCTCTCCAGACCTTCTTTGCAAAGGCACATTCCACAAAGAGGTGTGTGACCGTCTCATTTCCCCCACAGCCACTCCGAGGGCAGCGTACATTGGCGCAGAGCCTTCGGCTGTGCATGAAGAATCTGACAGGGAGGGCCCTTGTCACCACCAGCCAAGCTAGGTCTTGGTGCTTGTTTGAAAGCTCTGGTGATGAGGCGTTCTGCCAGATGACTCTGGCAGTCTGCTCAGGGAACCATCCAACGTCCTCCACGGTCTCCTTTTCCTTGAGGGCCTCGAGGACATTAAGTGCTGACCACTGCTTCATTGCCTTGTGGTCAAAGGTGTTTTTCTTCAAAAACTTTTCCACGAAGGACAGGTGGTACGGCACGGTCCAACTACTTGGAGGGTTCCGCGGCAATGAGGCCAGGCCCATCCTTCGTAACACCGGGGACAGGTAGAACCTCAGTATGTAGTGACACTTGGTGTTTGCATACTGGGGGTCCACGCACAGCTTGATGCAGCTGGACACAAAGGTGGCCAACAGGATGAGGGAGGCGTTGGGTACATTCCGCCCTCCCTTCTCCAGAGGTTTGTACATGGTGTCCCTTCGGACACGGTCCATCTTGGATCTCCAGATGAATTTGAAGATGGCTCGGGTGACTGCTGCGGCGTAGGGTCGGGTTATGGGCCAGACCTTCGCCACGTGCAGTAGCACCGAGAGTACCTCACACCTGATGACCAGGGTTTTGCCCGCAATGGAGAGGGAGCGTTGCTCCCACCAGCCCAGTTTCTGCCTTGCTTTTGCTAAGCGCTCCTCCCAGGTTTTGGTGCACGCCCCAGCAGCTCCGAACCATATCCCCAGCACCTTCAGGTAATCTGACCTGACAGTGAAGGGGACAAAGGACCGGTCGGCCCAGTTTCCAAAGAACATGGCCTCGCTCTTGCCACGGTTTACCTTGGCTCCCGAGGCCAGTTCAAACTGGTCGCAGGTGGTCAAGAGCCTGCGCACAGACGCAGGATCCGAGCAGAAGACGGCAACATCGTCCATGTACAGGGAGGCCTTGACTTGCATGCCTCCACTGCCTGGGATCGTCACTCCCCTTATACCCGGACCCTTCCTGGTGGACTCGGCAAAAGGTTCTATGCAGCACACAAACAGGGCCGAGGAGAGAGGGCAGCCCTGCCTGACTCCAGATTTGATCTGGATCTTTTCTGATTCCCACCCATTGATTGAGACTGCGCTATAGATGTTTGTGTAGAGCAGTTTGATCCAATTGTGAATTTCCTCCCCAAACCCCATTTTGGAGAGCACATCCATCATGTAGGTGTGCGATATTCTGTCAAAAGCCTTCTCCTGGTCAAGGCTGATGAGGCAGGTGTCCACCCTCCTGTCCTGCACGTAGGCGATCGTATCCCTGAGTAGCGCGAGGCTATCAGAGATCTTCCTGCCGGGTACAGCACAGGTTTGGTCAGGGTGGATCACCGACTCCAGAGCAGACCTGACCTGATTAGCGATGACCTTGGCTAGAATTTTGTAATCCACATTCAACAGTGAAATGGGTCGCCAATTTCGAATTTCTTCCCTTTTCCCCCTTCTGCTTGTAGATGAGGGTGATGATGCCTTTCCTCATGGACTCTGACATGCTGCCTTCCAGAAGCATACTCTCGTACACTTCCAGCAGGTCTGGGCCCATCCAGTCCCACAGAGCCGAATACAACTCAACCGGTAAGCCATCGCTTCCGGGAGTTTTACTCGTCTCGAAGGACTTGGCGGCCTTTGTCAACTCGTCCAGAGTTAGTGGTTTGTCCAGGTTTTCCAGCTCGCTGTCGCCTATGACCTCCGTGATAGTCGACAGGAAGGTCTGGGAAACAGTGCTATCTGTTGGCTTCAGGTCATACAGTCCGGCATAAAAGGATTGGCTGATCCTCAGGATGTCAGACTGCGATGACTTTACAGAGCCATCTTCTTCCTTCAGGCTGCTGATCACAGAGGTCTCTCTGTGTACCTTTTGGAAGAAGAAGCGTGAGCACTTTTCGTCCTGCTCCACGTAGCGGACTCTGGAACGGAAGATAACCTTGGAGGCCTCCGAGGTGTAGAGCGAGGCTTGCTGGCTCTTCACCTCTTGGAGATCCTCCTTGACATCCACCCCCATCGACTGCAGCTGGAGCAAATTCTGCATACTTTTCTGGAGCCTGGACATGACCCCTCGTCTCTCTCTCACCTTTTGAACGCCCTTGAGGATGAAAAACCTCTTGATATTCCCCTTGATTGCTTCCCACCAGAGATGTGGGGCGTCAAAGAGGGGTTTCACGGTTCTCCAACCTTTGTAATCCCTCCTGAGTTCCTCAAGGTTCTCAGGGGTCAGCAGTTTTACATTTAGCTTCCATGTCCCCCTGCCTACCCCCTGGTCTTCCTGCAGGTGGCAGTCGGCCAGTAGGAGGCAGTGGTCAGAGAAGAACACCGGCGTTACGTCGGTGGACCTGACCGTGAAAGCTCGGGACACAAAAAAGAAGTCTATCCTGGAGCGGACGGACCCGTCTGACCGTGACCATGTGTATCTACGCTGCGCTCCGTCTGCAGGGTTGCTGCTGACGTCGAGCAGCTTGGCGTCTTTTACCGTTTCCATCAGGAGTCTGGACGTAGTGTCTAGTTTGCTGTCGGCTCTGCTGGATCGTCCAGCCGCATCGATGATGCAGTTGAAGTCACCACCCAGGATGACCGGCTTGGAGGTGGCCAACAGCAGTGGGAGTTGCTGAAGGACTGCCAGCCGCTCACTTTTTACGGCCGGGGCGTACACATTAATAAGTCTGAGAGGGGTGTTTTTGTATTTCACGTCTGCTACGAGGATGCGCCCGCCCACCACCACCTTAACGTCGGAGATGGTGAAGTTGCCTCCCCGCAGCAGAATACCCAGGCCAGAGGAGCGGCATGACGACTTCATGACGTTTTGATTCAACTGAGCGGTTTGCTAAGCCATTTCGGAGGGTGTTTGAGTCATCTACAATGCTATGGGTGTGGAGTCACCTCTAGGCCAGACTAGGTAAAGACGGCAGATTTCCTCCTCTAAAGACATCAGTAAACCAGATAGGTTTTTACAACCATAGACAATTGTTTCTTGGTTACTATTACTGAAACTAGCCATTTAAATTCCACCATTGCTGTGGTGGGATTTTAACTCGGGTCCCTGAACAGGAGAGAATTCTAAAGTTGCTCCTGGCTCTTAGTAACTTGCACAGTTCTCCCTTCACGTTAGGTTAGCAGTAATTTCAACTGTTGGTAACCGTGACTTTCTTCTCTAGACATCTACAATGAAGTCTAGATGTGCCACAGTAAATTGAAGCACCGCATTGGGATGAGGTCATTCATCTCAACACAGACCTCAAGCGGCAGTTTCAAAAAATATATTTTTTAATGAATTGTGTCTTAAATATGGAAGCACAAAAACAGTGTGAGGAACACGGGCAACACGTATGAGATGGGTAATGTGTAGAAGACTCATTCATACCTTATTTTAAGTGAAACCTGCTGGTACAAAGTTCCATTGGGCTGGGAATGATCATACCTGTAAGCTTCTCGATGCGAATCAAACCCAAGTGCAGTTTTATTGCATTTGACATTTTTGGAAACCCTATCATGGAAACATATTTGGTTATCTAGGAGGTAGAAGTTATCTTGGCTGTGAACTTCCAGTTGGTTGAGGTTCGTTTCTGCTGTAAAAATAAATAGCTGAATCTCATGTCAACTGTTGGCACAACACAATTCATTCTAGGATATCCTGTAATTGAGCAAACCACACGATGAACACTTGATAGTGAGATTTGGAATCTGTTCTGAGCTGTGTATAATTACTTTGGAAGTAAAAACCTTCCAAGGGACATTGGGCAATACAGTAAGTGGATTGGGGCATCATTATTTGACGGAATATCCATAGAATTCCTTGAGTGCAGAAGGAGACCATTCAGCCCATCGAGTCTGCACTGACACTCCGAAAGAGCACCCTCCCTAGGCCTACTCCCCCACCCTATCCCCGTGGCCCCACATCCGTGGACACTATCATGCCCAATGCACCTAACCTGTAAACCTTTGGATTGTGGGAGGAAACCGGAGCATCCGGAAGAAATCTACGCAGAGCGTCACCCAAGGCTGAAATTGAACCTGGATCCAAGGGCAATGTGTCAAAGTTCGCGGATGACACTATGATGAGTGGTAAAGTGTGCAGACGGCACTGAAAGTCTGCAGAGGGATAATAGGTAGTTTAAGTGAGTGGGCAAGGGTCTGGCAGATGGAGTACAATGTTGGTAATTGTGAGGTCATCCATTTGGTAGGAATAACAGTAAAATGGACAATTATTGAAATGGAAAAAGTTGCAGCGACCTGGGTGTCCTTGTGCATGAATGACAAAAAGTTGATTTGCAGATGCAGCAGGTAATTAAGGAAGGCAAATGGAATTTTGTTCCTCATTGCGAGGGATGGTGTTTAAAAGCAGGGTGGTTATGTTGCAGCTGTATAGGGTGCTGGTGAGGCTACACCTGGAGTACTGTTTACAGTTTTGGTCTCCTTACTTAATGTGTGACACTGGAGGCAGAAGAGATTCATTAGGTTGATTCCGGAGTTGAGAGAAATGGTTTGAGGAGACTGGGACTATACTAATTGGAATTTAGAAGAATAAGAGGGATCTTACAGAAACGTATAAAATTATGAAGGGAATGGTTAAGATAGAAGCAGAGAGGTTGTTTCCACTGGCAGGTGAAACTAGAATTAGGGGCATAATCTCAAAGTAAGGGGGAACAGATTTAGGACTGAGTTGAGGAGAAACTTCTTCATCCAAAGGGTCGTAAAGCTGTGGAATTCCCTTCCCCAGTGAAGCAGTTGAGGCTACCTAGAAGCATATTTTTAAGGCAAAGATAGATACATTTTTGAACAGTAAAGGAATTAAGGGTTATGGTGAGTGGGCGGGTAAGTGGAGCTGAGTCCACAAAAACTTCAGACACTATCTTATTGGATGGAGGAGCAGGCGCGAGGGACCAGATGGTCTACTCTTCCTAGTTATGTTCTTATGTCCCTGGCACTGAGGCAGCAGTGCTAACCACTGTTACCATGCCGCCCGGTTTCTATTTCAACTTTGATTTCAAATTTCCAGTATGCTTTCTTGGGCGGCATGGTGGCACAGTGGTTAGCAGTGTTGCTTCACATCGCCAGGGTCCCATGTTCGACTCCTGGCTTGGGTCACTGTGCGGAGTCGGCGCGTTCTCCCCCGTGTCTGGTTATGACAAATTCATACCTAATTTACACTGAAGGCTGGAAGAGCATTCTGAAGAAGAAATATTGACTTGAATATTATACAACTTGTACAGCTAGCTTTGTTTCATATTCCGAGTAAGATGACTTAAATCGAGAATAAACTGCAAATGTATAAATGTTTCACGAGAGACGAAAAGCTTGCTGATAATAGAATAAAGCTGAATTGCTTATTATTTCTTTTGCAGTTCTATTGTCCATTTGTTCACTGTTATGTGATCCAAACCCTGATGACCCACTAGTGCCAGAGATTGCACGTATCTACAAAACAGATAGGGAAAAGTGAGTATCCTTAAAAGGAACATTGTTCAATGTCAAACTTGAACATTTTAAATGTGCAGTCTTCTGATTCCACTTTATGCAGTGTCAAATGGCTATTTTGTATAAAATTCAATGCTTTGAATGGTAAAACTTCACAAAGATATTAAAAGCAGTAATATTTTAATGGTAGTCGCTAGAAACATGAACTGAGTTACAGTGGGACATCACTTCGGTGCAGCAGGCTGCATTGGAGTACTGTTATAAGTACAGAATCTAATTTGCAATAGGAGGAAAATATATTCTCAACAGTCTACTTAACATGACTTGAAATGCAATAAAAATTTGTGTCATGTCATGATGCCTTAATTTGGTTCTTAGAAATGTTCAGTTGTAGTTAGGTTGCATAATAACTATTCACCTGGTATGTTCAGCTTGCAGCTGTTTTTAGTGAGCCTGTTCCATTGTTCATTGTGTTCAAATACAATCTTTTGCTAATTGTGCAACCTTTCCAAAACCACTCTTCCTCAACCAGCCTATTCATTCTCTTTCCCCTGCCTCCAAGTAGGTCATGGGTTTGTAAACAAATGAATTAAGAGCAGGAGTAAATCTCTCGGCCCCTTGAGCCACCTCCGCTATTCAAGAAGATATTTATTTTTCCACTGCAAGTGCTGGCTGGAATCAGTAAATGTTTGTTAAGACTGCCATTGGAAGCAAACTTCAAAAGACCACGTTATTCAGGGACAATCTTCCAGTGAAATATTGAAACCTGGCAAGGCTCCAGGAGACCCTGTTCAGTTGAGTTCCATAGCATTTCGCACTCAGTTGTGCAGTGTGTGTTTGTTATACTGTAGGTGAGAAGAGCATCCCCAACACCAGGCTAAATAGCTGTTTTTTAAAGCAGACCAAGGCAGATGGGTTGTTCAGTTCCCGTACCGGCCTCCCTGAACAAGCGCCGGAATGTGGCGACTAGAGGCTTTTCACAGTAACTTCATTGAAGCCTACTTGTGACAAGCGATTATTATTATTTATCCCCGTAACCCCACCTACCCTTTTTGGACACTAATGGCAATTTAGAATGGCCAATCCACCTAACCTGCACGTCTTTGGACTGTGGGAGGAAACTGAAGCACATGGAGGAAATCCACGCACACACTGGGAGAACGTGCAGACTCCACACACACTGGCCCAAGCCGGGAATCGAACTTTGGACCCTGGAGCTGTGAAGCCACTGTGCTACCGTGCTACATCCATCATTCTGTCTCTGCAGATCCACATCATTCGCTAAGAAAATGTTATTTATGGATTCCACATATACACTTCTTGTGCTTTTGTTTTGAGCCCTCGATATCTGCCCTAGGCCTCCCTTTTTCTCCTTATCCAATGCTGCATGTCCTCGATACCCAGGGTTCACTGAATTTATTGGTCCCACCCTTTTTCTTCATTGGAACATGTTGGCCCTGTATTCTCTCTATTTCCTCCTTGAATGTGTCACACTGTTCTGTCACAGATTTACCTAAATGTTCCTGCTCCAAGTCCACTCTGGCCAAATCGCATCTGATCTTATTCAAATCGGCCCTCCCCCAGTTTAGAACTTTGATCTCAGGCCCACCCGTGTCCTTTTCCATAATCAGTTTGAATCTAACTGAGTTATGATCACAGTCTACAAAATGCTCCCCACTGATACTTCAATCACTTTCCCAGCTTTGTTACCTAAAATTAAGACCAGGACCACCCCTTCTCTTGTAGGAGATTGCATGGCTTGGAGATTAACTGAGGTCAACACAGATCCTTTCAATACTGGGCTGAATCAAAGGACAGGTGGTGCTAACCAATGATTTTCTACATTGAATCTGGTTAGTGTTCTTGGTTAGAGCTGTATGCTTTGGAAAACATTAAGCACTTTTAAAAATATGTAATATGGTTCTGACACTGGGATGCTTAGCTTTGATTTTCTGTTGAATAGAATTCATAAAATCTCTACAGTGCAGAAGGTGGCTTTGGCTCAAGTGGGTCTGCATCGACCCTCTGAAAGAGCACCCTATCTAGGCCCATTCCCCCACCTTATCCCCGTAACCCCACCTAACTTGTACATCCCTGGACACTAAGGTGCAATTGTATCATGGCCAATCCACCTAACCTGTGCATCTTCGGACTGTGGGAGGAAACCGGAGCACCCGGAAGAAACCCACGCAGACACAGGGAGGAAGTGCAAACTCCACACACAGTTCCCCAAGACAAGAATTGAACCCGGGACTCTGGAGCTGTGAGACAGCAGTGCTAACCACTGTGCCCTCCTCGGTTGATTTAACGCATCTGCAGTTGAAACTGGAACCTAATGGTGTTAACTGGATGGAGTATATTATGTTGAATTGGATTCATTGTTAAAACTTGCCCAAGCTTTAAGTCTGTTAATCCAGTTTTGTCTGATGCAAATTTAAAATCGTTGAAGGTATCGTTTTTTGGGATTTTTTTAAAATGCAGGCAATTCTTGTGATAATTATTAACGATAAATGTGATTTAAGAATTTGACATGACCTCAACCCCATTGCTATGGGTCTGGGGTCACAGTGAGGCTAGGTATAGTAAGGACAGCAGATTTCCCATCACTATAGGCGTCAATGAGGCTAGGTACAGGAAGGACAGCAGATTCCCTTCACTATAGTGTCATGTGAGAGTACCTTTAAGAAATGGATGTTTAAGCAATGTACTTTAAGAAATGGAGCTGATCATATTACTGAAGTGATGTCAGAGGGTGGGGGGAGCTGAGCTCACTCATGCTTTTTTGAGTTTCAGTTTGAGAACGCACCTGGGAGTGTCTGTGTGTTTTTGCTGTGAGCTGCAGGAAGAAACACCGAGCTGGTCTGTTGATTTCTGCAATCCAAAGACTATAAATATATTGAATGTAACCTAATGTGCTCCTATTTTTTTGACGGTTTGAAGACTTTTGGATGTTTTAAAGGAACAGTTTGAAGGATTATTTAGTGTTGTAGTCTTTTGAGGTTATCTTTGAAGTAATAGGTGTTAAGATATTGAATGTTTGTTTTTAAAAGGTTAACTCGAGTTCATAGAATAAACATTGTTTTGTTTTAAAAACCACTTGTCCAGTTCTGCTGTATCACACCTGGAGAGTACGCTGTGTGCTTCCCACACAATCTATTAGAAGTTGTGGGTCGGTTGAACTCCATGAAACACTTTGGGGTTCTGTACACCCAGACCCATAACAATTGGAGGCTCGAGGGGGATAAAAGTCTATCGATTGGATTAGCTTAACAAACTTAAAGACAGTGAGGGGTGAGCACATTGTGGTTGCTTTTCAGGTGTGGTATTTTAGATTAAGTGGGGAGTGTATTGTGGACAATGGCTCTTTCAGAGGCTCAGAAGTTTTTGGGGGTGGACACGGTAACACGCAGTACCCTACGGACAGAGACTAAAAGCAGATTGTTAGATTTGGCAAAAGCATTGCAGTTAACATTGCCTGGCAAAATGCAAAAAGATGAGGTACTTATCGTGCTAGCTGAGCATTTAAATTTGCCTGAGATACATTCTGACTCATTAGATATGGCAAAGCTCCAGTTGCAGATTAAGCAATTTGAACATGAAAGAGAATTAAAGCAGCTTGAATATTCAATGAGAGAAAAGGAAAAGGAGAGAGAAGAAAGTAACAAAGAAAGAGTTTGAGAGGAAAAAAAAAGGGAGAGAGAAGAAAGAAACAAAGAAAAAGATAGAGAGGAAAGGGAAAAAGAGAGCGAGTTTGAACTTCATAAAATTGCTATGAAACATGAAAATCAGTTAAAATTGGCAGACGCAAAGGGAAACACAGTTGGATGAGATTTATGAGGATAGTGAGACAGAGCATCATAGTCGAAGACGTGGTGGGGATCTATTTAAATATGTCCAAGGTTTGCCGAGAAGGAGGTAGAAGCCTTTTTCATTTCATTTGAGAAGGTAGCTAAACAAATGAAATAGCCACAGGACATGTGGGTATTACTGATTCAAACAAAGCTGGTAGGTAGAGCTAGTGAAGTGTTTGCATCACTACCGGAGGAGGTATCTGGAATGTATGAGGAGGTGAAAAAATCCATCTTAGGTGCATATGAGCTAGTGCCTGAAGCTTACAGATAAAGGTTTAGATATTTAAGGAAATAATTTGGTCATACATGTAGTTTGAAAGGCTCAACAGAGTAATTTTGTTAGGTGGATAAGGGCTTTGAAAATAGACCAAACATATGAAGCTCTGAGAGAAATTATACTTTCGGAGGAGTTTAAAAATTCAATTCCTGATGTAGTGAGAACTCCTGTGGAAGAGCAGAGGGTTAATACTGCGAAATTAGCAGCAGAAATGACAGATGATTAGGAATTAGTTCATGAATCAAGGCTTGGTTTCTGACATCAGTTTCAGCCGGTGAGGGATAGAAACTGGGGACATGAGAAATACTCAAGTGGTAAAGGTAAAGGTGATCTAATGGGAGATAATAGAGTGTATCTCAGATTAAAAAAGAAATCCAGGAGGATGGAATTGAAATGAAAAGTTTCAAATGTTTTCACTGTAATAAACTAGGCCATGTAAAGTCACAGTGTTGGTGGTTGAAGAAAAGCACTGGGAAGGCTGATGTGGTAAAATAGGATAAGACAGTGGGGTTTGTTAGAGTGGGAAAGGAAAGCCCCAGGGAAGCGAAGGAGGTGCAAACGATTGTACAGCCTGTTCAAGAAGTAATTGATAAGAAGGTGCCAGATGTCTTTAAAGAATTTACTTGTGTGGGTAAAGTTTACTCGTGTGTATCAGGTGGAGCAGGTAAAGAAGTCACAATTTTAAGAGATACAGGAGCTAGTCAATCTTTAATGTTAACAGATAAGGAATTATGTAGTTTGGGAAGAATGTTGCCAGAAGGTGGTAATATGTGGAATTCAGGGTGAGAGGAGTAGCGTTCCATTATATAAGGTAAGGTTGGAAAGTCCAGTGAAGTGGTAGCAGGAGTAATAGAGAAACTATCTTGTCCAGGAATACAGTTTATCTTGGGTAATGATATAGCTGGATTGCAGGAGGGAGTGATGCCTACTGTGGTTGATAAGCCAGTGGAAAATCAGACAACTGAAGTGTTGGAGAACGAATATCCTGGGATTTTTCCGGATTGTGTAGTAACAAGGTGGCAAAGTCACAGGTTAAGACGAGGAGAAATCAAAGAGTGAAGATGAAGTTGAAGTGCAATTATCCGAAACAATTTTTGATCAGATGGTTGAAAAAGAACAAGAACAGGTGGAGGATGAGGCGGATATTTTTAGTTCAGGAAAATTAGCGGAGTTACAACAGAAAGATGTATCAGAAAGCATATACGGAAGAGGAATCTGAGCGTATACCAGAGTGTTATTACCGTAAATGTGATGTCTTGATGAGAAAATGGAGACCTGTACATATGCAGGCGGATGAAAAGTGGGCAGAAGTTCATCAAGTAGTATTGCTGGTAGGGTATAGAAAGGAGGTGTTGCGAGTGGCACATGAGGTACCAGTGGGAGGTCATTTGGGGATAAGGAAAACTCAAGCTAAAATCCAGAACATTTTTAATGGCCTGGACTACATAAAGATGTAGTTAAATTTTGTCAGTCATGTCACACATGTCAAGTGATAGGGAAACCTCAAGCAGTGATAAAACCAGCGCCCTTAATACCCATTCCAGCATTTGAGGAACCTTTTACAAGTGTCCTAATCGATTGTGTAGGACCGCTTCCTAAAACAAAATGTGGCAATCAATATCTTTTGACTATAATGGATGTGTCTACTAGGTTTCCAGAGGCCATTCTAGTACATAATATTACAGCTAAAAAGATTGTGGAGGAGTTACTTAAATTCTTTACTAGATATGGACTACCCACAGAAATTCAATCGGATCAAGGATCAAATTTTACCTCAAAGTTATTCAAAGAAGCTATGGATAGCTGAGGAATAAAACAAGTTAAATCAACTGCGTACCATCCAGAATCGCAGGGAGCGTTAAAAAGGTGGCATCAGACATTAAAGACAATGTTGAGGGCTTATTGTCAAGATTATCCAGAGGATTGGGGTAAAGGAATTCCATTTGTACTGTTTGCAATTCGGGATGCATCTAATGCGTCAACCAAATTTAATCCTTTTGAACTAATTTTTGGTCATGAGGTAAGAGGACCACTTAAATTGATTAAGGAAAAATTGGTGGGTGAGAAATCGGAAATTACACTATTGGATTACGTGTCAAATTATAGGGAACTATTAAATAGAGCAGGTGAATGGGCTAGACAACATTTGAAAGTTGCACAAAATGTGATGAAACGGGTAGCGGACAAGAAATCCAATGTTCGTAGTTTTACCAGTGGAGATAAAGTTTTACTGGTAGGTGAGTCTTTAAAAGCTGGGTTTTGTGGACCGTATCAGATTGAAAGGAAATTAAGTGAGGTGAATTATGTGGTTAAAAACACCAGATAGAATGAAGACTGACCGAGTGTGTCATGTGAATATGCTTAAAAGGTACTTTGAAACGAACTTAATCCGCTCTAGCTTTATAAACCCTGCCATGTCATTTATCCAGGTCTCCACCCCCGGGAGCTTGGCTTCTTTCCACATTAGCAATATCCTGCGCCGGGCTACTAGGGACGCAAAGGCCAAAACATCGGCCTCTCTCGCCTCCTGCACTCCCGGCTCTTGTGCAACCCCAAATATAGCCAACCCCCAGCTTGGTTCGACCCGGACTCCTACTACTTTTGAAAGCACCTTTGTCACCCCCATCCAAAACCCCTGTAGTGCCGGGCATGACCAAAACATATGGGTATGATTCGCTGGGCTTCTCGAGCACCTCGCACACCTATCCTCCACCCCAAAAAATTTACTGAGCCGTGCTCCAGTCATATGCGCCCTGTGTAATACCTTAAACTGAATCAGGCTTAGCCTGGCACACGAGGACGACGAGTTTACCCTGCTTAGGGCATTTGCCCACAGCCCCTCCTCGATCTCCTCCCCCAGCTCTTCTTCCCATTTCCCTTTTAGTTCATCTACCATAGTCTCCCCTTCGTCCCTCATTTCCCTATATATATCTGACACCTTACCATCCCCCACCCATGTCTTTGAGATCACTCTGTCCTGCACTTCTTGTGTCGGGAGCTGCGGGAATTCCCTCACCTGTTGCCTCGCAAAAGCCCTCAGTTGCATATACCTGAATGCATTCCCTTGGGGCAACCCATATTTCTCGGTCAGCGCTCCCAGACTCGCGAACTTCCCATCCACAAACAGATCTTTCAGTTGCGTTATTCCTGCTCTTTGCCACATTCCATATCCCCCATCCATTCCCCCCGGGGTAAACCTATGGTTGTTTCTTATCGGGGACCCCCCCCAAGGCTCCAGTCTTTCCCCTATGCCGTCTCCACTGTCCCCAAATCTTCAGTGTAGCCACCACCACCGGGCTTGTGGTGTAGTTCCTCGGTGAGAACGGCAATGGGGCTGTCACCATAGCCTGTAGGCTAGTCCCCCTACAGGACGCCCTCTCTAATCTCTTCCACGCCGCTCCCTCCTCCTCTCCCATCCACTTACTCACCATTGAAATATTAGCGGCCCAATAATACTCACTTAGGCTCGGTAGTGCCAGCCCCCCCCTATCCCTGCTACGCTGTAAGAATCCCTTCCTCTCTCTCGGGGACTTCCCGGCCCACACAAAACCCATGATGCTCTTTTCAATCCTTTTAAAAAAAAAAAGCCTTCGTGATCACCACCGGGAGGCACTGAAACACAAAGAGGAATCTCGGGAGGACCACCATCTTAACCGCCTGCACCCTCCCTGCCATTGACAGGGATACCATATCCCATCTCTTGAAATCCTCCTCCATCTGTTCCACCAACCGCGTTAAATTTAACCTATGCAATGTGCCCCAATTCTTAGCTATCTGGATCCCCAGGTAACGAAAGTCCCTTGTTACCTTCCTCAACGGTAGGTCCTCTATTTCTCTACTCTGCTCCCCTGGATGCACCACAAACAACTCACTTTTCCCCATGTTCAATTTATACCCTGAAAAATCCCCAAACTCCCCAAGTATCCGCATTATTTCTGGCATCCCCTCCGCCGGGTCCGCCACGTATAGTAGCAAATCGTCCGCATACAAAGATACCCGGTGCTCTTCTCCTCCCCTAAGTACTCCCCTCCACTTCTTGGAACCCCTCAACGCTATCGCCAGGGGCTCAATCGCCAGTGCAAACAATAATGGGGACAGAGGGCATCCCTGCCTTGTCCCTCTATGGAGCCGAAAATATGCAGATCCCCGTCCATTCGTGACCACGCTCGCCACTGGGGCCCTATACAACAGCTGCACCCATCTAACATACCCCTCTCCAAAACCAAATCTCCTCAACACCTCCCACAAATAATCCCACTCCACTCTATCAAATGCTTTCTCGGCATCCATCGCCACTACTATCTCCGTTTCTCCCTCTGGTGGGGCCATCATCATTACCCCTAACAACCTCCGTATATTCGTGTTCAGCTGTCTCCCCTTCACAAACCCAGTTTGGTCCTCGTGGACCACCCCCGGGACACATTCCTCTATTCTCATTGCCATTACCTTGGCCAGGACCTTGGCATCTACATTTAGGAGGGAAATAGGTCTATAGGACCCGCATTGTAGCGGGTCCTTTTCCTTCTTTAAGAGAAGCGATATCGTTGCTTCAGACATAGTCGGGGGCAGTTGTCCCCTTTCCTTTGCCTCATTAAAGGTCCTCGTCAATACCGGGGCGAGCAAGTCCACATATTTTCTATAGAATTCGACTGGGAATCCATCCGGTCCCGGGGCCTTTCCCGCCTGCATGCTCCTAATTCCTTTCACCACTTCTTCTACCTCGATCTGTGCTCCCAGTCCCACCCTTTCCTGCTCTTCCACCTTGGGAAATTCCAGCCGATCCAAGAAGCCCATCATTCTCTCCCTCCCATCCGGGGGTTGAGCTTCATACAATTTTTTATAAAATGTCTTGAACACTCCATTCACTCTCTCCGCTCCCCGCTCCATCTCTCCTTCCTCATCCCTCACTCCCCCTATTTCCCTCGCTGCTCCCCTTTTCCTCAATTGGTGTGCCAGCAACCTGCTCGCCTTCTCCCCATATTCGTACTGTACACCCTGTGCCTTCCTCCATTGTGCCTCTGCAGTGCCTGTAGTCAGCAAGTCAAATTCTACATGTAGCCTTTGCCTTTCCCTGTACAGTCCCTCCTCCGGTGCTTCCGCATATTGTCTGTCCACCCTCAAAAGTTCTTGCAGCAACCGCTCCCGTTCCTTACTCTCCTGCTTCCCTTTATGTGCCCTTATTGATATCAGCTCCCCTCTAACCACCGCCTTCAACGCCTCCCAGACCACTCCCACCTGGACCTCCCCATTATCATTGAGTTCCAAGTACTTTTCAATGCACCCCCTCACCCTTAGACACACACCCTCATCTGCCATTAGTCCCATGTCCATTCTCCAGGGTGGGCGCCCTCCTGTTTCCTCCCCTATCTCCAAGTCCACCCAGTGTGGAGCGTGATCCGAAATGGCTATAGCCGTATACTCCGTTCCCCTCACCTTCGGGATCAATGCCCTACCCAGCACAAAAAAGTCTATTCGCGAGTAGACTTTATGGACATAGGAGAAAAACGAGAACTCCTTACTCCTAGGTCTGCTAAATCTCCACGGGTCTACACCTCCCATCTGCTCCATAAAATCTTTAAGTACCTTGGCTGCTGCCGGCCTCCTTCCAGTCCTGGACTTCGACCTGTCCAGCCCTGGTTCCAACACCGTATTAAAATCTCCCCCCATTATCAGCTTTCCCATCTCTAGGTCCGGAATGCGTCCTAGCATCCGCCTCATAAAATTGGCATCATCCCAGTTCGGGGCATATACGTTTACCAAAACCACCGTCTCCCCCTGTAGTTTGCCACTCACCATCACGTATCTGCCCCCGTTATCCGCCACTATAGTCTTTGCCTCGAACATTACCCGCTTCCCCACTAATATAGCCACCCCCCTGTTTTTCGCATCTAGCCCCAAATGGAACACCTGCCCCACCCATCCTTTGCGTAGCCTAACCTGGTCTATCAGTTTCAGGTGCGTTTCCTGTAACATAACCACATCTGCCTTAAGTTTCTTAAGGTGTGCGAGTACCCGTGCCCTCCTTATCGGCCCGTTCAGCCCTCTCACGTTCCACGTGATCAGCCGAGTTGGGGGGCTTCCTACCCCCCCCCTCTTGTCGATTAGCCATCACCTTTTTCCAGCTCCTCACCCGGTTCCCACGCAGCTGTATCTCCCCCAGGCGGTGCCCCCCCCCGCCCATCCTCTCCCATACCAGCTCCCCCCTCTCCCCAGCAGCAGCAACCCAGTAATTCCCCCCTCCCACCCCCCCCCCGCTAGATCCCCCGCTAGCGTAATTACTCCCCCCATGTTGCTCCCAGAAGTCAGCAAACTCTGGCTGACCTCGGCTTCCCCCCGTGACCTCGGCTCGCACCGTGCGACGCCCCCTCCTTCCTGCTTCTCTATTCCCGCCATGATTATCATAGCGCGGGAACCAAGCCCGCGCTTCTCCCTTGGCCCCGCCCCCAATGGCCAACGCCCCATCTCCTCCACCTCTCCTCCTCCCCCCATCACCACCTGTGGGAGAGAGAAAAGTTACCACATCGCAGGATTAGTACATAAAACCCCTCTTTGCCCCCCACATTCGCCCCACCACTTTGTTCGAACGTTCTTTTTAATAACCCGCTCATTCCAGTTTTTCTTCCACAATAAAAGTCCACGCTTCATCCGCCGTCTCAAAGTAGTGGTGCCTCCCTCGATATGTGACCCACAGTCTTGCCGGTTGCAGCATTCCAAATTTTATCTTCTTTTTATGAAGCACCGCCTTGGCCCGATTAAAGCTCGCCCTCCTTCTCGCCACCTCCGCACTCCAGTCTTGATAAACGCGGATCACCGCGTTCTCCCATTTACTGCTCCGAGTTTTCTTCGCCCATCTAAGGACCATTTCTCTATCCTTAAAACGGAGGAATCTCACCACTATGGCTCTGGGAATTTCTCCTGCTCTCGGTCCTCGCGCCATCACTCGGTATGCTCCCTCCACCTCCAACGGACCCGCCGGGGCCTCCGCTCCCATTAACGAGTGCAGCATCGTGCTCACATATGCCCCGACGTCCGCTCCCTCCACACCTTCAGGAAGACCAAGAATCCTCAGGTTGTTCCTCCTTGCGTTGTTTTCCAGTGCCTCCAACCTTTCCACACATCGTTTCTGATGTGCCTCCTGCGTCTCCGTCTTCACCACCAGGCCCTGTATATCGTCCTCATTCTCGGCTGCCTTTGCCTTCACGACCCGAAGCTCCCGCTCCTGGGTCTTTTGTTCCTCCTTTAGCCCTTCGATCGCCTGTAGTATCGGGGCCAACAGCTCTTTCTTCATTTCCTTTTTGATCTCTTCCACACAGCATTTCAAGAACTCTTGTTGTTCAGGGCCCCATGTTAAACTGCCACCTTCCGACGCCATCTTGGTTTTTGCTTGCCTTCCTTGCCGCTGTTCTAAAGGATCCACTGCAATCTGGCCACTCTCTCCTTTTTCCATCCGTATCCAGGGGGGGATTTCCTTCTGGTTTACCGCACAGTGTTTTTAGCCGTCAAAATTGCCGTTGGGGCTCCTATCAAGAGCCCAAAAGTCCGTTTCACAGGGAGCTGCCGAAACATGCGACTCAGCTGGTCATCGCCGCACCCGGAAGTGACTTGAAAGAGTTATTGATATCACATGGGCAAGTTTGTAGAGATAAATTGGGAAGCACTAAAATGGCTATACATGATGTGGATGTGGGAAATGCTGTTCCTATCAAACTACATCCTTATAGACTTAAACCTTTAAAATTGGCACAGGTTAACAAAGAGATTGAGAGTATGCTTAAAAATGGCATAATTGAAGTGGGTTGCAGCCAATGGAGCTCACTCATAGTGATGGTACCTAAACCAGATGGTACCCAGCGGTTGTGTGTGGATGATAGAAAGGTGAATGCAGTTACAAGAACGGACTCTTATCCTATCCCACATTTGGAGGATTGCATTGAGAAAGTGGGACAATCAGCTTATATTTCCAAATTGGATTTACTTAAAAGTTGATGGCAGGTACCTTTAGCCGAAAGGGCGAAGGTGATTTCAGCTTTTGTGACTCCAGATGGTATATGCCAATTCAAAGTTATGCCATTTAGCATGAAAAACGCCCCCGCCACATTTCAACGGTTAACTAATACAGTCGTTTCAGGATTACCCAATTGTGCGGTATACATCGGCGATCTGGTAGTTTTCAGCCAGACATGGAAAGAACATTTAAAACATCTGAGGGAGTTGTTCGATCGACTTCAGGAGGCGGGTTTGGTGATAAACCTAGCCAAAAGTGAATTTGGAAAAGCCCAAGTCACTTTCCTTGGCCATACAATCGGACAGGGTCGATTGGTCCCACGGGATGTGAAAACGAAAGCTATTGGGGAGTTTCCAATATCCTTGACACGACGGGAAATAATGCGATTGCTTGGTATGAGTGGATTTTACCGGAAATTTGTACCAACTTTTAGCAGTGTGGTCGCTCCACTGATGGACTTGCTAAAGAAGCGTAACAACTTCCAGCGGACAGCGGAGTGTCGACAGGCATTTGACGGCCTGAAGGCTGTGTTAACCACTGCTCCTGTGTTAGTCATCCCAAATTATACCAAACCATTCAAAATGGCTGTTGATGCGAGTGATGTGGGCGTAGGTGCGGTACTTCTACAAGACGACGGCGAAGGGCTAGAGCGGCCTGTCGGTTATTTTTCAAAGAAATTGAATTCTCACCAGAAAAAGTATTCGACGATTGAGAAGGAGACTTTGAGTTTGGTGCTGGCTCTGCAACATTTTCACATTTATGTGACCAATCTGTCTGACACCATTTTGATACTGATCATAATCCGTTGATGTTTTTGGAGCGATTCTGAAATAACAATGCGAGACTGTTTAGCTGGAGTTTATTGTTACAGCCATTTCATTTTAAAATAGTACATGTGGCAGGATGGGAAAACGTGATAGCCGATGCTTTGTCACCAATGTGATGAACGGAAGGATTTTGGTTGGAGGAAGAAGAATGGGGGGGGGGGGGGGGGGAAATAGACTATATTATTACACCTGTTTGCGTGTGTTTTTTTTTGAACCGGTGAAGATTTCTTAATGAATGGTGCAAAGGTAAAAAGTGAAACCATCTTGATGTTGATGGGGGTTTTTTTCTTGGAGGGGAGGTGTCATGTGAGAGTACCTTTATGAAATGGCTGTTTAAGCAATGTACTTTAAGAAATGGAGCTGATCATATTACTGAAGTGATGTCAGAGGGTGGGGGGAGCTGAGCTCACTCATGCTTTTTTGAGTTTCAGTTTGAGAACGCACCTGGGAGTGTCTGTGTGTTTTTGCTGTGAGCTGCAGGAAGAAACACCGAGCTGGTCTGTTGATTTCTGCAATCCAAAGACTATAAATATATTGAATGTAACCTAATGTGCTCCTATTTTTTTGACGGTTTGAAGACTTTTGGATGTTTTAAAGGAACAGTTTGAAGGATTATTTAGTGTTGTAGTCTTTTGAGGTTATCTTTGAAGTAATAGGTGTTAAGATATTGAATGTTTGTTTTTAAAAGGTTAACTCGAGTTCATAGAATAAACATTGTTTTGTTTTAAAAACCACTTGTCCATTTCTGCTGTATCACACCTGGAGAGTACGCTGTGTGCTTCCCACACAATCTATTAGAAGTTGTGGGTCGGTTGAACTCCATGAAACACTTTGGGGTTCTGTCAACCCGGATCCATAACAATAGGAGTCAGTGAGGCTAGGTACAGTAAGGACAGCAGATTCCCTTCACTATAGGAGTCACAGTGAGGCTAGATGCAGTAAGCACAGCAGATTACCTTCGCTCGGAGTCACAGTGAGGCTAGGCACAGTAAGCACATCAGATTTCCTTCGCTATAGGACATCATTGAACCAGATGTGCATGGCACAGTGGTTAGCACTACTACCTCACGCCACTGAGGACCCGGGTTTGATCCCGACCCTGAGTCACTGTCTGTGTGGAGTTTGCACATTCTCCCCATGTCTGTGTGGGTTTTCCCCCACAACCGAAAGATGTGCAGGTTAGGTGGATTGGTCACACTAAATTGCCCCTTAATAAAGAAAAAATAATAATTGAAGCAAATTTTTGTGATGACAATCCAGGCATTTTATGATCACCATTACTGAAACTGTTCTAACATATTCCAGATTTATTTATTAACTAAATTTAATTTTATCAGATGCTGTGGTGGGATTTAAACTCATGTTTTTGGATTGTTAGTGCAGGCCACCGGATTACTAGGCCAGTTATATAACCGCTATGTTACTGTTCCCTATTTTATGCTGCACGTATAAACATAATTTGCTTACACGAGCAACATTTTATGTTGACACATTGCAACGTTTTGCAATTCCTTAAGGGAGGAGGGATGAAGTTTGTGGTTGAAGAGAGCAGAAGAGGAGATGATTATATTTCCATAATCATTTCTCCTCTTCTACCCATTCAAATCAAGGCCATGATGAAAATATATTCCGTGAGGGTGCCATGAGATATTTATTCTGCAGTCTGGAACCTTGGCAGGGGGCCTCACTTTTTTGCCAGAGAATCAGGATTTGTTTTTGAAGAGCCAACCTGTGATCTCACATCTGCATTTTTATATTTGCCTGGTTTTGGAGTTTTTGCCTCTGCTGACAATGTGCTGGTTACTGAGAATTGTGCAGTTTGATTTACTGTGAAGGCAGCTATGCTGTTCTGTACAATGGAGTGTAAAGGTAACTAGCAATAAATTCAGGTACCCCTTTGTTAACTGTTTCTGTCTCGAAATAAAAGTTTGTGTGTCACGTGTATATAATGCTGTAAAATGAAGCCAAAATACACTGGATGCTGCCAATCTGAAATAAAAACAGTAAATGGTGGAATCCTTCCGGTTGGGCAGCATCTGTGGAGGAAGGAGATAATTAGCTTTTCAGACTAATTGTTCCATATGAAAAAAAAATGAAAAACGCTTATTGTCACAAGTAGGCTTCATATGAAGGTTATTGTGAAAAGCCCCTAGTCACCACGTTCCAGCGCCTGTTCGGGGAGGCTGGTACGGGAATTGAACCCGAGCTGCTGGCCTGCCTTGGTCTGCTTCAAAAGCCAGCTATTTAGCCCTGTGCTAAACCAGCCCCTGACAACCTGATACTGCGTTACATTGCCTATTTAGAGGTACAGTTATACCACAGTTGTTAAAAGCATGACTCAGCTACGAGATAGTTATCAATAAACTTATTGTTGCCCTTGCTAATTAAATTGGACTTTAACCTGGTGTTGTAAGACTTTCTGTAAATTCAACAGATGAAGGAGCTATGCTTTGAAAACTAATGATTCCAAATAAACCTTGTTAGACTTTAACGTGGTGTTGTAAGACTTCTTGCTGTGCTCGCCCCAGACCAAATTGAAGATAGCCATTCTCCTATTTGGGAAAATTGGAGAAATCCTATGTTCTCAATTTTTCTAATTTGTAGGTCTGACGTTTGTGTTTGTCAACATTTAATAGGTATAACAGACTAGCAAGGGAGTGGACAGAAAAGTACGCAATGCTCTAGGGTAAGGTGCTTGCAGCTTTTGAAGCTCAATGCGTACCCTTGGAAGTTGTCTTATACTAAATATATCTGCATGCTGGCTCATGGAGTGATCAGAGATTAACTAAATCATAAATCGCATGTTTTGTTTGGTTGGAAGGTAGAGAAAGCAGAGCAAGGATGACCAGTCTTTTGTCAATTGATAATTTTATCAGTGCATGTCAATGTTTAGGATGCTTGACCTTTTAGGCACTGTTCCACATTAAAGTGCATAATTACTAGTGTCCTGTGATCCTGCTGTTTTCATAACACACACTAGATATTTTAACTTGTGATTAAATTCTCAAATTTAGAAGTAAATATGTTCAGCATGGTAATTATTGGAATCCCTGTGGCACGCATATTGGTTTGCAACTTCTGCCAATGCATTTTATTTTACACCATTAGAATTGTGGAACTGCAGTGTACCTTAACTAGTAACAATTTATTTGACCCCTAATTTGACAATTAAGAATTGTCCCTGTGGAGTAGTATTGGCTTATCTTGTTCTCCACACTAATAATATGGCTTAAACATTGGATAACCACCAGAATTAAGAAAGAAAAGCAGGTTAACCACAGACCAGTTAGTCTACATGTGGGAAAATTCTTGGAATCCATGATTTAAGAAAAAAAATAGTGATCGCTTATAAATGCACAGATTAATCAAGATTATCCACAAGGATATCTTTTTTTTAAAAAATAATTTTTATTAAAGGTTTTCATAAAATATCAATAACAAAATGAGAAAGAAAAAAGAACCCAACAAGGGTAAGTACAAAACACAATCTAAAAAAGCAACCCCCCAAACCCCTCCCCCCGTACCTAAATAATAAATTAACATTAACACCCTGACTTAAGACACCAGGTGTATACACCCCCTCAGACCCTTCCAGTGTAAATAACATAAACAAAAATAACGTAAACCCCCCCGCCCCCCAAGCTGCTGCTGCCATTGACCAATGTCTAGCGTTCTGCCAGGAAGTCTAAGAATGGTTGCCACCGCCTAAAGAACCCTTGTACCGACCCTCTCACGGCGAATTTCACCCTCTCCAATTTAATGAACCCTGCCATATCGCTAATCCAGGATTACAGACTTGGGGGCCTCGTATCTTTCCACTGAAGGAGAATCCTCCGCCGGGCTACCAGGGACGCAAAGGCCAGAATTCCAGCCTCTTTCGCCTCCTGCACTCCCGGCTCCTCTGCCACCCCAAATATTGCGAGCCCCCAGCCCGGTTTGACCCTGGATCCTACCACCCTCGACACCGTCCTCGCTACGCCCTTCCAAAATTCCTCCAGCGCTGGGCATGCCCAGAACATATGGGTGAGATTTGCTGGGCTCCCTGAGCACCTAACACACCTGTCCTCACCCCCAAAGAACATGCTCATCCTTGTCCCGGTCATGTGTGCCCTGTGCAGCACCTTAAATTGTATGAGGCTGAGCCTCGCGCATGAAGAGGAAGAGTTCACCCTCCCTAGGGCATCTGCCCACGTCCCCTCTTCGATCTCCTGTCCCAACTCCTCCTCCCACTTACCTTTCAACTTCACCACCGAGGCCTCCTCCTCCTCCTGCATCACCTGGTAAGTTTCCGAGATCTTCCCCAATCCCACCCACCCCTGCGAGAGCACCCTGTCCTGTACTGTGTGTGGCAGTAGCCGTGGGAATTCCACCACCTGCCGTCTGGCAAACGCCCTTACCTGTAAGTACCTGAAGGTGTTCCCCGGGGGGGAGCCCGTACTTCTCCTCCAGCTCACCCAAGCTCGCGAACTTCCCGTCCACAAACAGGTCCCCTAACTTGCGTATGCCTGCCCTGTGCCACCCCGAAAACCCTCCACCTGTTCTTCCTGGGGCGAACCGGTGGTTCCCCCGTAATGGGGTCCACGCCGAGGCCCTAACTTCCCCCCTATGCCTCCTCCACTGCCCCCAAATTTTGAGGGCCGCCACCACCACCGGGCTCATGGTATACCTCCTTGGAGGGAGCGGCAGCGGCACCGTTGCCAGCGCCCCCAGACTCGTACCCACACAGGACGCCGTTTCCAGCCTCTTCCATGCAGCCCCCTCCCCCTCCATCACCCACTTGCGCACCATTGTCGCATTGGCGGCCCAGTAGTACCCACAGAGGTTTGGCAGCGGCAGCGCCAGCCCCCCCCCCCCCCCCCCCAATCTCTACTCCGCTCCAGGAACACCCTTCTCACCCTCGGAGTCCCTCGCGCCCACACAAACCCCATTATACTCCTGTTAACCCGCCTGAAAAAAGCCTTCGGGATAAACACGGGGAGGCACTGGAACAAGAACAAAAACCTTGGAAGCACCGTCATTTTGATTGACTGCACCCTACCCGCCAGGGACAGCAGCAACGCATCCCACCTCTTGAACTCCTCCTCCATTTGCTCCACCAGCCTTGTAAAGTTAAGCCTATGCAGGGCCCCCCAGCTCCTGGCCACCTGGACCCCCAAATATCTGAAACTCCTCTCCGCCCTTTTTAGTGGGAGCTCGCCAATCCCTCTCTCCTGGTCCCCTAGCTGAAATACGAACAGCTCGCTCTTCCCCATATTGAGCTTGTACCCCGAAAAGTCCCCGAATTCCCTAAGCATCCTCATTACCTCTGGCATTCCTCCCACCGGTCCGCCACATACAGCAGCAGGTCGTCCGCATAAAGCGACACCCTGTGCTCCTCCCCACCCCGCACCAACCCCCTCCAGTTCCTTGACACTCTCAGTGCCATAGCCAGGTGTTCAATCACCAGTGCGAAGAGCAGGGGGGACAGGGGACACCCCTGTCTCGTCCCTCGGTGCAACCGAAAGTATTCGGACCTCCTCCTATTTGTGGCCACACTCGCCATCGGGACCTCTTACAACAGCCTAACCCACCTGACAAACCCCTCCCCAAACCCAAATCTCTTCAGCACCTCCCACAGGTACCCCCACTCTACCCTATCGAAGGCTTTCTCAGCGTCCATCGTCACCACTATCTCCGCCTCCCCCTCCCTCGCCGGCATCATGATAACGTTCAAAAGCCTCCGCACATTCACGTTCAACTGTCTCCCCTTCACAAACCCCGTCTGGTCTTCATGGATGATCTGTGGCACACAATCCTCAATCCTCGTGGTTAAGACCTTTGCCAGCACCTTGGCATCTACATTTAGCAAGGAAATCGGTCTGTAAGACCCACATTGCAGGGGATCCTTGTCCCGCTTCAGGATCAAGGAGATCAGTGCCCGGGACATCGTCGGGGGTAAAGCCCCCCCCCTCCCTTGCCTCATTAAAGGTCCTAACTAACAGCGGGCCCAACAGGTCCATATATTTTTTATAGAACTCGACCGGGAAACCGTCCGGCCCCGGTGCCTTCCCCACCTGCATGCTTCCTATCCCTTTGATCAGCTCCTCCAGCCCAATCGGGGCCCCCAGTCCCGCCACCAGTCCCTCTTCCACCTTTGGAAACCTCAATTGGTCCAGGAAACGGCCCATTCCTCCCGTGGGGGCTTGGATCGGTACAATTCCTTGTAAAAGTCCCTGAAGACCCCATTGATGCCAACCCCACTCCGCACCACGCTCCCTCCCCTGTCCTTAACTCCCCCGATCTCCCTAGCTGCGTCCCGCCTCCGAAGCTGATGCGCCAGCATCCGGCTTGCCTTTTCCCCATACTCGTAGACTGCCCCCTGGGCCTTCCTCCACTGCACCTCCGCCTTCCTGGTGGTCACCAGGTCGAATTCGGCCTGGAGGCTGCGCCTCTTCCTCAACAACCCTTCCTCAGGTTCTTACGCATACCTCCTGTCTACCCTCACCATCTCCCCCACCAGCCTCTCCCTCTCCCCCCGCTCCCTCCGCTCCTTGTGGGCCCTGATGGAGATCAGCTCTCCCCTCACCACCGCCTTCAGTGCCTCCCATACCATCCCCACTCGGACTTCCCCGTTGTCGTTGGTCTCCAAGTACCTCTCTATACTTCCTCGGACCCGCTCGCTCACCTCATCGTCCGCCAACAGCCCCACCTCCAAGCGCCACAGCGGGCGCTGGTCCCTCTCCTCCCCCATCTCCAAGTCCACCCAATGCGGGGCGTGGTCCGAAATGGCTATTGCTGAATACTCGGTATCCTCTACACTCGCTATCAGCGCCCTACTCAAAATGAAAAAGTCGATTCGAGAATAAGCCTTATGGACATGTGAGAAGAATGAAAATTCCCTAGCCCCCGGCCTTGCAAATCTCCAAGGGTCCACCCCTCCCATTTGGTCCATAAATCCCCTCAACACACTAGCCGCCGCCGGCTTCCTACCCGTCCTAGACCTGGAGCGATCCAGTGCAGGATCCAACACCTTGTTAAAGTCTCCCCCCATTATCAGGCCCCCCACTTCCAAGTCTGGGATCCGACCCAACATACGCCGCATAAAACCCGCATCGTCCCAGTTCGGAGCATACACATTGACCAGTACCACCCTCGCTCCCTGCAACTTACCACTTACCATTATGTACCTACCGCCATTTTCTGCCACAATGCTCAACGCCTCGAATAACACCTTCTTTCCCACCAAGATCGCCATCCCTCGATTTTTGGCATCTAGCCCCGAGTGAAACACCTGACCTACCCACCCTTTCCTCAGTCTTACCTGGTCTGCCACCTTCAGGTGTGTCTCCTGGAGCATAACCACATCCGCCTTGAGCCCCTTCAGGTGCGCGAACACGTGGGCCCGCTTAACTGGCCCATTCAGTCCCCTTACATTCCAGGTTATCAGCCGGATCAGGGGGCTACCCGGCCCCCTCCCCCGCCGACTAGCCATGACCCCTCCTCGGCCAGCCACGCGCCCGCACCCCACACCCGGCCCGTTCCCCACAGTGGCATACCCCCGTCTTGACCCACCCCACTCGCTCCAGCTCCTCCTTGATCTTAGCAGCAGCAACTCGACCGACCCCCCCCGGGCTAGGACCCATCCTAGCTGGTTTACTCCCCCCATTGCACTTCCGCAAGTCAGCTGACTCCTGCTGACCCCGGCCACTCCCGCCTCCCCTTCAACTCCTCCCATTGTGTGGCACACCCTCCTCTCCCGCTCCCCATTCACAGGCTCTCCCCCTCCGTTCTAAGTACGGGAAACGATCCTCGCTGCCCCGCCCCGCCCCGGTCCCGTCCCCCCCCAGTCTTCGGCGCGGGAAATAAATCCCGTGCTCTCCACCTACCAGGCCCCGCCACCAACCAAAACAGTGCCCAACCCGCCCCATCCACCCTCCCCAACCTGAAAGAGAAAAACACAGAGAAAAAGAAACCCAAAACAATGCAAAGCCCCCCCCCCCCCCCCCCCCCCCCTCTCCCGAACCAAAAATAGGCATAGCATATCCACCTCAGTCCCCAATCGCCCATCCGGACCCTCAGTCTGTGTCCAGCTTCTCGGCCTGAACAAAGGCCCACGCCTCCTCCGGAGACTCAAAATAATGGTGCAGGTCCTTGTAGGTAACCCACAATCGCGCCGGCTGCAACATGCCAAACTTCACCACCTTCCTGTGCAGCACCGCCTTCGCTCGATTGTACCCGGCCCTCCTCTTCGCCACCTCCGCACTCCAGTCCTTATATATCCAAACCTCCACATTCTCCCACCTGCTGCTCTCCTTCTTGGCCCACCTGAGCACACACTCCCAATCGACGAACCGATGGAACCGCACCAGCACCGCCCGCGGAGGCTCGTTAACCTTGGGCCTCCTCGCCAACACTATGGGCCCCTGGAAGGACCCCGCGCCCATCAGCGAGTTTAACACATAGGCCCCCACATCCGGCCCCTCCGGGAGGCCCAGAATCCGCAGATTCTTCCGCCTCGACCGATTCTCCATCTCCTCGAACCGCTCCTGCCATTTCTTGTGGAGCGCCTCGTGCGCCTCCACCTTTACCGCCAGGACTAGGATCTCGTCCTCATTGACAGATCTTTTGTTGAGCCTCTCGGATCGCCACCCCCTGGGCCGTCTGTGTCTCCAGCAGCTTATCAATAGAAGCCTTCATCGGCTCTAGCAGGTCCTTTTTAATCTCTCTGAGTGCGCTGGATACCTCCTGTTGCTCCTCCGCCCACTGCCTCCACGCTGCCTGGTCTCCGCCCGCCGCCATTTTGTCCTTCCCTCCCTTCTTCTGGTCCACCACCACCTTTTTTGTCACCCCGCTCCTAGTTAAAGCCATATACTGACGGGGGACTATTATTAACTCCTTCCCACACCGGGAAACGTTGAAAAAGTGCCCTTGGGGGCCCTGAAAAGAGCCCAAAAGTCTCGAGAGGGAATCCTTTTTGCAGTATTCGCTTCACCAATCTGCCCCAAAATGTCCGTGGAAACTCCTGAAAAAGGTCTAAGTGTCCGTTCCAGACGGGAGCTGCTGAATGCGTGACCTACTCCTCCATGGCCGCCACCGGAAGCCTCGTCCCCGCTTCTTCAGTGGCCCTGGTGAGATCTTTTCACAGTTGTTCCCTCTGCTGTTAGAATTCACTTTTGATAAAGGTCCTCAGGACTGTTTGCAGCTTTAAGCTTGCCCTTCCCCCGCTTGCCTGCTGCAAATGCTGTTTATCCTGTTCAGCCAAATCTTCCACTGCTTCTGCCGGGGCTGGCAGCCAAAATACACAACACTCCTGGGGGACACCGTCAGGGGAGTGTTGCAGCCCTCTTGCCACACCGGGAAATGTCAAACAAATGCCGTGGGGGCCCTGCACAAGAGCCTAAAAGTCCGTTCCAAGCGGGAGCTATCGAATATGCGACCTAGCTCTGCATAGCCGCACCCGGAAGTCCACAAGGATATCTTAACGGTCAATTATGTTTGACCATTTCCATGGATAGTTTTGAGGTATGGATAGATGAATGAAATACAGTTAGATGTATTTTCACACAACTTTCAGATGGTATTTTAACAGACTTGGGATATATCATATGAGGGACCATAGTTTCTTGGTGAGTTGACAGAAATCTGTGTAAATGGGTGTTAGGATCAGAGTTCTTTCTCTCTGGGCTCAGTCCACTTTTGAGCCTTCTTTATGTAACGGAATCTTAAAGCTGCTGACACAAGTAGATTATTTTCCTGTCGTCCATGGGATGCTGAGAAGGCTAGCCCCTCTTGCCCATCTTTAATTGCATTTAAGAAGTGAGCTTTCTTGTTGGAGGTGCTGCAGTTCCTGTGGTACGAGCACACTGGTGCTGTTAGATGGGGAGCTCAGTGCTTTTGACCCTGCAAGTGGGAGGACTATAAATGACTTTAGGAAGACGTGTTAGTGTAATAGACAAGTGGCATTTGAATTTCAATCCAAGTACGTGAGATTGGAAAAGAATGGAGGAGTGTTGGAAAGATCCTGAAAGAGTGATGAATAGATGCCTCTGGATTCAAATATACAATTGGCTGAAAGTATAAGTGCAGGTTGATGGTCATTAGACCAACAGAATTCTGTGTTTTGTATAGAGACAGCACACTATTAAAGGATGTTCAAACCCACAAAGTGAATATTGTCGATTCACCCGGGTTAAAGAGGTGGGATACTTTTGTTGAAGGAAAGATTAATGATGTTGGGAATATTTCCACTGGGACAGAGCAACCTAAAATGAGATTTGATTTTTACATTGGAGTGTCAATGGAAAGACTATCCCTTGAGATTATGGAGTTAGTTTTAATGAGATTTTTAAATTATTTATATAAAGAGAGAGCTGAGGAAATATTCTTCAAGCAGAGGGTTTTGAGGCAGAAACCATTGCATCGTTCAAAGGGAAATTGGATAAAATGTTGAAATTTGAGGAAGATGTAGCACCATGTGGAGAGGGCAGAGCAGTGAGAATTGTTTTGGATTAGACCTGTCAGGTTGACATCAATAGTGGGAAAACTGATGGAGGCCATAATATGGGATGAGATAAACATTCACTTAGAGAAAAATCGGTTAATACTAGACAGTCAACGTGACTTTGTCAAGGGCAGGTTATGTCTGCCAAATTTAATTGAGTTCTTTGACGAGGTGACACAGGCCACAGGTGGTGCCCAAAGAGAAAATGCTGGAAAATCTCAGCAGGTCTGGCAGCATCTGTAGGGAGAGAAAAGAGCTAATGTTTCGATTCTGGGTGACCCTTTGTCAAGGATGAAGGTGGTGCCATGAATGTTGTACATTTGGACTTTCAGAAAGCATTTGATACAGTGCCACATGGCAGGTTGGTTAGCAAATTAAAAATGTTTGGAATTGATGGGACCTTGGCAGCATGGATTAGAAGTTTGCTAAGAGACAGGAAACAGAGGGTTGATATAGATGGGCATTTCTCAGACTGGAGACGAGTCGAAATTGGTGTTCCTCAGGGCTCGACATTGGGACCCTTGCTTTTTCTGATTTGTATAAATGATTTAGAAGTGGGTATTGAGGGCAAAAGAGTTGGATACATATTTGAAAGTGATTTTTCTAGAGGCCGACAAGATAGGGCTGGAGAATGGGACTAGCTCGGGAGCTCTTTTGGGAGCCGGTGCGGGCATGATGGGCCAAATGGTAAATAACCGCACAGTTGCTGCAGACATGACTCAGCTTCCCGTGCGGTAAAGGCCTACAGTTCTATGGAATATTCTTTACTGGAACAGGAAATACTTGTTGCATTGAATTTATCATTGCTGCAGTCAGTCCTTTGGTAACTGCATTTTTCAGATTTTTCTTCTGCGTTTGATCAGGGGTTGACAGGCTTCCCACTCAAGCCTTTTTAAAAATTCTGTAAATTAAAATCAATCTGAAGCCGCAAGGTGAAAGTTAGCATTTCTAAACAAACTACTTGATGAATTGCCAAATGTCTGTCAACATGTAGATTTACATACAGGCAGTCCGCAGACTTATGACGCAACCGGTTCCTGAAAATCGCATCTGAAGTTAAAATGTCGAACGTCAGAACTAATTTTCTCACGAGAGGAATATTATAAATCAGGGGTTGGTTCCTGAACCAAGGCCTGATGGCTAATTTTCAGCAAAATAACCCAGAATTTTGTATCCAGTATAAAAAAAAGTAACACCGCAATAAATTAATTTAAATATAAATTTCAAGAAAATGTTTGCAGAAACAATGATTCACCAAGTACAAATGCGTCAGACCAGCAACGGAGTGTCATGAATCGGGGAGATGGACGACACAGAACATCGATGCGCATATATGAATGTTGAACTTGTTCACTGATGTCGTAAAGTCGAGACCAATATTATAAGTTTGAAACAGGGTGACAATTCATAAATGTTGTAAGTGCTGTTGTCGTAACTCTGGCATCATAAAATTGAGGACTGTCTGTATATAATAAACAAAATACATGAATTGAATTTATGTATCAATTTTTTTTTTTTAAATGGCCTAACGGAATTGATTTTTGATTTTTTTTTTGTATTAGAATTTTAATTCGGTCACCTTTAAAGCAAACTAACTTAAGATTTGTAGAATTAAGACTGTTTTTGGCAATAACGTTTTTTTAGTGCTAGGTTAAAACCAGTAATAGTCTTAACCATGAAACCAGGGGTGATACAGTGGTTAGCACTGCTGCCTCACAGCACCAGGGATCCGGGTTTAATTCCGGCCTTGGGTGACTGTGGAGTTTGCACTTTCTCCCTGTATCTGTGGGTTTCCTCCGGGTGCTCCAGTTACTTCCCACAGTCCAAAGCTGTGAAGGTTAGGTGGATTGCCCATCCGAAAACCACAGCTTTAACTTTTTGATTGAGGCTTTTTTTTCAAGTTAATGTATTCCATACCGGGAAAGTTTGGAAGCCACAAATGAGATTTGAAGAGCTACATGGGGGTTGAAGTCCATTGACTGCGTGACAGAGGCTGACATGATTGATATATATTAGAAACAAACAATTGAGGGTGATTTGAAATGGGAGTGTCTGGATTCTTGTTTGGTCATTCCACTTGTACAAGTAATATGAATAACCCAAGTTAATTTCTTTGTCCACTGTAATTTATTCTATATGTTCATAATACCATTTGCGAAATTAGAATTTTCTCTGACTCGTGTTGAATCAGAGGGTGAATTGAAGCAAATTACTGACGAGTCAGTTGAGTCTGGGTTCTGATTGTATGTGGATGTTCCAGATACAGGTGTAAAGTGCAAGTTTGGACCATGATACTAGCTGCTGTTTTATAAACATAAATTAGAGTACCCAATTGTTTTCCAATTAAGGGGCAATTTATCATAGATTATCATAGAATTTACAGTGCAGAAGGAGGCCATTCGGCCCATCGAGTCTGCACCAGCTCTTGGAAAGAGCACCCTACCCAAGGTCAACGCCTCCACCCTATCCCCATAACCCAGTAACCCCACCCAACACTAAGGGCAATTTTGGACAATAGGGGCAATTTATCATGGCCAATCCACCTAACCCGCACATCTTTGGACTGTGGGAGGAAACCGGAGCACCCGGAGGAAACCCACGCACACACGGGGAGGATGTGCAGACTCCGCACAGACAGTGACCCAAGCCGGAATCGAACCTGAGACCCTGGAGCTGTGAAGCAATTGTGCTATCCACAAGGCTACCGTGCTGCCCGGTAGCCCGATTTAGTGTGGCCAATCCACCTAACCTGATAAGTTAACAGTGGAGGGGTTAAGAGAGGTGGTGGGGAGGTAGAGCTGGGTGACGGCTGAATTACATGTTTTAACACTTCCTAACATTTTGCCATTGTTTCAGCACATCTACTGAAACCCTCATTTATGCCGTAGTTACCTCTAGGTGTGACTGTTTTAATCTCCTGGCTGGTTTCCCAAATTCTACTTTCTGTAAACTTAAATTGAATTAGAATTAGAATTTACAGTGCAGAAGGAGGCCATTTGGCCCATCGAGTCTGCACCGGCCCTTACCAAGATCACCCTACTCAAGCCCACGTATCTACCCTATCCCCGTAACCCAGCAACCCCCACTTAACCTTTTAGGACACTAAGGGCAATTTATCATGGCCAATCCACCTAACCTGCACATCTTTGGACTGTGGGAGGAAACCGGAGCACCCGGAGGAAACCCACGCAGACACTGGGAGGATGTGCAGACTCCGCACAGACAGTGATACAGCCGGGAACCGAACCTGGGACCCTGGAGCTGTGAAGCAACCGTGCTGCCCTAATAAATTGATCCCAAACTCTGCCCTTTGTTAACTCACACCAGGTTCTGTTCCCCATCACCTCCGCTCCTGGCCAGGCATTGTCTTGATTTTTAAGTTCTTACCTTGATTATGTTTTGTTAAGTTCACAAATCTGACTAAGGAGTCATTCTTATGATGCAGATGCAGAAAGTGTTGCAGAGATATCCAAGTGCCAATGTGATGGTGCTTTAGGTAGAAACAGGCCTGCAGATTGGAAGAGGAGTTCCAAAATTGAGGTTCTGGGCAAGAATACATTGCAGCAACATCTTCACTTCAATACTGGAGGAGGAATTTCCATCGGGCAGGAGATACAAAAGTCTGAGATCAGGCACGAACAGACTCAAAAACAGTTTCTTCCCTGCTGTTACCAGACTCCTAAACAACCCTCTTATGGACTGATCTGATTAATACTACACCCCTGTATGTTTCACCCGATGCCGGTGTCTATATAGTTACATTGTGTACCTTGTGTTGCCCTATTAGATATTTTCTTTTATTTCCATTTCTTTTCAAGTACCTAATGATTTGTTGAGCTACTCGCAGAAAAATACTTTTCACTGTACCTCGGTACACTTGACATTAAAGAAAATCCAAATCCACAATGCAGAGGATTGTGTGTTTTATGCTTAAGGGGAATGAGTCAGAATTTCCGGAACTGCACTGGTCAGAGTCCTCAAAGTGGAGACCGATTTCCAGGGATTGATTGATTGGAATTTGGAGCTGCAAAGGTTTACCCAGTTTTGTTTAATATTCCTTTAGTGAAAACTCATTAGATCCATGAACATATTGGATGTGTTTTATGGAGTTAATGAGAGGGAAAAATGAGAGTTTTGAATGAAAATGGAATCTTGCTTCTTGGAGGAGAATTAGCAATGGAGCAGTTTTAGAATGAAGAGAAGCTCGTTCATCGCCTTGCTTAATCAGCTGCATGTTGTGGAGCGTGAGCTGCTGGCTGTAATGGAGCATTGGTGCTTCTGTTTGAAAATGGCTCTGATCTATTGCTCTTCTCTCCGTTTGCAATTCTGGGCTTTCTCTAATCTCCATGTTTTT
This sequence comes from Scyliorhinus torazame, assembly GCF_047496885.1. Taxonomy (NCBI): domain Eukaryota; kingdom Metazoa; phylum Chordata; class Chondrichthyes; order Carcharhiniformes; family Scyliorhinidae; genus Scyliorhinus; species Scyliorhinus torazame. Next base: position 3,500,978 of record NC_092709.1, read on the forward strand.
GGGGCAGAAATATGGTGCTGTCTAAATCCTCTCTTTTCTCATTGTGCAAAAACACGCCCCATGATCCAGGTCTCAAATTGGTAGCAGAGGAAAAAGAGTGTATTCTGACAGCCCCTAATCTTCCCTCTGCTTTGGAGTGTGACTTCATTGTTAACAATAGATAGTTAAATCTCCCTTCACAGTTGTACCTCATGTTGGTGCTCAAATCTGTTGCCTTGATCCATGTGCTTGTGTTCGTGTCCAATGCCAGAAAAGGTTTTTGTGGCTTGGTGTATACAATGTCTTCCATATAAATTGATCAAAAGGTAAAATCATGTCTCTTCTCTCTCCACTTGCAGGTATAACAGAATAGCCCGGGAATGGACTCAGAAATATGCAATGTGATACCTTGGAATTCAAATATCGTACATTATAGCTGGAATAAACTTTAAATTACTGATTTTTGGTTTTCTATTTGGCTGCCCCCATATAAGACCACATCCTTCATTCCACCATCCACATGCTATTGAGAAAACAATTTAGTACTTCCTGCTTCAACATGACCAGCTCTCTGAATTTCTAATGTAGTTTCATCAATCATCTGAAACTCTGACCTTTATATATGGAGCATGTGTTAAGTGGCCAATACCTTCATAATAACTTGGTTATGAGACTAAAAGCATTCCTCATTGCTGTAAGTGGTGATTTTTAAAATCTGGAATTGGATGGGTCAGCAGCTAAACTCTTATCATTAAAGGATTGCTGCATTGTTGGGACGGCATTTTTCATTTTCTTCACATAAAATGGCATTTGAGTTTATTTACTTTATGCTCATAACTTTGTTATCAATGGTGGATTGGTACAGGATGTTATAATGTCGGCATTAATTAAAATATCCGCTGTATTTTATGCATGTGTTAATAAAAGGAATGACTTAAGGTTTTTGTTGGTTTTGCGCAGAATGGAAATAGAAGTTACTGTCTCTCCGCCTTCCCAAATGGACTAGCTCAGATCATTTTTGTAAATTTCATTTATAGTACTGCTTTAAAAAAACAAAACGCTATTAGTTAATCTGTTTCCCAGAACACTTTTACATGGCACTGAATTATGATTCAAATCTGTTGGTTGACTGATCAACTAATAGCTCATATTCACTGGGTTTTTCTTTTTAATAAAGTTGCATAAACCAATTTTTGAGCAGCCTGAATGAATGCAGTACAATTTGCTTTATTTTAGTCATTACGACATAGCTGTATCATCGCTGTAAGTCTGGAGTGTGCAGCATTTGAGATTGTGTAAAAATTGGGTAGAGCCTCAAACTGTTTGTAATATGCGAATTTAAATATTTTGCCAAACAATTCTATCTAGTGGTTATAAATGTCTTAATGCTGTACTTGGAATACACTGTTCTACATAATATTCCTGCTTGATGTATGATAACGCTGATTTTTAAAAAATTACACTTAAAAAGTAATTCCAGAAATGAATTGGCAGATGTAAGCTTACAGTTTCCATCGAATCCCTACAGTGCAGAAGGAGGCCATTCGGGCCATCGAGTCTGCACCCTCTGAAAGAACCTTACCTAGGCCCACCCTATCCCGGGTACCCCACCCAGCCCGCACATGTTTTAGAGACTAAGGGGTATTTTAGCATGGCCAATCCACCTAACCAGCACATCTTTGGACTGAGAGGGGAAACTGGAGCACCCGGAGGAAACCCACGCAGACACTGGGAGAAGGTACAAACTCCACAGTCACCCAAGGCCAGAATTGAACCCGGATCCCTGCGCTGAGGCACAGTGCTAACTATTGTGATAGCGAGAATGCAGTTTGTAAATAGAGTGAATCCAGGAGTTCAACTTCCCATCCATCCACCCACCACTTTGCACTTGGGTTTTGCAGTCGAAGGTATCTCACTTTAATTGGTGAGAGAGGAGGAGCAATTATTAATTATGCTTCATTTTTAAATCTTTTCAAAGTGTGGATATTTTTGATAAAATAACTCGTTACGTTACAGTAAATAACTTCATAAAAGCTGTGTAAATCTGAAGATGCAGTAGTTAAAATATTACTGAAATGAAGATGTAGCAAGGGTTTCCGAACTATATTAGAAAACTTGAATTTTATCTTTAATTTTGAACATTTAAAATGTTTAACCTTAAAACAACTGAAGCTAAAATTGGTTTTAGTCTTGGCAGTTAGTGATTAGGATTGATTGTAAACTTAGTCAATGGTATTTGTTCTAAACTTGGTGACTTTGTATGAATACTTGTAGCTACTTTAACTTCTGGGGAAACTCCTAGCACTGAGAAAATATGGAAATGGTGGCATGGTAGTTTAATGATCTGTGCCATAGCTATGGGCAATTCACTTTATTATGCAACATCCCACATCAAAGCCTGGAGGTTTTTATGCCTGGCTGTAGAGTATTTTGCATAACATTTCAAAAACTGAATTTTCTTGGCAACAAATCACTTCCTGCAATAAATTGCTTGTCTTAACCATGGCTTTCCAGGGTAAATGGTGCATGTTGCTAAATTTAATTTCATTTAAATGTGAGATCTTTCTGCACTGTTCAACTTCCTTTCTTTGTGTTAGTATTGGGTCTCTCTTTACATATTTTGTATGGGATGTGGGCTTCGCTGGTTATGCCAGCATTTTATTGGCCATCCCTAATTACCCTTGCGAAGGGGGTGGTGAGCTGCCTTCTTGAACCGCTGCAGTCCCAGAGGTGTAGGTATATCCACTGCTGTTGGGGAGGGAGTTCCAGTATTTTGAAGGAACGGCTGATATATTTCCAAGTCAGAACAGTGAGTTACGAGGAGGGGAAACTTCCAGGTGGTGGGGTTCCCAGGTATCTGCTACTCGTCCTAGCTATAGTTGGTTTGGAAGTTGCAGCCGAAGGAGATTGGTGAGTTCCAACTGTGCATCTTATAGACGGTGCGCACTGCTATGACTGCGTCAATGGTGGGTGGATGGAGTGACTGTTTGTGTAAAGGGTGCCAATCAAGTGGGTTGTTTTGACCTGGATGGTGTTGAACTTCTTGAGTGTTGTTAGCGCGGCACTCATCCAGGCAAGTGGAGAGTATTCCATCACACTCTTGGCTTGTGCCTGTAGGTGGCAAACAGGCGTTGGGTGTCAGGAGGTGAGTTATTCGCCACAGGATTCTTAGTCCCTGACCTACTCTTGTAGCCAGAACATTAATATGGCTAATCCAGTTCAGTTTCTGGTCAATGGTAACCCCCAGGATGATGATAGTGGGGGATTCAGTGATGGCAATGGAACTGAATGTTAAGGGGGGCGATGGTTTAATTCTCCCTGATTGGAGATGGTCATTGCCTGGCATTTGTGTGGCACGAATGCAGCTTGCCACTTGTCAGGCCAAGCCTGAATATTGTCCAGGTCGTGCTGCATTTGGACATGGACTGCTTCATTATATGAAGGGCCATGGATAGTACTGGACATTGTGCAATCATCAGCGAGCATCCCCACTTCTGACCTGAGGATGGAAGGTGAAGCAGCTGAAGATGATTGAGCTGAAGAAAGTACCCCGAGAAGCTCCTGCAGTGATGTCCAGGGACTGAGATGACTGACCTCCAGCACCCACAATTCCATTGTGCTGGTATGAATTCAAACTGGAAAATTTTCCCCTGGTTCCCATTGACTCCAGTTTAGTTGGGACTCCCTGATGCCATACTCAATCAAATACTGCTTTGATGTCAAGAACAGTCACTTTCCTCACCTCTGGAGTTCAGCTGTTTTGTCAATGTTTGAATCAAGGATGTGTTAGCAGCTGAGTGACCCTGGCAGAATCCAAACTCAAACTGGGCAAGTTATTGCTGAATAAGTGCCGTTTGTTAGCACGGTTGTTGACCCCTGCCATCACTTTACTGATGATTGAGAAAGACATAAGGGCGGTAATTGGCTGGGTTGGATTGTCCTTTGTATACAGGACATACCTGGCAGTTCTCCCCATTGCTGAGTAGATGCCAGTGTTGTAGATGTACTGGAAGAGCTTGGCTAGAGAAACGGCAAGTTCTAGAGTACAAGTCTTCAGTACTATTGCTGGAATATTGTCAAAACCCATACCCTTTGCAGTATCCAGTGCATTCAGCCATTTCTTGATATCACGTGGAGTGAATTGTATTGGCTGAAGACTGACATCTGTGATGCTCGGGACCTTTGGAGAAGACCGAGATGGATCATCCACTCGGCTCTTCGGGCTGAATATTACTGTGAATACTTCAGCCTTGTCTTTTGCACTGATGTTCTGCGCTCCTCCATCATTGAGGATGGAGATATCTGTGAAGCCTTCTCCTCCAGTGATCTATTTAATTGTCCTCCATTCATGACTGAATGTGGCAGGACTGCGGAACCTGGATCTGATCCGTTGGTTGTGGGATCGGACCATTTAGCTCTATCACTTGCTGCTACGGTTGTTGACATGCAAGTAGTCCTGTGTTGCAGCTTCACCAGGTTGACACCTAATTTTTCGGTATGCCTGGTGATGCTCCTGGCATGTCTTGCACTTTGCATGGAACCAAGGTTTGGTAATGGTAGAGTAGGGGCTATACCAGGCCATGAGGTTACAGGTTGTGAGTACAATTCTACTGCAGGAATGGCAGCTGAATGTTGGAGGATGTAGATGCTTCAGGAGAGATAGAAGGGGATGTAAAAGGGGTGGGGGAGTAGCATTATTGCTTAAGGAGAATATTATAGCCGTACTGCGGGAGGGCTCATATAATGCAATTTGGGTAGAGCTCAGGAACAGGAAGGGGGCAATCACAATGTTGGGTGTTTATTACAGGCCCCCCAACTGCCAGCGAGAGATAAAGGAGCAGATAGGTAGAGAGATTTTGGAGAGGTGCAAAAGTAACAGGGTTGTTGGGGATTTTAATTCCCCTATATTGACTGGGACTCACTTAGTGCTCGGGGTTTGGATGGGGCATTGTTTGTAAGGTGTATCCAGGAAGGCATCTTGATGCAATATGTAGATGGTCCAACTGGGGAAGGGGCAGTACTGGATCTGGCATTGGGGAATGAACCTGGACAGATGGTTGAGGCTAGTAGGAGAACATTTTGGAAGTAGTGACCACAATTCCATACGTTTTAGGGTACTTTGGACAGGGATGAGGGTAACCCTCACGTTAAGGTGCTAAACTGGGGAAAGGCAAATTACGATAACAGACAGCAATTGAAGAATTTGGATTGGGCGCGGCTGTTGATAGTAAATCAACATTGGACATGTGGGAGGCTTTCAAGCGGCAGTTGATTAGGATTCAGGAAAGTCGTGTTCCTGAGGGAATGAAGGATATGTATGGGAAGTTTAGGGAGCCTTACGGAGATTGGGAACCTCGTCAAAAACAAAAGGGAGACTTGTACGGTCTAGAACGTTGGGAACAGCCAAAACCCTTGAGTATAAAGAAACTAGGAAGGTACTGAAGCAGGAAATTAGGAGGGGTCATGAAAAGTCCTTAGCAAGTAGGATTAAGGTGAATCCCAAAGCTTTTTATTCATGTGTAAAAAGCAAGAGGATGGCCAGGGAATGGATTGGACCACTTAAGGGAATCTGTGTGTTGAGCCAGAGGAAATGGGCGAGGTACTAAATGAATACTTTGCATCAGTGTTCACTAAAGAAAGGGAGTTTGTGGAAGATGATTCTTGAGTAGGGTCTGGACATCAAAAAGGAGGAGGTATTGGGTCTTTTAAAAGATATTAAGGTGGATAAGTCTCCAGGGCCAGATGGGATTTATCCCAGAATACTGAGGAAAGCAAGGAAGGAAATTGCTGGGGCCTTGACTGCCATCTTTGTATCCTCATTAGCTACAGGTGAGGTTCCAGAGGACTGGAGAATAGCTAATGTGTTTAAGAAAGGTAGCAGGGATAATCTTTGGAAACTATAGGCCGGTGAGCCTCACGGTAGGTAAATTATTGGAGAGAATTCTCAGGGACAGGAATTATGCCCATTTGGAAACAAATGGACTCATAAGCGATAGCATGGTTTTGCGATGGGGAGGTTGTGCCTCACTAACTTGATCGAGTTTTTTTGAGGAGGTATAAAGATGATTGAGGGGAGGGCGGTGGATGGTTACATGGACTTCAGTAAAGCCTTTTGACATGGTACCTCATGGCAGACTGGTACAAAAGGTGAAGTCACACGGGATCAGAGGTGAGATGGTAAGATGGATACAGAACTGGCTCGGTCATAGAAGGCAAAGGGTAGCAGTAGAAGTGTTTTTCTGAATGGAAGGTTGTGACTAGTGGTGTTCCACAGGGATCCATGCTTGGGCCTCTGTTTGTGGTGTACATAAACGATTTGGAGGAAAATGTAGCCGGTCTGATTAGTAAGTTCGCGGATGACACAAGTTAGTGGAGTGGCAGATTGTCAGAAGATACAGCAGGACATAGGTTGGAGACTTGGGCAGAGAAATGGCAAATGGAGTTTAATCCGGACAAATGTGAGGTGATACATTTTGGTAAGTCTAACGTAGAAGGGAAATGTAACATAAATGGTAAAACTCTTAGATCTGGGCGTGCAGGTCCAAAGATCTTTGAAGGTGGCAACGCAAGTGGACAATGTAGTCAAGAATGCAAACGGAATGCTTGCCTTTGTTGGTCGGGGCATCGAGTATAAAAACTGGCAAGTCATGCTACAGTTGTATCGAACTTTGGTAAGGCCACACTTGGAATATTGTGCACACTTCTGGTCGCCACACTACCAGAAGGATGTGGAGGTTTTGGAGAGGGTGCAGAGGAGGTTGACCAGGATGTTGCCTGGTCTGGAGGGTGTTAGCTATGTGGAGAGGCTGAATAGACTTGGACTGTTTTCATTAGAAACATGGAGGTTGAGGGGTGACCTGATAGAGGTCTACAAGATTATGAAGGGCATGGATAGAGTGGAAGGGCAGGCACTCTTTCCCAGGGTGGAGGAGTCAGTCACCAGGGGGCATAGGTTTAAGGTCCGTGGGGCAAAGTTTAGGAGATGTGCGAGGCAGGCTTTTTTTACATAGAGGGTGGTGAGTGCCTGGAACGCGTTGCTAGGGGAGGTTGTGGAAGCAGATACATTAACGGTGTTCAAAAGGCATCTTGACATCCACATGGATAGGATGGGTGTAGAGGGATACGGCACAAGGAAGTGCTGAGGGTTTTGGCAAAGGTTGGTATGATCGGTACAGGCTTGGAGTGCCGAAGGGACTGTTCCTGTGCTGTATTGTTTGTTTCCACTCTGTGCCGATTGACACTGGCTACTGGTACAACATTGCCTCTGTTAAAATTCTCACGTGTGTTGAAATACTTGCATTGCTTAACCCCTCCTTATCTCAACCTCCTTAACCCCACAGTTCTCTGGAAGGTACATTTCTCTTGTGCACCCCCACTACCTTTGCCCTATCGTGGGCAGCTGTGCCTTCTGCTCAGGCCCTGAGATTTCAAATTCTCTCCTAAACCTCTCTCCTTTAAGAAATGCTTTAAAATCTACCTTTTTCGACTAAAGTTCACCTCGAAATGTCTGAATGAAATGGCTTTGTACGTTTTACTATGAAAATGCTTTGGAGGTCGGTGTCATTTATGTATTTAAAAATGTAACATTGAAACTTAAACAATAGCTGAAGAGCCTTAGCAAAATAATATAATGAATTTGCTGCTCTTTGATTGACAATCTGCTGTAACTGGTAGAAGATAATGAATTAGAGTGGGTCCCAGCCTTCCTGCACAAGGCATTGGCTAGCCCGGGTAGTATGTTATTCAAATTCAGAACGATGAAATCAGGAGCAATCTCCAAGTAATCAAATGTGAACATTTTTAAAACTGTTTTCAGTCAGATTTTCCCTCTACAGTAAGATTCCAGATATGCAAGTAAAAATACTGGTGCAGAAAACCCATTGTCCTTCAAGTACAATTTTGGTGGAAACCAGGCTACATCCTGGTCTCATGTTAAAAGATAGTATCACACATCTGAGGGGGGATCAGCATTGTCCCTGTATCAGCTCTTTGGAAGAGCCGTATGATTAGTCCCATTCCCTCTGCTTGTTACCCATGGGCCTAAAAGCTCTTCCTTTTACAAGTATTTAGCCAAGTTTTTTTCAGAGTTATTGAATCAGCTTTTAGGAAGTGAATTCCTGATCATAACTTCGTGTTTTAAAAACGTTTCATCTCTGATTCTTTTGCCAAATACTTTTTATTTACTCAAATTGATTTTTAACACCTTTCTACTTCCAGTTTTCTTGCATTACACTCAGTTTGCATTTGTATGCAAGTTGATTTTTCACTACAAATGATCAGAAAAACATTGTCAATTTGTATATTAAAAGTTTTTTATTTGGGGGATGTGGGCATCGTTGGCTCGGTCAGCATTTATTGCCCATCCCTAATTGCCCTCGAGACGGTGGTGGTGAGCTGCCTCTTGAACCGCTACAGTCCACGTGGTGTAGGTACACCCACAGTGCTGTTAGGAAGGGAGTGCCAGGATATTGACCCAATTACAGTGAAGGAACGGCGATATATTTCCAAGTCGGTGGTGAGTGACGTGGAAGTCAAGCAGGCTGCTTTGTCCTGGATGGTGTCGAGTTTGTTATGTTGTGGCAGCTGCACTCATCCAGGTAAATGGAGGGTATTTCACTCTGTCATCTTGTGCCTTGGAGATGGTGTACAGACTTTGGGGAGTCAGGAGGTGAGTTACTCACCGCAGGATATCTAGCAATCGACCAGCTCGTGTTGCCACAGTATAAGGCTAGTCCAGTTCAGTTTCTCATAGAAATTACAGTGCAGAAGGAGGCCATTTGGTCCATCGAGTCTACACCGGCTCTTGGAAAAAGCACCCTACCCAAGGTCAACACCTCCACCCTAACCCCATAACCCAGTAATCCCACCCAACACTAAGGGCAATTTACCATGGCCAATGCACCTAACCTGCACATCTTTGGACTGTGGGAGGAAACCGGAGCACCCGGAGGAAACCCACGCAGACACGGGGAGGATGTGCAGACTCCGCACAGACAGTGACCCAAGCTGGAATCGAACCTGGGACCCTGGAGCTCTGAAGCAATTGTGCTATCCACAATGCTACCGTGCTGCCCAATGCTACCGTTTCTGGTCAATGGTAACCCCCAGGATGTTAGTCGTGCGGGATTCAGCGATGCTAATGCCATTGAATGTCAAGGTATGATGGTTAGATCCTCTTGTAGGAGATGGTCATTCCCTGGCACTTGTATGGGATGAGCATTTCTTGCCACTTGTCAGCCCAAATCTGGAAATTATCCAGATCTTGCTGTATTTGGACATGGACTTTCGCTATCTGAGGAGTTGCGAATGGTGCTGAACATTGTGCAATCATCCCCACTTCTGACCTTATGATGGAAGGGAAGTCATTAATGAAGCAGCTGAAGATGGTTGGGCCGAAGGCACTACCCTGTGGAACTCCTGCAGTGATGGTCTGGATATGAGTGAATGACTTCCAACCATCACAATCATCCTCCTTCGTGCCAGGTGTGACTCCAACCAGTGGAGGGATTTCCTCCTCCCGACAAACAATACAGCACAGGAACAGTCCCTTCAGCCCTCCAAGCCTGTACCGGTCATGATACCACCTTTGCCAAAACCCTCAGCACTGTGCCACCTGCCACTGCAGCTGTTTCTGTCCTGCCGGTGAGACAGGACTATACCCAGGGATGGTGATAGTGGTGTCTGAGACATTATCTATAAGGTATGATTCTGAGAGTATAACAATGTGAAGCTGTTGCTTTGAGGTGGCTGTCTCCATATTGGATGACGGGAGGACTTTGCAGGTCGTCAGGGCCAATGTTTGTGGTGCCAAGGCCGATGTCGGGTGGTCCATCTTCATTCCTGTTCACTGACTTTGTAGCGGTTTGATACAACTCAATGGCTTTCTCAGCTATTTCAGAGGGTATTTAAGAGTCTACCACATAGTTGTGGGTCTGGAGTCACATGTAGGCCAGACCTGGTGAGGGCGGCAGATTTCCTTCCTAAAAGGCATTAGTGAACCAGATGAGTTTTACAACAATTGATTGATGGTCATCATGAGATTTTTGCTGAATGTAAATTCCACCATCTGTCATTGTGGGATTCAAACCAGGTTCCCAGAGCATTGACGTGGGCCTCTGCATTCCTAATCCAGGCCCCCAGAGCATTACCCAGGGTCTCTGGATTCCTAATCCAGGCCCCCAGAGCATTACCCAGGGTCTCTGGATTCCTAATCCAGGCCCCCAGAGCATTACCCAGGGTCTCTGGATTCCTAATCCAGGCCCCCAGAGCATTATCCAGGGTCTCTGGATTATTGTCCAGCGACAATACAACTACATTACTGGCTCCCCTGTACATTAAAGTGTTGCAAACTTTGCACTAGAAGGAAAACTGATAAAAGCAAGGTTCTGAAGAAATGGTTTGCATTTATTTTTGATATGTACTAAAGTTAAATTGATGACCTTTTCAAAGTGCCGGTTTATTATGGATAGTATGTTCGTTTCAAGAAAGCTGAATCCATCGAATGCCCACACTGCACAACGAGGCCATTCGGCCCTTGGAGTCTGAACCGACCCTCCAAAAGAGCACTCTACCCAGGCCCACTCCCTGCCCTATCCGCGTATTGGCCAATCCACCCAACCTACACATCTTTTGATTTTTGGAGGAAGCCCTCGCAGACATGGGGAGAATGTGGAAAGAATTTATTTATTTTTTAAAATGTATTTTATTACAAACGTGTCAAAACAGGTTACAGCGAATAACCACCTCAGGAAACATACTTCCCAATAATCAACTAGTCTGTACAGATTTTTCCCCTTTTTCACCTTTCCCGCAACGTACAGCCCCTCAAACATCCCCCACCTTTCCTCAACCCCCCCCCCCCGAAGAGCTCCTTAACTCATATTTTATCTTCTCTAATTGCAGGAAGTGATACAGGTCACCCAACCACGCCGCTACCCCCGGTGGCGATGCCGACCGCCATTCCAGCAAAATTCGCTGCCGTGCAATCAGAGAGGCGAAGGCCAAGACATAAGAACATAATAACTAGGAGCAGGAGTAGGCCATCTGGCCCCTCGAGCCTGCTCCACCATTCAATGAGATCATAGCTGATCTTTTGTGGACTTAGCTCCACTTTCCGGCCCGAACACCATAACCCTTAATCCCTTTATTCTTCAAAAAACTATCTATCTTTATCTTAAAAACATTTAATGAAGGAGCCTCTACTGCTTCACTGGCCAAGGAATTCCATAGATTCACAACCCTTTGGGTGAAGAAGTTCCTCCTAAACTCAGTCCTAAATCTACTTCCCCTTATTTTGAGGCTATGCCCCCTAGTTCTGCTTTCACCCACCAGTGGAAACAACCTGCCCGCATCTATCCTATCTATTCACTTCATAATCTTATATGTTTCTATAAGATCCCCCCTCATCCTTCTAAATTCCAACGAGTACAGTCCCAGTCTACTCAACCTCTCCTCGTAATCCAACCCCTTCAGCTCTGGGATTAACCTAGTGAATCTCCTCTGCACACCCTCCAGTGCCAGTACGTCCTTTCTCAAGTAAGGAGACCAAAACTGAACACACTACTCCAGGTGTGGCCTCACTAACACCTTATACAGTTGCAGCAGAACCTCCCTAGTCTTAAACTCCATCCCTCTAGCAGTGAAGGACAAAATTCCATTTGCCTTCTTAATCACCTGTTGCACCTGTAAACCAACATTTTGCGACTCATGCACTAGCACACCCAGGTCTCTCTGCACAGCAGCATGTTTTAATATTTTATCATTTAAATAATAATCCCATCCCATCGGCCTTCCTCCTCTCCATGAGCTCCGGCTTCTCTGAAACCCCAAATATCGCCACCAAAGGGTTTGGGTCCATCTCCTCCACTATCCTGGCTAAGACCGCGAACACTCCTGCCCAGGATCTTCCCAATTTTTCGCAACCCCAAAACATGTGCATGTGATTTGCTTGCCCCCGCCTACACCTCTCTCACTCATCTGCTACCCCCTGAAAGAACCCACTCATTCTCACCCGAGTCATATGCACCCTGTGCACCACCTTAAACTGTACCAGACTCATCCTTGCACAAGGTCCCATTTACTCTACGCAGTGCCTCACTCCATTCTCCCCTCCCATTTCTCCTTTATCTTCAACACCCGCTTGCCTCCCAGCTCCCCCAGCTACTTGTATATTTCCCCAATTCTCCCCTCCCCTTCCACATCCGGAAGCAGCAGTTGCTTCAGCAGGGAAGCTGGGGAACCCCCTCCAGAGTGCAAAGAATTTATATCACTGAGATAGTTAGTAAGTTGGTGGTTCAACAAACTGCAGCTGGTGGTAGTAGGTTACATATTTGTGCATACTGCCCTTTTAAAATAAAAACTTAACACTGGTATGCTAATACAAATTCACCAAATGTCAGTCCTTGTTCAATTGGTAGTTCTCATGCCTCTGAATCACTTATATTTTAAGGCATTCTAAGGATGTATTTCACTTTGATTACCTTTCTTGCCTTTGAGGGACAAGGTAGGGAGTTCAAGTCCCACGCCAGAGACTTAACCGTGTAATCTAGGCTGACCATCCAGTGCTATCCTGAGGGAGTGTTGCACCAGCAGAGGTGTCACCTTGTGTTGAGATGTTACACTAAGCTCCCTCAGCTGCATGTAATGGATCCTATAGCACAATTCAAAGGGGAGTTCACCCTGGTTTCCTGGCCCCTCAACAACATCTAAAACAGAGTACCCCATCAGTTAATTTCTTCCTAAGACATGGCTATACACAACAGTGACTGAGCTTAAATTAATTGGCTTTGTGATGTACAGAGGTTGTAAAAGACGCTGTAGAAATATGTGTTAGGTCTTTGTTTCACCTGCTTTGTAACTGGAAAATGAAAACTTGTGACTCCCCCTCCTGTTAGTTACGTGCTCACTGCCGGCTAAACTGGTTTTACCTGTTTCAAGTTTGCAGTTTTAGACTGGCAATTAATTTAGTCGAAGTCTAACATTAAAATAGGAACAATATCCTGACTTGAAGTCATGAAAATTCAAACATGGTAAACCAATTTATCCAGGGGTCAGGAGGCAGCCAAGGGAGTGCTGGGTGCCTTAAAGTTCACCCAGTTGTTTTTTGGCATTGTAGCTGTATAAGTGATGCACCGTCAATTACTACAAGACGAGAATGGTGGAATAATCAAGGCTTTATTGAGCAAGTTGTTGTGCCTCCTGTAGCTGGAACCAGAATGGCTGCAGCGCTGGAGAGCACACACTTTTATAGACTGCCTGCTGGGCGGAGCCAGCAGGCGGGGATTTACCATTGTACCTCTGTAGTGGGTGCCTGGAACTCACTACCGGAGGAGGTAGTGGAAGCAGGGACGATAGGGACATTTAAGGGGCATCTTGACAAATATATGAATAGGATGGGAATAGAAGGATACGGACCCAGGAAGTGTAGGAGATTGTAGTTTAGTCGGGCAGTATGGTCGGCACGGGCTTGGAGGGCCGAAGGGCCTGTTCCTGTGCTGTACATTTCTTTGTTCTTTGTTCTAATATACGGGCAGTGCTGTAATACATATAATATACCACTAGTGGTGACTACCACAATAAGCGAACCTAAGGTTTAAAACATGGTAGGAGATCCCAGACCCGTGTCGTGCTCCTCTTGTGGGAGTTCAGGGACACGTCCACTGACCCTGGCTCCTTTACGTGCAAGGAGATTGTCCAGCTTAGGCTCCTGTTAGACCGCTTGACAGCTCTGGAGCTGCGGATGGACTCACTTTGGAGCATCTGTGATGCTGAGGACGTCATGGATAGCACATTTAGCGCGTTGGTCACATCGCAAATAAAGAGTACTGAGGGAGATAGGGAATGGATGACTAACAGGCAGACAAAGAGTAGGAAGGCAGTGCAGGGATCCCCTGCGGTCATCTCCCTACAAAACAGGTATACCGTTTTGGATACTGTTGAGGCAGATGGCTCACCGGGAGAAGGCAGCAGTAGCCAAGTTCATGGCACCATGGCTGGCTCTGCTGCGCAGGAGGGCAGGAAAAAGAATGGTAGATCTATCGTGATAGGGGATTCGATTGTAAGGGGAGTAGACAGGTGTTTCTGTGGACGCAAACGAGACTCCAGGAAGGTATGTTGCCTCCCCGGTGCAAGGGTCCTGGATGTCTCAGAGCGGCTGTAGGACATTCTAAAGGGGGAGGGTGAACAGCCAGCTGTCGTTCCTACTCTTTGTTATAAATTTAGAGTGCATATAGGCACCAAAGACATAGGAAAAAAAAAACGGGATGAGGTCCTAGATGTTGAATTTAGGGAGTTAGGAGCTAAACTAAAAAGTAGGACCTCAAAGGTAGTAATCTCGGGATTGCTACCAGTGGCACGTGCTAGTCAGAGTACTAAACGACAGCACAGTGGTTAGCACTGCAGTCTCACGGCGCTGAGGTCCCAGGTTCGATCCCGGCTCTGGGTCACTGTCCGTGTGGAGTTTGCACATTCTCCCTGTGTTTGCGTGGGTTTCACCCCCACAACCCAAAGATGTGCAGGTTAGGTTGATTGGCCACGCTAAATTGCCCCTTAATTGGAAAAAATTAATTGGGCACTCTAAATTTATAAAAAAGAGCAGGAATGACAGGATAGACAGGATGAATGCCTGGCTTGAGAGATGGTGCAGGAGGGAGGGATTCAGATTTTTGGGACATTGGATTCAGTTCTGGGGGAGGTGGGACCATGACAAATTGGATGGTCTACGCCTGGGCAGAACTGGAACTAATGTCCTAGGGGGGTTGTTTGCTAGCGCTGTTGGGGAGCATTTAAACTAATGTGGCAGAACGGATGGGAACCGATGCAGGAAATCGGAGGGTAGTAAAGAGAAGATAGAAACAAAAGTCAGTGAGGAGAAAAGTGGAACGCAGAGAAACAGATGGTACTGTATTTATTTCAATGCAAGAGGGCTAATGGGCAAGGCAGATGAACTCAGGGCATGGATAGGTACATGGGATTGGGATATTGTAGCTATTACCGAAACATGGCTAAAGGAGGGGCAGGACTGGCAGCTCAATGTTCTGGCATCCAGATGCTGTAGGAAAGATAGAACAGGAGATAGGAGAGGAGGGGGAGTTGCATTTTTGATTAGGGACAATGTCACGGCAATACAGGGAGAGGATATATCCGAGGGTTCGCCCACTGAGTCTATATGGGTAGAACTGAAAAATAAGAAGGGAGAGATCACTTTGATAGGACTGTACTATAGGCCCCCAAATAGTCAGAGGGGTATTGAGGAGCAAATATGTAAAGAGATTACAGATAGCTGCCGGAAAAAAAGGGTGGTAATAGTTGGGGACTTTAACTATCCCAACATGAGGGCAGCACGGTGGTGCAGTGGTTAGCACAGCTGCCTCACGGCGCCGAGGTCCTAGGTTCAATCCCGGCTCTGGGTCACTGTCCGTGTGGAGTTTGCACATTCTCCCCGTGTCTGCATGGGTTTCGCCCCCATGACCCAAAGAGGTGCAGGTTAGGTGGATTGGCCACGCTAAATTACCCCTTAATTGGAAAAAATGAATTGGGTATTCTAAATTTTTAAAAAACCTTTTCCAACATTAACTGGGACAGCCATAGCACTAGGGGTTTGGGTAGAGGGAAATTTGTCGAGTGTATTCAGGAAGAATTCCTCATTCAATATGTGGATGGCCCGACTAGAGAGGGGGCAAAACTTGACCTCCTCTTGGGGAATGAGGAAGGACAGGTGACGGAAGTGTTTGTGACCAGTGACCATAATTCCATTAGTTTTAAGGTAGCTATGGAAAATGATAATTCTGGCCCAAAAGTTAAAATTCTAAATTGGGGCAAGGCCAATTTTGAGGGTATTAGGCAGAAACTTTCAACAGTTGATTGGGGAGCCTGTTTGCAGGCAAGGGGACAACTGGCAAGTTTAAAAATAAATTTAGAGTACCCAATTCATTTTTTCCAATTAAGGGGAAATTTAGCGTGGCCAATTCATCTACCCTGCACAGCTTTTGGGCTGTGGGGGTGAGACCCATGCAAACACGGGGAGAATGTGCAAACTCCCCACGGACAGTGACCCAGAGCCGTGATCAAACTGGGACCTTGGCACCGTGAGGCAGCAGTGCTAACCCACTGCGCCACATGTAAGTGGGAGTCTTTCAAAAAGGTGTTAACTAGGGTTCTGGGTGAACACATTCCTTTTAGAGTGAAGGATAAGGCTGGTAGAAGGAGGGAACCCTGGATGACTCGGGATATTGAGGCCATGGTCAAAAGGAAGAAGGAAGCATATGACATGCAAAGGCAGCTGGGATCAAGTGGATCCCCTGAAGAGTATTGGGCCTGTCGGAGGAGAGTTGAGAGAGAAATCAGGAAGGCAAAAAGGGGACATGAGATTGTGTTGGCAGATAAGGCAAAGGAAAATCCAAAGAGCTTTTACAGATACATAAAGGGCAAAAGAGTGATTAGGGAGAGGATAGGGCCTCTTAAGGACAAACAAGGTCATCTCTGCAGATCCACAAGGGATGGGAGAGGTCCTAAATCAATATTTCTCGTCAGTATTTACTGAGGAATGTACATATTACAGAGAAGGAGGTGCTGGAAGTATTAAAGCGCATCAAGATAGATAAATCCCCGGGACCTAATAAAATGTATCCCAGGATGTTGTGGGAGGCTAGGGAGGAAATTGCTGGCCCCCTAGCTGAGATATTAGAATCATCAACAGCCACAGGAGAGGTGCCTGAAGATTGGAGAGTAGCAAATGTCTATAAAATAATGAGGAGCATAGATAAGGTAGATAGTCAACATCTTTTCCTAAAGGTAGAGGAGTCTTGAACTAGAGGACATAGGTTTAAGGTGAGAGGGGAGATATACAAAAGAGACCAGAGGGAAAATTTCTTCACACAGAAGGTGGTGAGCATCTGGAACGAGCTGCCAGAGGCAGTGGTAGAGGCTGGTACAAATTTGTTCCTTTAAGAAGCAGTTAGACAGTTACATGGGCAGGGTGGGTATAGAGGGATATGGGCCAAATGCGGGCAAGTAGGACTAGCTTAGTGATAGAAACTGGGCGGCATGGATAAGCTGGGCCGAAGGGCCTGTTTCCATGCTGTAAACATCTATGACTCTATGATTGGGCAGAAAACCTAGATCACTAACTGTCCCTCTCTTTACTGGCCGTACTTAATGGCTGTTTTTTGCCAATGTGAAACTAGCTGTTCACTTCTTGAAAGATATGCATTATTACCACCGTAAATAGCATTTATTGAAATATGAGCGGCTGGAAAAGAGTGAATAGCACCAACCCTGCGTAATGGAGTGGTAAATCACAAAGCGAGAAGACCATAGAAGGGAAGGAGAAATAGGGAAATGATGAGGGGATAAGAGCGATGGTAACATAGAAAATAGGAGCAGGAGGAAGCCATTCGACCCACACCATTCATTATGATCATGACTGAATGTCCAACTCAATAGCCTAATCCTGCGCCCCCCACCCACTTCCTTTAATCCCTATTGCCCAAGAGCTATTTCCAATTCCTTCTTGAAAGCATACAATGTCTTGACCTCAACTACTTTCTGTGGTAGTGAATTCCACAGGCCGACCACTCTCTGTGTGAAGAGATTTCTCCTCACCTCAGTGCTAAATGGTCTACCCAGAATTCGCACTGTGATCCCTGGTTCTGACACACCCACACCATTGGGAACATCCTTCCTGCATCTACCATGTCCAGTCTTGTTAGAATTTTATAGGTTTCTATGAGATCCCCCCCCCCGCCCCCCATTCTTCTGATCTCCAGCAAATACAATCCTAACCGACTCAATCTGTCCTCAGAGTTCAGTCCCGCCATCCCAGGAGTCTGGTAAACCTTTGCTGCACTCCCTGTAGAGAAATAACATCCTTCCTCAGATAAGGAGACTAAAACTGCACACAATACTCCAGATATCACCTCACCAAGGCCCTGTATAACTGCAGCAAGACATCCCTGCTCATGTACTCAAATCCTCTCGCAATGAAGGCCAACATACCATTTGCCGCCTGTTGCATGCTTACCTTCAGTGACTGGTGCACGAGGACACCCAGGTCTTGTTGCACATTCCCCTCTCCTAATTTATGTCCATTCAGATAATAGTCTGCCTTCTCGTTTTTGCTGCCAAAGTGGATAACCTCGCATTTATCCAAATTATACAGCGTCTGCCATTCATTTGCCCACTCACTCAACTTGTCCAAATCACACTGAAGGATCTCTGCATCCTCCTCATCTAAATCATGTATATTGTGAAAAGTTGGGATCTCAGCACCGATCCCTGCAGTACTCCACTAGTCACTGTCCGCCCATTCGGACCTGTTTACTCCTGCTCTTTGTTTCCTGTCTGGTAAACAGTTTTCTATCCCTCTCAATACACTACCCCTAATCCCATGCTCTTTAATTTCACACACTAATCTCTTTTGTGGGACACTGTCAAAAACTTTTGAAAACCTTAGCAAACCACATCCATTGGCTCCCCCTCATCAACTCTACTAGTTCTATCCTCGAAGAATTCCAGTAGATTTGTCGAGCGTGATTCCCCCTTCATAAATCTGTGCTGACTCTGTACAATTCTGCCACTGTTTTCCAAGTGCTCTTCCATAATGGACTCCAGAAATTCCCCCACAAGGAATGTCAGGCTGACTGGTCTATAATGCTCTGTTTTCTCTCTACCTTCCTTTTTAAATAGTGGGGTTACATTTGTTACCCTCCAGTCTGTAGGAACTGTTGCAGAGTCTATAGAATCCTGGAAGATGACCACCAATGTATCCACTATTTCTAAGGCCAGTTCCTTCAGTACTCTGGGATGTAGATTATCAGGCCTTGGGGACTTATCAACCTTCGATTCCATCAATTTCCACAACACCATTTCCTTCAGTTCTTCCCTCTCACTAAACCCGGTGTTCCCCAAGGTTTCTGATATGTTATTTGTGTCCACCTTTGTGAAGACGGAACCCAAGTGTGTATTTAGTTGGTCAGCCATTTCTTTGTTCCCCATTATACATTCCCCTGTTTCTGACTGTAAGGGACCTACATTTGTCTTCACCAATCTTTTTCTCTTCACGTACCTATTGAAACATTTACAGTCAGTGTTTATATTCCCCGCAAGCTTACTCTTGTACTCTATTGTCCCCTATTAATCAATCCCTTGGTCCTCTTTTGCTGAATTCTAAACTTCTCCCAATGCTCGGTCTGTTTTATTTTTGCACCAGACAGGAATGAACAATTGTTGCATTTCCCCCATGCGCTCTTTGAATGTTCGCCATTGCCTATCCACCATCATCTCTTTTAGTAACATTTCCCAATGCATCAAAGCCATCTTGCGTCACATATCAACATAGTTTCCTTCATTAAGATTAAGACCCTAGACTTAAAATCAACGACATAATTCTCCATCTTGATGAAACATTCTATCATATTATCGGGAAAAAGAGGGAGTTGGAGATGTGGATAGGAGGAGTGAGGATGAGGATTGAAGGGTGTACAGTGGGAAACTGGGAGAGAGGGAGAAGCGATACATTGAAGGGGTAAAGGTGGCTGAGTGAGGGGGAAGTGGTCACTTGTAGGGTGCTGGATACCGTTTGGTAGACCCTAATGAAGTCTTTGTAGTTTTTAGTAGTTTAGTTATGTATTTACTAATCATGAGAACTATATGCATTAAGGAATCAAGTTAGGAACTGTCTCCATGCTGATGGTACAATTCTAAACTGCTTTGTCCATCGCTAAACTGACCCCTAAGGTGTCAGGTCATCATTGAGTGGGTGGTACTGTACGCAGTCCCACATTAATCATATATGTACCAGACCCTTATAGTCTTAATGATGTGGAGATGCCGGCGTTGGACTGGGGTGAGCACAGTACGAAGTCTTACAACAACAGGTTAAAGTCCAACAGGTTTGTTTCGATGTCACTAGCTTTCAGAGCGCTGCTCCTTCCTCAGGTGAATGAAGAGGTATGTTCCAGAAACACATATGTAGACAAATTCAAAGATGCCAGACAATGCTTGGAATGCGAGCATTAGCAGGTGATTAAATTGCATTGTCTGGCATCTTTGAATTTGTCTATATGTGTTTCTGGAACATACCTCTTCATTTACCTGAGGAAGGAGCAGCGCTCTGAAAGCTAGTGACATCGAAACAAACCTGTTGGACTTTAACCTGGTGTTGTAAGACTTCGTACTTATAGTCTTAGACCTCAGTAACAGTGGACACTGGGATTGACAGAGTGAAGGGAGGATTTTAAATTTGTTGATTTTATTCCTGTTGATTATGTTCCTGTTGATTTTATGCCTGTTTATTTTATTCTTGTTGATTGTATTCCTGTTGATTTTACTCTGGTTGATTGTATTCCTGTTGATTTTACTCTGGTTGATTGTATTCCTATTGATTTTACTCTTGTAGGTTGATTGTATTTCTGTTGGTCGATTGGATTCATGTTGATTTTACTCCTGTTGATTGTATTCATGCTGATTTTACTCCTTAATAAAGTAAAGGCCTCCCCGGGTCCCCTCCCACAACTCCTTTACCAGTACATCAATGACTATTTTGGTGCCGCTTCATGCTCTCGTCCGGACCTGGAAAAAATCATCAACTTCGCTTCCAGTTTCCACCCCTCCATCACTTTCACCTGGTCCATCGCAGACAATTCCCTTCCCTTCCTTGACCTTCCCGTCTCCATTTCCGGCAATAGACTATCTACTAATATCCTTTACAAGCCCACTGACCCCACAGCTATCTGGATGACAGCTCTTCACACCCTACACCCAGTACGGACTCCATCCATTTCTTGCAGCTACCTTCGCCTCCGTCACATTTGTTCCGATGATGCCACTTTCCAAAGTGGTGCTTCGAAAATGTGTTCCTTCTTCCTCAACCTTGATTTCCCACCTACAGTTGTTGACAGGGCCCTCAACAGCATGCAATCCATCTCCTGCGCTACGACCCTCACCCCCCCCCCCCCTCCCTCCCAGAACAAGGATAGAGTTGCTCTCCTTCTCAGATTTCATCCCACCAGCCTCCGTATGCAAAGCATAATCCTCTGCCATTTTTGCCAACTCCAGCGTGATGCCCCATCAAACACATCTTCCCTTCACTCACTCTGTCAGCTTTCCGCAGAGACCGTTCCCTCCGAGACAATCTAGTTCACTCCTCCACCATACCCAGTACCTGTCCCATCACCCAAGGCACCTTCCCATGCAATCGCAGAATGTGTAACACCTGCCCCTTTACCTCTTCCATGCTCAACATCCCAAAACACTCATTCCAGGTTAAGCAGCGTTTCACTTGCACCTCATTCAATCTGGTCTGTTGCATTCGCTGCTCCCAATGTGGTCTCCTCTATATCGGATAGATCAAACGCAGACTGGGTGATCGCTTTGCTGAGCATTTTCGGTCTGTGTGCATTCAGGACCCTGACCTACCCGTTGCTTGCCATTTTAAAACAAGACCCTGCTCCCATGCCCACATGTCTGTTCTTGGCCTGCTGCAATGTTCCAGTGAAGCTCCACTCAAACTGGAGGAACAGCATCTCATCTTCCGGTTAGGCCTTCCGGCCTGAACGTCGAATTCAACAACTTCAGATGATTAGCTCTACCCCACCTCAACATCTTTTATTGTCTTTTACCTTTTATTTCTGTCTTTCTTTATATAATTCCCCCCCCCACTCTTATCCCCCCTTTCCTTATCTCTTCTCCCCTTTTGCTTGCCCTTGCCCTTCCCCTCTCCCCCCCCCCAACTTTTTCTCAATTTGAGCTCTCTCCCACTCATGTCCCCCATCCTCTTTCCCCCCCCCCCCTATATCTGCCACAACTTACCCTCAGATCTTAGTTTCTCGGCTATTTGTCCTTTCACACCTTTTATTCTCTCTGGGGACTGCCATTAGCACTCTATTCCTTTGGTTTCTGTGGCTATGAATCATCTTTCATTCCCTCACCCTACAGTATAAATTTCCCACTTTCTGTGCCTTTTAGCTTTGACAAAGGGTCATTTGGACTCAACGTTAGCTCTTTTCACTCCTTACAGGATGCTGCCAGACCTGCTGAGATTTTCCAGCATTTTCTCTTTTGGTTTCTGATTTTACTCCAGTTGATTGTATTCTTTATTTTCTTTTAAAAAAATTTAGAGTACCCAATTATTTGTTTCCAATTAAGGGGCAATTTAGCCTGGCCAATGCACCGCCCCTGTTGATTGTATTCATGCTGATTTTACTCCTTTTGATTGTATTCATGCTGATTTTACTCCTGTTGATTGTATTCATGCTGATTTTACTCCTTTTGATTGTATTCATGCTGATTTTACTCCTGTTGATTGTATTCATGCTGATTTTACTCCTGTTGATTGTATTCACGCTGGTTTTACTCCTGTTGATTGTATTCACGCTGATTTTACTCCTGTTGATTGTAATCACGCTGATTTTACTCCTGTTGATTGTATTCACGCCGATTTTACTCCTGTTGATTGTAATCACGCTGATTTTACTCTTGTTGATTGTATTCACGCCGATTTTACTCCTGTTGATTGTATTCACGCCGATTTTACTCCTGTTGATTGTAATCACGCTGATTTTACTCTTGTTGATTGTATTCACGCCGATTTTACTCCTGTTGATTGTATTCACGCCGATTTTACTCCTGTTGATTGTAATCACGCTGATTTTACTCCTGTTGATTGTATTCACGCCGATTTTAGTCCTGTTGATTGTATTCATGTTGATTTCACACGTTCGTACTCTTGTTGGTTGTATGCTAGTTGGTTGACTGTATTCTAATACCCAGCCCCTGTACGCGCAGGCGCGGTTGTCGGGCGGAGAGTGCGCAGGCGCGGTTGCCGGGCGGAGAGTGCGCAGGCGCGGTTGTCGGGCGGAGAGTGCGCAGGCGCAGTTGCCGGGCCCGGCCGAGGTCAGGGGTCGCAGTCCTGGGCCTGAGGCGATGGCGGCGGTTCCTCCTCGACCCGGCTCCCGCCTTTTGCTGCTGCTGCTGGCCGTGTGTCTGCGGGCGGAGGCCGGGCCCGCTCACCGGCCGGAAGTTCACAGTTTGCGGGGAAACGGCTGGAAAATCCGCAACGGGAACGGCAGCGTGAGCGCGGCGGCGACGGTCCCGGGGAGCGCGCACAGCGCCCTGCTCGGCGCCGGCACCATCCAGGCAAGGGAGGAGGGAGGGGGGGGGGGGGGCGCGGGGGCGGGGGGCGCGGGGGCGGGGCCTGCGGGGGGGGCGGGGCCTGGGGGGAGGGGCGCGGGGGCGGGGCCTGCGGGGGGCGGGGCCTGGGGGGGAGGGGCGCGGGGGCGGGGCCTGGGGGGGAGGGGCGCGGCCTGGGGGGGAGGGGCGCGGGGGCGGGGCCTGGGGGGGAGGGGCGCGGGGGCGGGGCCTGGGGGGGGAGGGGGCGCGGGGGGCGGGGCCTGGGGGGGAGGGGCGCGGCCTGGGGGGGAGGGGCGCGGGGGCGGGGCCTGGGGGGGAGGGGCGCGGGGGCGGGGCCTGGGGGGGGAGGGGGCGCGGGGGGCGGGGCCTGGGGGGAGGGGGCGCGGGGGCGGGGCCTGGGGGGAGGGGAATGGGGGGTGGGGAATGGGGGAGGGGCGGGGAGGGGACTAGAGGGCAGGGCCTGGGGGGGAGGGGCCTGGGGGGGCGGGGAGGGGAATGGGGGCACGGGGAATGGGGGAGGGGCCTGGGAGGGCGGGGACAGGGCGGGGACTAGAGGGCAGGGCCTGGGGGGGCTGGCATGGTGGTCCACACTGGCACGGTCACAAGCACGGGGAAGGGGTCAGCACTGGCACGGCGTTTCTGTTCTGTAAATTATAAAATAGATTCAAAGAAATCAAAATTGCATTTCATTTTTCTCTCTTAAATTTAGAGTACCCAATTATCTTTTTCCAATTAAGGGACAATTTAGCGTGTCCAACCCACCTAACCTGCACATTTTTGGGTTGTGGGGGCGAAACCCACGCAGACACGGGGAGAATATGCAAACTCCACACGGACAGTGACCTAGAGCCTGGATCGAAGCCCGGTCCTCAGCGCCGTGAGGTAACAGTGCTAACCACTGTGGTGCCCAAAAATGTCATTTTAGACGAAGTGAGGTGAGAGTGACTGCCCTATGGGCAGCACGGTAGCACAGTGGTTAGCATAGTTGTTTCACAGCTCCAGGGTCCCAGGTTCGATTCCCGGCTTGGTCACTGTGCGGAGTCTGCACGTTCTACCCATCTCTGCACGTTCTCCCCATCTCTGCACGTTTTCTCCGTGTGTGCGTGGGTTTCCTCCCACAGTCCAAAGATGTGCAGGTTAGGTGGATTGGTCAAGCTAAATTGCCCTTGGTGTCCAAAAAGACGGTTAGATGGGATTACAGGGATAGGGTGGTGTTGAGGGGATAGGGTAGATGTTGGGCCTAGGTGGGGTGTTCTTTCCAAGGGCCGGTGTAAACTCAATGGGCCAAATGGCTTCCTTCTGCACTGTAGATTCTATGGTTCTGACATCAAGGCAGCATGTGACTGAGAATGGAATCAAGGAGCCCTAGCTAAACTGGAGTCAGTGGGAATCAGGGGGAAACTCTCCAATGGCTGGAGTCATACCCGGACAAAGGAAGATGGTCAATCATCTCAGTTCCAGGACTTCGCTGCAGGAGTTCCTCAGGGTAGTCTCCTGGGCCCAACTATCTTCAGGTCTTCATCAATGGCCATTCACAACTCCTTAGATAATGAAGGAGTCCGTGTCCGAATGCAGCAGGACCTGGAGCACGGTAGCACAGTGCTTAGCACTGTTGCTTCATAGCGCCAGGGACCCGGGTTCGATTCCTGGCTTGGGTCACTGACTGTGCGGAGTCTGCACGTTCCCCCCGTGTCTGCATAGGTTTCCCATGGGTGCTCCGGTTTTCTCCCACAAAGTCCCGAAAGGCGTGCTTGTTTGGTAATTTGGACATTCTGAATTCTCCCTCCGTGTACATGAACAGGTGCCGGAGTGTGAAGACTAGGGACTTTTCACAGTAACTTCATTGCTGTCTTTCTATTTGCGACAATAATAAAGATTATTATTATTACAATATCCAGACTTGGGCTGACAAGTGGCAAGTTACATTTGTGCCACACAAGTGTCAGGCAATGACCATCTCCTGCATAAGAGGATCTAACCATCGCCCCATGACATTCAATGGCATTACCATCATTGAATCCCCAACAATCAACATCAAAAGTGATGCGAATGTGAAAATCGCACTGGATGAAATATTCACCACCACAAATAGCATTGAAACGAAACATCCCGAGGCCTTATTCATTGTAGCTGGGGACTTCAATCAGGCCAAGCTCAAGAGCGTACTACCAAGTTACCACCAACACGTCACCTGTTCCACCAGAGGCCCAAACATCCTGCACCACTGCTACACAAATATCAAACATGCCTACCGCTCTATCACCCGCCCACACTTTGGCAAATCTAACCACAAGGCTATGCTGCTCCCGGCTTATGAGCAAAATCTGAAGCGGGAGAATCCGTCAAAGAAAGTCGTGCATTGTTGGTCTGAGAAATCGGATGATCTCCTACGGGACTGCTTAGAGTCAGTGGACTCTGTGACCAGCCTGAACGGGTACGCCACTACAGTAACTGACTTCATTAGTAAGTGTGTCGAAGACTGTGTGCCAAAGAAGCAAATCCGCGTGTTTCCCAACCGGAGACCCTGGATGAACAGGGATATCCACTGCTTGCTGAAGTCTAGGTCTGAGGCGTTCAAGTCAGGTGACCAGATGTGATCTAAAGAAATCCATCAAAGATGCCAAAAGACAGTACCAGACCAAGCTTGAATCCCAGGCTAGCCACACGGATCCCCGCCGTTTATGGTAAGGTCTGCAAGATACAACGCGCTACAAGATGAAGGCATGTAAAATCGTCGGCTCCAACGCACCCCTCCCTGATGAGAACGCATTCTATGCCCGCTTTGAGCAAGAGGTCAGCGAGAGTGAGCCCTCCACCCCAGAAGCCGTGGATGAACTTGTATCTGAGATCACCCTATTACAGAAAGGATATTATTAAACTAGAAAGAGTGCAGAAAAGATTTACTAGGATGTTACCGGGACTTGATGGTTTGAGTTATAAGGAGAGGCTGGATAGACTGGGACTTTTTTCCCTGGAGCGTAGGAGGCTTAGGGGTGATCTTATAGAGGTCTATAAAATAATGAGGGGCATAGATAAGGTAGATAGTCAACATCTTTTCCCAAAGGTAGGGGAGTCTAAAACTAGAGGGCATAGGTTTGAGGGGAGAGATTCAGAAGGGCCCAGAGGGGCAATTTCTTCACTCAGAGGGTAGTGAGTGTCTGGAATGTGCTGCCAGAGGTAATAGTAGAGGCGGGTACAATTGTGTCTTTTAAAAAGCATTTAGATAGTTACATGGGTAAGATGGGTATAGAGGGTTATGGGCCAAGTACGGGCAAGTAGGACTAGCTTAATGGTAAAAACTGGGCAGCATGGACTGGTTGCGCCGAAGGGCCTGTTTCCATGCTGTAAACTTCTATGATTCTATCACCACTGCAGACGTCAGAGCAGCCTTCTCGAAGGTCAACCCATGGAAAGCTACTGGCCCGGATGGGGTACCCGGACGAGCACTCGGGTCTTGCGCGGATCAGCTGCCGGGGGTATTCGCAGACATCTTCAACCTCTCTTTACAACAATCAGGTCCCTATCTGCTTCAAGAAGACGACCATCATCCACGTACCACAAAAACGTCAAGCAGCGTGCCTTAATGACTATCGTCCAGTTGCTCTGACATCCATTGGAATGAAGTGCTTTGAAAGGTTAGTCATGGCATGAATCAACTCCAGCCTCCCGGATTGCCTTGATCCACTACAGTTCGCCTACCGCTGCAACAGGTCCACAGCAGACGGCATCTCCCTGGCCCTGCACTCTACCCTGGAACACCGGGATAACAAAGACACCTATGTCAGACTCCTATTTATCGACTACAGCTCAGCCTTCAACACCATCATTCCTATGAAACGCATCTCCAAACTCCATTGCCTTGGCCTCGTCTCCTCCCTCTGCGACTGGATCCTGAACTTTCTAACCCACAGGCCACAATCAGTAAAGATAGGCAACAACACCTCCTCCACGGTCATCCTCAACACCAGTGCCCCACAAGGCTGTGTCCTTAGCTCCCTACTATACTCCTTATACACCTATGACTGACTGTGTGGCCAAATTCCCCTCCAACTCGATTTTCAAATTTGCTGATGACACCACCGTAGTGGGTCGGATTTCAAACAATGACGAGACAGACCACAGGAATGAGATAGAGAATCTGGTGAACTGGTGCGACGACAATAATCTCTCCCTCAATGTCAAGAAAAAGCGTAGTGGGGAACTTGCCTCTGTCGACATCAATGAGAACGAAGTAGAAAGGGTCGAGAGCTTCAGGTTTTTAGGTGTACAGATCACCAACAGCCTGTCCTGGTCCCCCCATGCCGACACTATAGTTAAGAAAGCCCACAACGACTCTACTTTCTCAGAAGATTAAGGAAATTTGGCATGTCAGCTATGACCCTCACCAACTTCTACAGATGCACCATAGAAAGCATTCTTTCTGGTTGTATCACAGCTTGGTATGGAGCCTGCTCTGCCCAAGACCACGGGAAACTACAAAAGGTCGTGAATGTAGCCCAGTCCATCACGCAAACCAGCCTCCCATCCATTGACGCTATCTATAATTCCCGCTGCCTCAGAAAGGCAGCCAGCATAATTAAGGACCCCACGCACCCCGGACATACTCTCTTCCACCTTCTTCCGTCAGGAAAAAGATACCAAAGTTTGAGGTCACGTACCAACCGACTCAAGATCAGCTTCTTCCCTACTGCCACCAGACTTTTGAATAGACCTACCTCATATTAAGTTGATCTTTTCTCTACACCTTGCTATAACCGTAACATTATATTCTGCAGTCTCTCCTTCCTTCCCTATGTACGGCATTGTTTGTACAGCATGCAAGAAACAACACTTTTCACTGTAAACTAATACAGTTGACAATAATAAATCAAATCAAATCCTGGGGGTTACCATTGATCAGAAACTGAACTGAACCCAGCCACATTAATACTGTGGCTACCAGGGCAGGTCAAAGAGTAGCAATCCTCTGGTGAGTAACTCACCACCTGACTCCCCATGACCTGCTCCGACAGCACTCCAGCAGATCAACATGCTTGATTGCTCCCCCCCTCCACCTAGCTGTGGTAGTGGATGGAAGATATTCCACCTGGAGGTCGGCGACCAGTGGTGTCCCGCAAGGATCTGTTCTGGGACCTCTGCTCTTTGTGGTTTTTATAAATGACTTGGATGAGGAAGTGGAAGGGTGGGTTAGTAAGTTTGCCGATGACACGAAGGTTGGTGGAGTTGTAGATAGTGTTGAGGGTTGTTGCAGGTTACAACAGGACATTGACAGGATGCAGAGCTGGGCTGAGAGGTGGCAGATGGAGTTCACCCTTGATAAATGTGAAGTGATTCATTTTTGAAGGTCGAATTTGAATGCTGAATACAGGGTTAAAGGCAGGATTCTTGGAAGTGTGGAGGAACAGAGGGATCTTGGGGTCCACGTACATAGATCCCTCAAAGTTGCCACCCAGTTGATAGGGTTGTTAAGAAGGTGTATGGTGTGTTGGCTTTCATTAACAGGGGGATTGAGTTTAAGAGCCGCGAGGTTTTGCTGCAGCTTTATAAAACTCTAGTTAGACCACATTTGGAATATTGTGTCCAGTTCTGGTCGCCTCATTATAGGAAGGATGTGGATGCTTTGGAGAGGGTGCAGAGGAGATTTACCAGGATGCTGCCTGGACTGGAGGCATGTCTTGTGAAGAAAGGTTGAGGGAGCGAGGGCTTTTCTCACTGGAGTGAAGAAGACAGAGAGGTGACTTGATAGAGGTGTACAAGGTGATGAGAGGCATGGATAGAGTGGATAGCCAGAGACTTTTCCCCAGGGTGGAAATGGCTGTCACGAGGGGACATAATTTTAAGGTGATTGGAGGAAGGTCTCGGGGAGATGTCAGAGGTTCTTTACACAGAGAGTGGTGGGTGTGTGGAATGCACGGCCAACGGAGGTGGTGGAGTCAGAGTCATTAGGGGCATTTAAGCGACTCTTAGACAGACACATGGACAGCAGTAAATTGAAAGGGTGTGGGTTAGGTTGATCTTAGATTAGGATAAATGGTCGGCACAACATAGCGGGCTGAAGGGCCTGTACTGTGCTGTACTGTTCTATGTTCTAAACATTCAAGCCCTCCACCGACGAACAGTGGCAACCGTGTGTACCATCTACAAGATGCACTGCAATAACTCACCAAGGTTCCTTAGACAGCACCTCCCAAACCCATGACTGCTAATATCTAGAAGGACAAGAGCAGCCAATACATGGGAACCCCACCACCTGGAAGTTCCCCTCCAAGTCACTCACTATCCTGACTTGGAAATGTATCATTGTTCCTTCAGTGTCACTGGGTCAAAATCCTGGAACTCCCTCCCTAACAGCACTGTGGGTGTACCTTCACCACATGGACTGCAGCTGTTCAAGAAGGCAGTTCACCACTACCTTCCCAAGGGCATTAAGGGATGGGCAATAAATGCTGGCCTAACCAGTGACACCTACATCCCGTAAATGAATAAAAAAAAAACACCAGGAATCTGTTAGTGAGATATCGTACGTGAATTTAACTCTCGATTTTTACTTATAGGATCCTTACTATAGGTTTAATGATGATGCCTATAGATGGATTGCATTGGATAATTGGACATATAGCCGGATATTCACACTACCGTCTGATGTCAGGTTAGTACAAATGCTGCGATTCCTAGACAGTTGTTGGCAGAGCGGACTATGGGATTGAAAACTAAGTGGTTTTTGCTTCCTATCCTTTGACATTGGGAGATGCCCTTTGAGTGGGAGAAAGGGTAAACTACCTTGCTAGGACTTGTAATTCCAATGGCAAGCTGTTTTTGGAACTTTCTGACCTGTTAATTTACAATTAGATTCATGTACATAACTAATATCTGCAGTGTGTTGCACCTTGAAAGTTTTGCACAACATGTTACACCCAGGATATCAGGCTTCACTAAAGTGACTATAGGTTTAAGCAGAGTGGTGTCTGTGCTGTCCCGTCCACTCCCTGACCTCCCCGCCCTCTAACCTCTCTGTTCTCCTCATTCCTAAATTTCCGTTGCTCTGTCCGACTGTTTGTTTGACATACAATTTTGGATAAGTTCCGATTTGCTCCAGATAGACATAGGGAAGAGCAAAGGCGTTGTCTTTGACCCCAACACACATTCTGTTCCCTCACTACAAGTCCATTATCTGACCCGCAGTGTCTCAGCCTGACATTAGGCTGAGTTCTTGTTCTACCCAGAGCCAAGTTTGTTTTTATTCCTTCACAGGAGACTGGCGTTTCTGGCTCGGCAGCATTTTTATTGCCCATCCCTGATTGTCCTCGCAAAGGTGGTGGTGAGCCGTCTTACTGAGCGGCTGCAGTCCCAGTGGTGTAGGTACACCCACAGTGCTGATAGGGAGGGAGTTCCAGGATTTTGATCCAATGACAATGATGAGAAGGGTGTGTGACTTGGAGGGGATCTTCTGGATTGTGATGGTCGCATGCATTTGATGCCCTTGTCCGAGTCGGTAGAGATCACTGATTTAGCTGGTGCAGTCTAAGGAACCTTGATGACTTCCTGCAGTGAATCTTTAAAGTAGATCTTTTCATCTGATTCAATTTCTTTCTTATAACAGTAAGTGGAAGAGAGTAAATCTGGTTTGTGATGGACTCGACACTGTTGCAACAATCCTCATCAACAATATCACAGTTGGGACGTCAAACAACATGTTTAGTCGATATGTGAGTTAAACCTTATCAAACTCATATAACACTGGAAATGCAGAGATTGCTTATTTAGAATCGTAGAAGTTTACAGCTTGGAACTCTAAAAGTCTTAGTAATTTAAAAATAATATTTAAAGAATAATAAGATTCCGGCATATAATGTATGGCCACTTTCTCCATTTCACATATTTATCAAAAGAAGGTTTGAAACTCATGCCAGTCTAATGCTACATTTTCTGGTTGACTCATTGATCTTTTGAAGCATGGTTGCCCCGGTATGTATATATGGCTGACAATTTGAGGATACCGTTAAATTTAAAAAATATATAAATTTAGAGCACCCAATTATTTTTTCTCCAATTAAGGGGCAATTTAACGTGGCCAATCCACCTAACCGCACACCTTTGGGTTGTGGGGGTGAAACCCACACAGACATGGGGAGAATGTGCAAACTCTACACGAACAGTGACCCGGGATTCGAACCCGGGTTCTCAGCGTCTCCTCATTAACAAGAGCCTTCTCCGGGCTACCAAGGAGGCAAAGGCCAGAACTCCGGCCTCTTTCGACTCCTGCACTCCCGGATCGTCTGATACCCCAAATATCGCTATCCCCCAGCTCGGTTTTACCCGAGTATCCAAGACCTTGGACATGGCCTTTGCAAAGCCCTTCCAAAATTCCGTAAGTGCCAGGCATGTCCAGAACATATGGGCATGGTTTGCTGGGCTCCCTGAACACCTCACGCACCTGTTCTCTACCCCAAAAAACCTACTAATTCTCGCCCTTGTCATGTACGCCCGGTGCACCACCTTAAACTGAATCAGGCTAAGCCTGGCGCAAGATGAGGAGGAATTGACCCTGCCCAGGGCATCAGCCCACAGGCCCTCATCCAGCTCCTCCCGCAGCTCCTCCTCCCACTTGCCCTTCAGTTCTTCCACCAAGGCCTCCTCCGCCTCCTGCAGCTCCTGGTATATGTCCGAAACTTTGCCATCCCCCACCCACACCCCCGAGACCACCCTGTCCTGTATCCTCCGGGCAGGCAGCAGCGGAAATTCCCCCACCTGTTTTTTCACAAATACCCGAACCTGCAGGTACCTAAAGGTGTTCCCCGGGGGCAACCCAAATTTCTCCTCCAGCGGCCTCAGACTGGCAAAAGTCCCGTCGATAAACAAATCCCCCATCCTTCTGATTCCCGCCCTTTGCCAGCCTAGGAACCCACCGTCTATCCTACCTGGAACGAACCTTTGGTTGTTCCGTATCGGGGTCCAAACTGAGGCCCCTATCTCCCCCTATGCCGTCTCCACTGCCCCCAAATCCTCAGTGTCGCCGCCACCACCGGGCTCGTGGTATACCGCGTCGGCAGAAGCGTCAACGGTGCCGTCACCAGTGCCCCCAAACTAGTATCTATACAGGATGCCGCCCCCTCTCTCTCCATTCCCCGTTTCCGAATCATCGACACATTCGCTGCCCAGTAATAACTGCACAGGTTCGGCAGCGCCAAACCCCCCCGACTCTTATTTGCCCACACAAATCCCGTGATACTCCTATTTACCCGCTTGAAAAAGGACTTGGGGATGAGAATGGGCAGGCACTGAAACACGAGCAAGAACCTAGGGAAGACCGTCATCTTTACGGACTTCAACCTGCCCGACAGGGAGAGTGGCAACACATCCCACCTCCTAAAGTCCTCCTCCATCTGACCCACCAGCCGCGCTAAATTGAGCTTGTGCAAGACCCCCCAGCTCTTGGCCACCTGGATGCCCAAGTACCGAAAGCTCCTCTCCACCATCTTGAGCGGTAGCTCCTCCAACCTCTCTTCCTGGCCCCTTGCATGCACCACAAAAAGCTCGCTTTTTTCCACGTTTAGCTTGTATCCCGAAAAGTCTCCAAAATCCCTAAGAACCTGCATGACCTCCCGCGTCCCCTCCACCGGATCCGCAATATACAAAAGCAGGTCATCCGCATACAGCGAAACACGGTGCGGCCCCCCCCCCCCCCCCCCCGAACCAACCCCCTCCAGTTTCTGGACTCCCTCAACGCCATGGCCAGCAGCTCAATCGGCAAGGCAAACAGCAGGGGGGACAAAGGGCACCCCTGCCTCGTTCCACGGTATAACCTAAAGTACCCTGACCGCAGCCGGTTCGTCGACACACTCGCTACCGGGGCCTGGTACAACAATTTGACCCACCCTATGAATTCCTCCCCAAATCCAAATCTGCCTAACAAGTCCCAGAGGTACTCCCACTCCACCCGATCAAAGGCCTTCTCCGCGACCATTGCCACTACCACTTCTGCGTCCCCACCCTCCGAGGGCATCATGATCACATTCAGGAGCCCCCGCACATTCGTATTCAGCTGCCTGCCCCTTCACAAACCCCGTCTGATCCTCATGAATCACTCCTGGGACTCAATCCTCGTGGCCAAAATCTTGGCCAACAGCTTGGCATCCACATTAAGGAGTGAAATCGGCCTATAGGAGCCGCATTGCAGCGGGTCCTTATCCCGCTTGAGGATAAGCGAGATCAGAGCCTGCGACATAGTCGGGGGAAGGATACCCTTTTCCTCAGCCTCGTTAAAAGTTCTCAACAACAGCGGGCCCAACACCTCCGAGAATTTCCTATAGAACTCTACGGGGAACCCATCCGGCCCCGGGGCCATGCCCGCCTGCATACTCCCCAACCCCTTAACTAGCTCCTCCATCCCAATCGGGGCCCCCAGTCCCTCTATCCGCCCTTCCTTTGGGAACCTCAGTTGGTCCAGGAACTGCCTCATCCCCTCCCCACCCTCCGGGAGTTCTGACTTATACAGTTTACCATAGAAGTCCGTAATCTCCCTCTTCTGCAGCTGGTGCGCCAGCATCTGATTTGCCCTCTCCCCATACTCATACACTGCTCCCTGTACCTTCCTCAACTGGGCCTCAGCCTTCCCCGTGGTTAGCAAGTCAAACTCCGTTTGGAGGCTCCGGCTCTCATTCAGCAGCCCCTCCTCGGGTGATTCCACATACCTTCTATCTACCCTCAGTATCTCCCCCACCAATCCCTCCCTCTCCATCCTCTCCCTCTTTTCCCTGTGGGCCCTGATTGAGATTAACTCCCCCCTGACCACTGCCTTCAGCGCCTCCCAGACCACACTCACTGCCACCTCCCCATTATCATTGGCCTCCACATATCTTTGGATGCACATCTGGACTCGCCCACAGACCTCCTCATCCGCCAGTAGTCCCACGTCCATTCGCCACAGCGGGCATTGGCCTGTCTTCTACCCCACCCCCAGCTCCACCCAGTGCGGGGCATGGTCCGAGAACGCAATGGCCGAATACTCCGCAATCTCGAGATCAGCGCCCTGCTTAGCACAAAAAAAATCTCTCCGCGAGTAAGCTTTGTGTACATGGGAGAAGAAGGAAAACTCCCTTGCCCTTGGCCTGACAAATCTCTACGGATCCACTCCCCCATCTGGTCCACCCCCCATTACCAAACTACATGACTCCAGATCCGGAATCCGACTCAGCATCTGCTTCATGAACCCCGCATCGTCCCAGTACGGAGCATACACAGTACCGCCCCCCGCTTCGGGTACCACCCCCACCATTTCGCGGGAAAATGCCACGCTCACTGCCTGGGCTGACCCCACCCCCCTATGACGCAGCTCCTCCCAACTACGGCCTCGCCCCAATCCCCGAGGGTCCCAGGCCGCGGGGCCACCCAGACCCAAGAAAACGCGGGGAAAACCCCCACCCAAACATCGCCCCATCCCCCTCACCCACAACCCTCATAACATACTGCAAACCATTAATTCGAGTCCAACTTCTCATTTTTGATGAAAGTCCACGCCTCATCCGGCGTATCAAAATAGTGGTGTCGGTCCTGGTATGTGACCCACAGCCTCGCCGGCTGTAACAGCCTGAACTTCACCCCCTTCCTGTGGATGACCGCCTTGGCCCGATTGAATCCTGCCCCGCTTCTTGGTCAGCTCTGCACTCCAGTCCTGGTAAATCCGGATCTCGGTGTTCTCCCACCTGTTGCTCCGCTCCTTCTTCGCCCATCGCAGGACACTCTCACTGTCGGTGAAGCGGTGGAACCTTACCACCATAGGCCTCGGCGTCTCGTTCGCCCTTGGCCTCCTGGCCAGGACTCTGTGCGCTCCATTCAGCTCCAGGGGCCTCGGGAAGGCCCCGGCGCCCATCAACGTACTTGGCATCGTGGCCACATACGCCCCAACATCCGACCCTTCACGCCTTCAGGGAGACCCAGAATCCACAGGTTCTGCCTCCTCGACTTATTCTCCAGGTCCTCCAGCTTCTCCTGCCATTTTTTGTGCAACGCCTCGTGCGCTTCCACTCTGACTGCCAGGCCCAGAATCTCGTCCTCATTCTCGAGACCTTCTGCTGCATCTCCTTAATCGCCGCCCCCTGCATCTTCTGGGTCTCCACCAGCCTTTCAATTGACGCATTCATAGGGGCCACCATCTCCGCCTTCAAGTCAGCAAAGCAGCTTCTCAAAAACTCCTGCTGCTCCCGAGACCACTGGGCCCATGCTGCCTGATCACTGCCCGCCGCCATCTTGTTTTTTTCACGCCAGTTCTCCTCTCTTCTCTAAAGCCACTTTTGTGACTGCTCCGGTCCTGGTCCGTTCTATACAGCGCTGGGGGACCCTCACTGTTTCCTTCCCACACCGGGAATCGCCGTCCAAATGCCGCTGGAGCTCCATAAAATGGCCCAAAAGTCCGTTATCGGCGGGAGCTGCCGACCGTGCGACCGACCAAGGCATAGCTGCAACCGGAAGTCGACAATCCCATAACCTTTGACTCCCTTGTTAGTTAAGAATCTATGTACCTTTGCCGTAAAAATATTCAATACTCTTGTCTTATAGTTCCAATCAGTTTTTTTCTGTACCCCTTCCCTGGTGATTGTAATTGTTTTAAATTCCACTCTCCCTTTCACCTCCTGGTTTAGTTACTTCTGGGATGTTATTTTCATGTTAATGAAGACAGACAAAATATCTGTTCAGTTAATCCACTATCCCCTTATTTTCCATTATTAATTCCCCAGACTCACCCTCCTGGGGACCAACGCTCACGTTATTGACTCTTTGCCTTTTAAATACCTGGAGAACTCTCACAATCTGTTCTTAAAATTTCTCCCTCCTTTTTAATCTTAATATCCGGCTATGACTCTTCGAAAAGGAATTTCTGATTTTCAGAACAGCAGCAATCTCGTTATCGCTAAAGAAACGTAAATGTCCCTGTGACTGCAGAGATCAAATCCAAAGAGTTGTACAAAGGCCCTGTACATTTCTACGTCCAGGCCCCTGGCCCATGGGCATAATCAGTCTGCGAGGACAAAGGGAACATGAAACCTGTTGAACTTATTAATGGGTGAAACATTAACTCTCTCAAGAATCCAGAGAAGGAATATCCATCCATTGTCCAAACCAAGGTGGAGAAGTGGGAGTTATGAGTCATGTTACATGACACTCCCCAGAAATAAACTGCCAGAATCTGTAATATTGCCTTGTGGAGCTGAAAAGGGCAGACTGCAATTTTCCACCTAGCAGGCTCCCCACCTACACTGTTTTCTACTGGAACTTTTAAACCTCTGTACCAGCACCGATAAGACCAATGGCAAACGTAGCCCCACTATTTAAAAAAAGGAGAGAGGGAGAAAACATGGAATTACACACTGGTTAACCTAACATCTGGAGTAGGGAAATGTTCGAGTTGATTAGACACAATGCGATAACAGGACACTAAGAAAATATCAACGGGATTAGGCCAAGTCAATGTGGAGTTATGAAAGGGAATCATGTTTGACAAACCTGGAGTGTTTTGAGGATGTAACTACTAGAATGGATAAAGGTGAACCAGTGGATGTGGCGTATCTGGATTTTCAGAAAACGTAAAAGTTCTACATAAGAGGTTAGTGTGCAAAATTGAAACACCTGGGATTGGGGTAATACCCTGGCAGGATTGTCATCTGGGGAGAGATTGGGTTGAGTAGGCCTGTATCAACTGGAATTTAGAAAAACAAGGTGGGATCTCATTGAAGTGTAGAAACATCTGACAGGGCTGAGCAGACTGGACGCAGGGATGGCGTTTCCTCTGGCTGGAGGAGCGGAGTCTCGAACAAGGGGCCATAGTCTCGGGATACGAGGTGGGCCATTAAGACCGAGATGAGGAGAAATGTCTTCACTCAGAAGGTGGTGAGCCTGTGGAATTCTCTACCACAGAAGGCTGTGGAGGTCAAGTTACTAAATTTATTGAAGAAGGAAACAGATTTGTAGACTCTTAATGGTGTCAGTATGGGGAGAGCGTGGTGACAGAGGATCAGCCATGATTGTTCAGAATGGCGTAACAAGCCTGAAGGGCTGAATGGCCAGCTCCTATTTTCTTTTTTTAAAATATTTTTATTCAAAGCATTTGCAGATTTCTTACAAAACACAAAGCACCCATTTAAACCCAAACTTACAAAAACGTATCCACAATACAGTAAAATAACAACCCCCCCCCTCCTCCGCTGATGTTTACCATTCCTTAAATAAGGTGACGAACAGTCCCCATCTTGAAAAAACCCTCCTCTGATCCCCTCATGGCAAATGTAACTTTCTCCAGATGGAGGAATTCCGCCAAGCCACCTGGTCGCTTTGGAAGGCTCCGGATCCCATCATCCTCCTGTGAGGAAAAGGCCAACACATTGGCCTCTCTCCCCACCTGCACTCCCAGATCCTCCAACACCCCGAATATCGCCACCCACGGACTCGGAACCACCCTCACAGTGAGAATTCCCCCAATTTCATCCGACCAGAACTTTTGGGTGTGATTGGCTGGACCCGTAAATACTGTCGCATCTTCTACACTTGGAAAAAACCGACTCATCCGCCCCACTGTCATGTGCGCTCTTTGCACCACTTTAAACTGAATGAGGCTTAGCCTCCCATACGAGGAGGTTGAATTTATCCTAGGCAGGACCTCACTCCATAACCCTGCCACAAATACTCCAGCTCCTCCTCCCACTTTTGCTTTACATCCTCCACTGATGTCCTCTCCCTTTCCATTGGTTCCCCGTTTATATCTCGAGATCGAACCCTCTGCTATCTCGTCCGCAGAGAAACTTTTCATACCCCAGCGGGCGTGGCAACCTCGGACACTTGTCCACCTCCTTTCTAACAAAGGGCCCAGTCTGCAGATAACGGAGTCTGTTACCCCTCGACAACAGGAATTCCTCCTTCAACTCTCCCAACTCCGCAAATCTAACTCCACGAACAGGTCCCTAAAGCAGTGTTTTTCAAACCTTTTTGCCCAGGACCCATTTTTACCAACTGGCCATCCTTCACGACTCATGCAGCCCTACCTTTGTGACCCACCATTTTCACTTACCTTTAATGCCACAGGTGAGCCTACCTGGTCCTCACGATCTCTCGTGCTTTGTCATTCAATGTTGCATTTCTGCTAAGGACTCCAGCTGATGATTTAAGTTCTCGCTGCATCCTTTGAAAAAATCAAGAGGTTTGTCCTCTAACTTGCCATGCTTAATCTTCAGATGCCTTTGAAGTTTTGAGGGTTTTAATCTTTCATTTGCCAGCACTTCCCTGCATATAACACACATGGGCTTTACATCCTGATTTGCATTGGCATAATTAATAAAGCCATACCTTAAAAAAATCATCTTTTCCTGCTTTGTTCCTGCTTTCAGCTTCTTAATTGGTGTTCATTAGAGGCCCTGGAACTCACACCAACATTGCTTTGTCCTGTTGTGGACTCTCCTGTGCAGCTCTCTCCAGCAAATTCAGTTGTGCGATCCTGGCCTGTTTGTGTCTCTGACCCTCTTTTCCTTATTACAAAACAATCCATTTAAATCCTTCAGTCCTGTTGCTTGCTTGTTAATAACAAAATGGAGGACTCTCTCTTCAGCCCAGAGCATGTAACGTCAGTGTTTGGGGTGCGTGACCTCTCTGTCCAGGTCCAGGCCGGAGGATTGCATCAACTATAAGAAAAAGGATTCTGCTCCTGAGTCAGTATGCTGGCAGGAGGCGGTCTGCCTTGTTGGGCTCTGGGCCTGCGCACTGCTGAGGAGGCACGGGGACGGGCGGAATTCTGAAAGCCAGTCGCAGCCGTTGGGCACTACTTCCCGCGAACGGGCACACTGCGACGGAACGCCCCGTGACCCACCCAACACCCGCCCATGACCCACCGTAGGTCGCGACCCTGGGTTTGAAATTGACTGCCCTAAAGCACTACCCTGCCTGCTCCCAAACCCTAAACGCAGAGTCCAGCCCTGCCGGTACAAATCAATGATTGCCCTTCCCCCTCGCAACTCTTCCCCCACCTCATGTCCGTTAACAAACCTCCATGCCAGCAGGATGGCCCTCACCCACAGCAACCAACCCACTCCCCCTATACCAAAGCACCCTTGAACCACCCAACCGCGTGCCACACCAAGCCCATACATTTTATATTACAAATCACAGTACCCCCAACACGGGGAGGTGAAAAAGGTACAAAACTCTGCATATACAGAACTCAACATATTACTGTAC
This sequence comes from Scyliorhinus torazame, assembly GCF_047496885.1. Taxonomy (NCBI): domain Eukaryota; kingdom Metazoa; phylum Chordata; class Chondrichthyes; order Carcharhiniformes; family Scyliorhinidae; genus Scyliorhinus; species Scyliorhinus torazame. Next base: position 3,540,302 of record NC_092709.1, read on the forward strand.
AGAGTGGGGAGCAAAACCCAACAAAATAACCCCACGTAAAAACATACAATTCTCCTCCCTCCCTGAGTCCCAACACCTCCAGTCAGTTACGCATATGAACCCAACCGAAATTCAAGGTCCTCAAATCTCCCCCAATCCATGGTCCCTCAAAAAAGCTGCCCACCTCCTCCAGCGTGTCGGAATAAGGCTCCTGTCCCCCATGCATGACCCATATACGAGCTGGGTACAGCATCCTACACCACACCTTTTACCAATAGATGGCTGCCTTGACCTTGTTAAACCCAGCCCACCGCTTGGTCAGCTCCGCTCCCAAGGTAGATACGAACTGTAACCCCTTCCCGTGTCTCCTTCGCCCACTCCAGAATCTCCTTATCCAAGGACTGACGAAGCCTCGTGATAATCACTCTTGGCAGCTTCCTTCCTTTTGGCCTCCTCCACAGTGACCTGTGTACCCGACCCACTTCAGCAGGGTGGTCAAAGACACCCTCCCCCCACCAGCTACTCAAACACCTTGCCCGCGTATTTTGTGGCTTGCGTTCCATCGATCCCTTCAGGCAGCCCCATGATCCTCAGATTCTGCCTCCTCGAATGATTCTCCAGGTCATCGACCTTCTCCCTCGTCTTTTTCTGACCCTCCACCATCATGAGCATTTCAGCCTCCAACGAGGCTAAGCGATCCACCTGGTCAGTTACCTCCTCCTCCACCGTCTGGATCGACGCATTCTGCGCCGTTCAGCATCTGCTCCACTCTCTCCGGGCAGTCTGAATCGGCTCTGCCGCCGTGGCCAAATCTTTTGACGCTGGCTTCCTTTGCTGCTTGAACTCAGCCCCCAGGAATGCCACCAATTGCCCTGTTGACCATTGAGCGGGCAATGGTGCCACATCCCCCTCTGCCACATGAGTCTTCTTGGTCTGAATGTTGCCCCTTATTTGTCACACACCTTGTTTAGTAACTCTTCGGCATTATGATCCAGCATGATCTGGACAGGTTGGGCGAGTGGGCAAATGAAATGAAATGAAATGAAATCAATGGCAGGTGCAGTATAATTAGGATAAGTGTGAGGTTATTCACTTTGGAAGCAAAACAGGAAGGCAGATTACTACCTGAATGGTTGTAAATTGGGAGAGGGGAGTGTGCAGCGGGACCTGGGTGTCCTTGTGCACCAGTCGCTGAAGGTAAGCATGCAGGTGCAGCAGGCAATAAAGAAGGCTAATGGTATGTTGGCCTTCATTGCGAGAGGTTTCGAGTATAGAAGCAGGGATGTGTTGCTGCAATTATCCAGGACCTTGGTGAGGCCACACCTGGAGTATTGTGTGCAGGTTTGGTCTCCTTCTCTGAGGAAGGATGTTCTTGCTCTCGAGGGAGTGCAGCGAAGGTTTACCAGACTGATTCCAGGGATGGCGGGACTGTCATATGAGGAGAGATTGACTAGGTTGGGATTGTTCTCGCTGGAGTTCAGAAGAACGAGGGGGTATCTTATGGAGACGTTTAAAATTCTAACAGGACTGGACAGGGTAGATGCAGGGAAGATGTTACCAATGGTGGGTGTGTCCAGAACCAGGGGTCACAGCCTGAGGATTCAGGGTAAACCATTTCGGACAGAGATAAGGAGACATTTCTTCACACAAAGAGTGGTGAGCCTGTGGAATTCATTACCACAGGAAGTAGTTGATGCTAAAACTTTGAATATATTCAGGAGGCGGCTGGATATAGCACTTGGGGCGAATGGGATCAAAGCTATGGGGAGAAAGCAGGATTAGGCCATTGAGTTGGATGATCAGCCATGATGGTGATGAATGGCGGAGCAGGCTTGAAGGGCAAAAAGGCCTCCTCCTGCTCCTATCTTCTATGTATCTATGTATTACCCACCAGAGGTCCAGACAATGGGCATAAAATGGCCAATCGTTCAACCTCAGGCAGGAGCCACCTTACATGTGATCACTCACTCCATGGCTGCCACCATGGCCGTCACAGGAAGACACACGGTCAGCTCCTAATTTCTATGTTTCCATGACCCATTTCCCCCTCCTCTCTCTCACCCTTTCCCTCTCCCTTTTCCCCTCCTCTCTCTCTCTCCCTTTCCCCTCTCTCTCTCACTCTTTCCTCCCTTTTCTCTCTCTCCCTTTCCCCCTCCTCTCTCTCTCCCTTTCCCCCTTCTCTCTCTCCCCCTTTCCCCCTCCTCTCTCTCACCCTTTCCCCTCCTCTCTCTCCCTTTCCCTCTCCTCTCTCCCTTTCCCCTCCTCTCTCTCACCCTTTCCCCCTCCTCTCTCACCCTTTCTCCTTCCTCACTCCCTTTCCCCTCCTCTCTCTCCCTTTCCCCCTCCTCTCTCTCTCCCTTTCCCCCTCCTCTCTCTCACCCTTTCCCCCTCCTCTCTCTCACCCTTTCCCCCTCCTCTCTCTCTTTCCCCTCCTCTCTCTCCCTTTCACCCTCCTCTCTCACCCTTATCCCCTCCTCTCTCTAACCCTTTCCCCCTCCTCTCTCACCCTTTCCCCCTCCTCTCACCCTTTCCCCCTCCTCTCACCCTTTCCCCCTCCTCTCTCTCTTTCCCCTCCTCTCTCTCCCTTTCACCCTCCTCTCTCACCCTTTCCCCCCTCCTCTCTCTCACCCTTTTCCCCCTCCTCTCACCCTTTCCCCCTCCTCTCACCCTTTCCCCCTCCTCTCTCTCTTCCTTTCCCCCTCCTCTCTCTCTCCCTTTCCCCCTCCTCTCTCCCTTTCCCCCTCCTCTCTCTCTCCCTTTCCCCCTCCTCCTCCTCTCTCTCACCCTTTCCCCCTCTCTCACCCTTTCCCCTTCCTCTCTCTCCCTTTCCCCCTCCTCTCTCTCTCCCTTTCCCCCTCCTCCTCCTCTCTCTCACCCTTTCCCCTCCTCTCTCTCACCCTTTCCCCCTCTCTCTCACCCTTTCCCCCTCCTCTCTCTCTCTCTTTCCCCCTCCTCTCTCTCCCTTTCCCCCTCCTCTCTCTCTCTCCCTTTCCCCCTCCTCCTCCTCTCTCTCACCCTTTCCCCCTCCTCTCACCCTTTCCCCCTCCTCTCTCTCTTCCTTTCCCCCTCCTCTCTCTCTCCCTTTCCCCCTCCTCTCTCCCTTTCCCCCTCCTCTCTCTCTCCCTTTCCCCCTCCTCCTCTCTCTCACCCTTTCCCCCTCTCTCACCCTTTCCCCCTCCTCTCTCTCCCTTTCCCCCTCCTCTCTCTCTCCCTTTCCCCCTCCTCCTCCTCTCTCTCACCCTTTCCCCTCCTCTCTCTCACCCTTTCCCCCTCTCTCTCACCCTTTCCCCCTCCTCTCTCTCTCTTTCCCCCTCCTCTCTCTCCCTTTCCCCCTCCTCTCTCTCTCCCTTTCCCCCTCCTCCTCCTCTCTCTCACCCTTTCCCCTCCTCTCTCTCACCCTTTCCCCCTCCTCTCTCTCTCTTTCCCCCTCCTCTCTCTCACCCTTTCCCCTCCTCTCTCTCACCCTTTCCCCTCCTCTCCTCTCTCTCACCCTTTCCCCCTCCTCCCTCTCACCCTTTCCCCCTCCTCTCTCTCACCCTTTCAGTCCCGGATTAGCGCTGGCTGCCCGGTCCCACACAAGAAGAGTCACTTGGGCAAAGTGCCATAAAGCTGTCACAAACGGGCCTGATGTAAGATGATCTCTGCTCACCGTTTTCCCTTCACGAATCTGATAACAAGTAAAATGGCCATTATAATTTTTGTTAATCCGTGACATTTTTAGTACTTTTTGTATGAATTGCAGACAAGAATATCCGCCTGTTTTAAAATACAAACTGTAAGGGCCAGTCTGATTGTGAAATGCCACCGTAACGTTTTCATTAATCTTTGATTTTCCTTTTTAAAAAAAAATCATTTTAGACTTTTGATGCAACTGATGTGATCAGAGAAAGAAACTTCATTGAGGTCCGCTTTCTATCTGCTGTCTTGTATGCTGCACAGCAGAGTGCTCAGCATAGCAAATACCCAGTGCCTCCTGCATGTCCTCCTGTTCAGCAAAGAGGAGAATGTCATGTCAACTTTATCAGAAAGGTATGCCAATTGAGAGCATTCAGTCTTCAGCTCTTATTTTGCAGTAGTAATGTTGGTGAAACTCAACATTGGTCTTTGTTACTCCCCTGAACTTGACAGACACTTCTGAAACCTGCACATGCACTGTAAAATCCAGTAATTAGAACTTGCTGTCAGTGATTTTATACTTCCCTATAGGCAATTGAAATTCCACCCCAGAATGCAATTGATTAGAAATCACTGAACTGATGCAATTTTCCCCTGGAACACTATTATCTTACTGTAAAATCCTTGAGTTGCACCTTGTTGAATGTATGGGTTTTTAACAGTGTACTAAGTTCATAATTAATATTTTGGCTGTGAAAAACTCATTTTATATTTGGGAATTGTCAAATTTTTCTTATAGTAAATTCTACACTTAACATTTTTTTGATGTTCATGATATTTCAGTTTCTAACTTAATCCCATATCGATGTCCCAAGCATGTATTTAGTTCTCTGTAAACTTTAATTAAAAATTAAAAATAATCAGTGCATTTTACTTCCTGATTTGCTGTATGGGAAAATATCTCAATGCAATTGGCTGTTTAGCCTGTTTGATAGCAGTGCTGTTGCTGGGAACTTGGAGATCCCCGTGATCTGGCACCACATTAAAACTAATGTCAGGAAAGGGGAAATTCCCAGAAATCGCTCGATCTTTGTGGGCCGCTTTCTGCAAGGTCAGCAGTGAGCGCTGTCCCTTTGTCTCGAGCTGCCAAACCTGGCCCATTATGTTTCACGTTCTCAGCAGTTATATGCCAAAAATGTATTTCTGTTCCACTTTTGTTTTGTGTGGCATTATCGGGCAGGAGATACAAAAGTCTGAGAACGCGCAAGCACGATTCAAAAACAGCTTCTTCCCCACTGTTACCAGACTCCTGAATGACTCTCTTATGGACTGACCTCATTAACACTACATCCCTGTATACTTCACCCGATGCTGGTGTTATGTAGTTACATTGTGTACCTTGTGTTGCCCTATTATGTATTTTCTTTTTCTTTTATTTTCATATACTAAATGATCTGTTGAGCTGCTCGCAGAAAAATACTTTTCACTGTAGCTCGGTACACGTGACAATAAACAAATCCAATCCAATCCAACCTGTTCTTTTCCTACAGCCCCTGTCACAACTGATTTTGAAATTCATAAGTGCATTTGGAAGCTTAAAGTTAAGAGTGATATATAATTCCTTCTCCTGTAGATTATAACTAAGCATCAAGGTCTAAAAATGCGCTTCATGCGGTTTTCATGCAGGGAGGATTATGGAAGAAGGTGAGAGGAGAAGAAAAGAGGTGTTTGACTGGGTTTTACAGCTGTAGAATGAAGTATGGTTTAGATGTACTTCTTTTAGTACCTCTTAGTACACCTGTGCTCAATGACTTAAATTGGCTTCTGGCCCAGCAACACTCAATAAAAAAATTTCCATCCCTATTTTCCAAATTCCCCCAGGTCCTCATTCTTTGCTATCTCTGTATTCTACCGAAATCTACACTGCTCTAATTCTGGCCTCTTGAACACCTTTGATTTTAATCGCTGTTTCATTCCCACGTTCCTATCATTGGTGACTGCGTCTTCAACGGCCTCAACCCCAAGCTTTAGAATTCCCTCTCTAAACCTCTCCAGATTCCTGCTTCTCTCTCCCCTCCTCAAAGTAGCTCTTTGTAACCTACTTAGAATCATAGAACGGTTACAGCACAGAAGGCGGCCATTCGGCCTGTTGAGTCTATGCCAGCCCTCTGCAAGAGCAATGTAACCAGTTCCACTCTCTTTCACAATAACCCTGCTATTCTTTCCTCTCTCAGTATTACTGTTGGTCACCTGTCTCAATGTCTCCTTTTGTGGATCGGTATTAAATTTTGTTTCATAATGATCTTGTGAAGCAACTTGGGACATTTTATTCAGCTCCAATCAGTGGACAAGGAAACCTAGTGCATTTAATCATTGTTACTGTTTTAGAAAAGAAGTGCTTAGCAAATTGTGAAGCATTGGTGAGAAATTCTGCCTCTGGCATGGAATGAAAGGATATATAAATGTAATTGAAGGTGACAGGACAGGTTGAGAGCACAAGGCATCTTCCATTCACAGGGAATGTTGGCATAGTGGTAATGTTATTGGGCTGGTAAGGCAGCGGCCCAGGCTAATGATCTGCAAACGTGGGTTCAAATCACACCATGGCCGCTGGCCGAATTTAAATTCAATTAATTAATATTGAAACCTTTGGAATTGAAAGCTAGTCTCAGTAATGGTGACCATGTAACTGCCATTGATTGTTATAAAAATCCATCTGATTCATTAATATCCTTTAGGAAAAGAACTCCCCAATGTTATTTGATTTATTTTAATTTGTTATTTAATTTGCCTCAAAATAGGGTATTGTCGCTGGACAAGTAATACAGAGGTCCAGAGTAATGCTCTGGGAGCCTGGACTAGTAATCCAGAGGTCCAGGATAATGCTCTGGGAGCCTGGACTGGTAATCCAGAGGCCCAGAGTAATGCTCTGGGAGCCTGGACTGGTAATCCAGAGGCCCAGAGTAATGCTCTGGGAGCCTGGGTTTGATTTTAAAATAGCAGCGCGGTGGCAGTTTACGATGGGCGGCACGGTAGCACAGTGGTTAGCACTGTTGCTTCAGAGCGCCAGGGACCCAGGTCCGAATCTCGGCTTGGGTCACTGTCTGTGCGGAGTCTGCACGTTCACCCCGTGTCTGCGTGGGTTTCCTCCGGGTGCTGCGGTTTCCTCCCACAGTTGAAAGACTGTGTAAGGTGAATTGGACATTCTGAATTCTCCCTCTCTGTATCCGAATAGGCGTCGGAATGTGGCGACTGGGGTTTTTTCACAGTAACTTCATTGCAGTGTTAATGTAAGTCTATTTGTGACAATAATAAAGATTATTATTATTGTTCAGAAGATAATGAATCTTCGGAATTCTCTACTCCGGAACGCTGTTGGGCTAGTCAAGACTGAGATTGTTGATTTCTATATATATATTAAAGACATCAAGGCCATTGAGGTAGACCAGTCATTTTCAAACCCAGGGTCACGGCCCGTGGGTGGGTCACGAGCGGGTGTCGGGAGGGTCGCGGGGCCATGCGTTGCAACGTTCCCGATCGTGGTAAGATGTGCCCAACGGTGCGACCGGCTTTAGAAAAATGCCAGCCGCTACCGGCTTTCAGGATGCCTGCCGTTCCGCGCATGTGTGCTCCCTCAGCATTGCACAGGCCCGGAGCCCAGCGGGGCAGAACGCCTCCTGACGTCAGCTGACCCAGGAGCAGATTTTAACATTTTTAAAAATCACTGGAGTCTTCCTGCCTGGAGCGGTGGCAGAGAGCAGGTCATGTGCCCCGTACCCTGACGTCACGTGTTCTGGGCCCACAAGAGAGATTCCTCCATTTTGTAGCTGCCAGCAGTGGTGGTGTGAACTCCAGGGCCTCTGGTCAACAACCCATGAAGAAGAAGCTGAAAACAGGAACAAAGCAGCATAAAGATGATTTTGTGAGGTGTGGGTGCCGTTGCAAATCAGGATTCAAAGTTCACGTATGTTATAGGCAGGGATGCACTGGCAAATTAAAGTTTAAAACACTTAAAACTTCAAAGACATTTGAAGACTAAACATGACGAGTTTGAGGACAAACCTCTGTATTTTTTTCAGTGGATGCAGGGAGATCTTAAATCATCAGCTAAATCCATTATCAGAAATGTAACACTGAATAACAAAGCAAGTTAGATCATGAGGACCAAGCAGGCTCACTTATCACGTAAAGGTAAGTGAGAATGGAGGATGGCAAAGATCAGGCAGTGTGGTTCATGAAGGTTGGCCGGTTGGTAAAAATGGGCCCCGGGTAAAAGAAAGTTTGAAAAACACTGAGATAGACGATCAGCAGTGATCTAGTTGAATGGATTGGATTGTATTTGTTTATTGTAACGTGTACCGAGGTACAATAAAAAATATCGTTCTGCATATAGTTCAGACAGATCATTCCGTACATGAAAAGAGAATACATAGAGCAAACATAAAGTAAGCAATGTAAAAACCAGGCTAAACAGCTGGTTTGTAATGCAGAACAAGGCAGCAGCACGGTTCAATTTCCATACCGGCCTCCCCAAACAGGCGCCGGAATATGGTGACTAGGGGCTTTTCGCAGTAACTTCATTGAAGCCTACTTGTGACAATAAGCGATTATTATTATTTATAAATACATCGACACAGGTATCGGGTGAGGCATACAGGAGTGTACAAAGAACAATACAGCACAGGAACGTGACCTTCGACCCTCCAAGCCTGCGCCGATCACGTGTCCTATCGAGACCAACCGCCGCCTGTCTCCTTCTATACCCCGTCTGTTCATGTGCCTATCCAAATAAGTCTTAAAGGCCACTAACATATCTGCCTCAACAACATCACTTGGCCGTGCATTCCAGGCCACCACCACCCTCTGTGTAAAAAAAACTTCCCCTGCACATCTCCACTGAACCTTTCCCCCCCTCACCTTGAACTTGTGTCCCCTTGTAATTGTCATTTCCGCCCTGGGAAAAAGCCTTCAACTGTTCACCCTATCTGTACCCCTAATAATTTTATCAACTTCTATCAGATCGCCCCTCAGCCTCCGTCTCTCTAGGGAGAACAATCCCAGTTTATTCAATGTCACTCGTAGCTAATACCCTCCATACTAGGCAGCATCCTGGTAAATCTTTTCTGTACTCTTTCCAAAGCCTCCATGTCTTTCTGGTAGTGTGGTGACCAGAATTGGACACAATATTCCAAATGTGGCCTAACCAACGTTCTATATAATTGTAACATAATTTTCGAGCTTTTATACTGGATACCCCATCCTATGAAGGCAAGCATGCCATATGCTTTCTTTACCACCATTTCCACCTGTGCTGCCACTTTTAAGGATCTGTGGATCTGTGTAAGAGATCTACCATGCAGATCTAGTGGCATTTGCGAACACTAAAACTCAGTAGAAATTTGAGTTAAAACTTCTCGGGTGCAAATAAGAATTGTTTATTGCCTCTATTTGATTACTATTGAGAATCACTTAAATCCTATTCTCTAATAAGTCTGGCTAGCAAAAAGGACTTAAAGAGAAGCAACTTGTACTAGCATGGTACTAACATGGATAAGCCTATAATGTGGCAAAGAGTAGTGGGAAGTCAGAAGATTGGGAAGGCTACAAAAACAAACAGAGGATAACAAAGAGAGAAATAAGGAAAGAGAGGATCAAATATGAAGGTAGGCTAGCCAGTAACATTAGGAATGATAGTAAAAGTTTCTTTAAATACATTAAAAACAAACGGGAGGCAAAAGTAGACATTGGGCCGCTCCAAAATGACGCTGGTAATCTAGTGATGGGAGACCAGGAAATAGCTGAGGAACTAAATAAGTACTTTGCGTCAGTCTTCACGGTAGAAGACATGAGTAATATCCCACCAATTCCGGAGAGTCAGGGGGCAGAGTTGAATATGGTAGCCATCACAAAGGAGAAAGTGCTAGAGAAACTAAGAGGTCTAAAAATTGATAAATCTCCGGGCCCAGATGGACTACATCCTAGAGTTCTAAAGGAGATAGCTGAAGAAATAGTGGAGGCGTAGTTATGATCTTTCAAAAGTGACTGGAGTCCGGGAAAGTCCCAGAGGATTGGAAAATCGCTGTTGTAACCCCCCCTGTTCAAGAAGGGAACAAGGCGAAAGATGGAAAATTATAGACCAATTAGCTAACCTCGGTTGTTGGCAAGATTCTAGAATCCATTGTTAAGGATGAGATTTCTAAATTCTTGGAAGTGCAGGGTCAGATTAGGACAAGTCAGCATGGATTTAGTAAGGGGAGGTCGTGCCTGACAAACCTGTTAGAGTTCTTTGAAGAGATAACAAATAGGTTAGACCAAGGAGAGCCAATGGATGTTATCTATCTTGACTTCCAAAAGGCCTTTGATAAGGTGCCTCACGGGAGACAGCTGAGTAAAATAAGGGCCCATGGTATTCGAAGCAAGGTACTAACATGGATTGACGATTGGCTGTCAGGCAGAAGGCAGAGAGTTAGGATAAAAGGTTCTTTTTCGGAATGGCAACCGGTGACGAGTGGTGTCCCGCAGGGTTCAGTGTTGGGGCCACAGCTGTTCTCTTTATATATTAACGATCTAGATGACGGGACTGGGGGCATTCTGGCTAAGTTTGCCGATGATACAAAGATAGGTGGAGGGGCAGGTAGTATGGAGGAGGTGGGGAGGCTGCAGAAAGATTTAGACAGTTTAGGAGAGTGGTCCAAGAAATGGCTGATGAAATTCAACGTGGGCAAGTGCGAGGTCTTGCACTTTGGAAAAAAGAATAGAGGCATGGACTATTTTCTAAACGGTGACAAAATTCATAATGCTGAAGTGCAAAGGGACTTGGGAGTCCTAGTCCAGGATTCTCTAAAGGTAAACTTGCAGGTTGAGTCCGTAATTAAGAAAGCAAATGCAATGTTGTCATTCATCTCAAGAGGCTTGGAATATAAAAGCAGGGATGTACTTCTGAAGCTTTATAAAGCATTAGTTAGGCCCCATTTAGAATACTGTGAGCAATTTTGGGCCCCACACCTCAGGAAGGACATACTGGCACTGGAGCGGGTCCAGCGGAGATTCACACGGATGATCCCAGGAATGGTAGGCCTAACATACGATGAACGTCTGAGGATCCTGGGATTATATTCATTGGAGTTTAGGAGGTTGAGGGGAGATCTAATAGAAACTTACAAGATAATGAATGGCTTAGATAGGGTGGATGTAGGGAAGTTGTTTCCATTAGCAGGGGAGACTAGGACCCGGGGGCACAGCCTTAGAATAAAAGGGAGTCACTTTAGAACAGAGATGAGGAGAAATTTCTTCAGCCAGAGAGTGGTGGGTCTGTGGAATTCATTGCCACAGAGGGCGGTGGAGGCCGGGACGTTGAGTGTCTTTAAGACAGAAGTTGATAAATTCTTGATTTCTCGAGGAATTAAGGGCTATGGAGAGAGAGCGGGTAAATGGAGTTGAAATCAGCCATGATTGAATGGTGGAGTGGACTCGATGGGCCGAATGGCCTTACTTCCGCTCCTATGTCTTATGGTCTTGTACTCAATTTAACTTTTAAAATAATACAGAGATGGTGTCTTGCTTAGGACAAACAGCTTGCATTTACTTCAAGAGTTAGAGTGGAAAAGTGAAAGTATAGAGATAGAGAATAGTTTAGATCAAAGTATAGAATGATCCGGATAAAAATGGCCGTTCGGACCCACACGGTTATACTAAATCATATCAGACTTTAGCCATCTATCTACACCCCTATATAATCCTAATTGGTTTGGGTTAGAATCAAATGAGTTTGATTTGACGGTTTGCTGTCAATCTTCAATGTGCAACATTAGTTTTAAGTGTTTCATGTCTGAATACTTGTGCATGTTATGGGATGCGATTCTGTGCTGCTATCGCGACCAGCTTAAACTGGTCTTCTGCTGACTTAGGTGTTATCTGCATTGTGAACAATGGTGCCTTCATATAACTATGGCGTTGCTATGGTGTTGCTCTGTCCTTGATCCGATAGCACAAGTATAGTGTCAAACTGTCTTGCAAATGTGCTGTTTTAATCTGTAATGGAATTTGCTGTGTCATGCTGTTCTGTTTTGAAATGACCTGAGGTTATGAGTGAATTTAAAATGGGTATTTAGAAAGACTGGGGCTTAATATTTACGCTAAATAGCTATCTTTTACCTATCAGGTGTATTAGAAAATAGTTGGCTTCTACAACCTGCATGCCCAGATCTCTCTGCGGCTCTATGCTCCTGCCATTTATTTTATAGCTCCCATCTGAATTGGAGTGAATAGGCTGGGTGGGAGGGGTCCCCAGACAGCGGGAGGTGTAGACAGAGTCAATGGATGGGAGGCAGGACTGGGCTGTGTTTACGACTCTCTATAGTTTCTTACGGTCTTGGGCTGAGCAGTTGCCATACCAGGCTGTGATACAGCCAGATAGGATGCTTTCCATGCTGCATCTGTAAGAGTCAGTGTGAACATGCTGAATTTCCTTAGTTTCCTGAGGGAGTATAGGCCCTGTTGTGCTTTCTTGGTCGTAGCGTCAACGTGGGTGGACCAGGTCAGATTTTTGGTAATGTGCACACCTAGGAATTTAAGGCTGTCAACCATCTCCACCTCCATCTGCAGACAGGGTGTGTATGATACTTTGCTTCCTGAAGTTAGTGACCAGCTCTTTAGTTTTGCTGACATTGAGGGAGAAATTGTTGTTGTTACACCACTCCACTAGATTCTCTATCTCCCTCCTGTATTTTGAATCATCGTTGTTCAAGATCCGACCCACTACGGTTGTGTCATCAGCAAACTTGCCGAATGGCCTCCCACTGCACTGTGGGGATTCTAGGGACTGGTTTAGCACAGGGCTAAATCGCTGGCTTTGAAAGCAGACCAAGGCAGGCCAGCAGCATGGTTCAATTCCCGTACCAGCCTCCCCGAACAGGCGCCGGAATGTGGCGACTAGGGGCTTTTCACAGTAACTTCATTTGAAGCCTACTTGTGACAATAAGCGATTTTCTTTTTTTTTCTTCTTTTCTATGTTCTATGTTGTTTGAGTTTAAAGGTTTTAATCCTTGTCGATTTGTGGCAGATGGAAGAAGTTTAAAAAAAAATTTAGATTACCCAATTCATTTTTTCCAATTAAGGGGCAATTTAGCGTGGCCAATCCACCTAGCCTGCACATCTTTTTTTTTGGGTTGTGGGGGCGAAACCCACGCAAACACGGGGAGAATGTGCAAACTCCACACGGACAGTGACCCAGAGCCGAGATCGAACCTGGGACCTCGGTGCCGTGAGGCAGCAGGGCTAACCCACTGCGCCACCGTGCTGCCCTGCAGATGGAAGAAGTTGATGTGGGGCCCTGTCTTTGATGACGCAGCCCTGATGGCTCGGTGTTCACTGGTGGATGGCTGATGGCTGCCAGCGATGGTTGCATGGTGTACGGAAAACAACCTCTCTCTAAATGTTGGAAAGACCAAGGAACTGATCATAGACATCAGGAAACATAGCACGACACACACTCCCGTCTGCATCAATGGCTCCGAAGTAAAGATGGTCGATAGCTTTAAGTTCCTGGGGGTCGCCATTACCAATAGTCTGTCCTGGTCCACTCACGTTGATGCAACAGTCAAGAAAGTCCAACAACGTCTCTACTTCCTACGAAATCTGAAGAAATTTGGCATGTCTACATCAACTCTCTCAAACTTCTACAGATGTGCGATAGAGAGCATCCTATCCGGCTGCATCACAGCCTGGTATGGCAATTGCTCAGTCCAAGAAAATGAGGAAGGAGCAGCGCTCCGAAAGCTAGTGATTTGAAACTAACCTGTTGTTGTAAGACTTCTTACTGAGCAAACTTGTAGATGGAGTTGGAGCCAAATTTTGGAGCTTTGATATGGCCTTGATATGGCCTTGGCTGGGGTTATGGTGTTGAAGGTGGAGCTGTAGTCAGTCCTTGTTCTCGAGATGCTCCAGGGATGAGTGTAGGACCAGGGAGATTATGTCTGCTGTGGACCGGTTGCGGCGGTATGCGAATTGCAGTGGATCGAGGCATTCTGGGAGTATGGCGTTGATGTGTCTCATGACCAACCTTTCGAAGCACTTCATTACGATCGATGTCAAGGCCAGCGGAAAATACTCATTGAGGCACATTGCGTGGTCTTCTCGAAGCAGGTGGGAACCTCGGATCGGAGTAGGGAGAGGTTAAAGATGTCTGCGAACACACCTGCCAGAGTGGTGAAGCAGGTTGAGGGTCTGAATAACCTCCACATGTCCTATGTACATAAATTGCTGTATAAGTACAAGTTGTTGTCTAGACTGATTCTATCTAGTTTCACAATAAGCATTTTGAGAAAGAATTGATGTTAAGGATAGATTTGTCAGTGAGTGGTTGTTAAAGTTCTGTTTGTGTGCCTGCTTGATCAGATATAATTGGTTAAGCAAACGTACTTACAACATCTATTAATTCTTGGTACAGCCCTGTGGTGTCAGGTGCGTGGAGTATATAATATGCGCTTCCTGGAAATGTTGCACTTTTTAGTTTCACTTTTTCCATTGTGTTGATGGTGTTATAATTAACATTTAAACAGAAATTCGAAAACCCATTATCTACTGAAAGAATGAAGCTACAAGATTCCATGATTTAAAATCAATGAATTTTACTGAATAAGACCCAAGTAAAGCAAGCTCCACTAACTAAACTGTCTTTGGTTATTAATTACTCTTTATATCAAAAACATGATAAAACACCACCACAGATACTTCAGGCTAAATTCCTCAATTCTGTCTTCTCGTTTCCATATGTCTCCTTCCCCAGGAAGACTTTGGCTACTTTTCAGGTTCTTGAAGGTTCGCCTTCTTGTGACCAATTCTGCCTGGTCAGGTTCTCCGCTCGTGCCTGAACTTCACTTGCAACTCCTGACTTTAACAGAAAATGTGAAACACCCGGGTTTCTAATAGCTCCATCCTCCTGATACACAGATGTTCCACAGCACTTGCCGAATTTTGTTCCTCTGCCTCCTGAACTTAGGGCTTTCTCTCCCTAAATTTCGATGTATTTAGCTCTTAAGACCAAAGACCTTCTGGAAAAATCCCACCGACAACTTCCCAGAATTACAACCAAGGCTGCACCCACAATCACTGTTCTCCATGGGAAAGAGGTTAGTTGAGCTGTTCAATCGATATTATAATTAATTAACTTTTATCTTCAAAACCAAGCCTTTTGATTCTAGGACCCACATGAATAATTTATCTCAAATGGAGTTAATGACCCCCCAGATTGGCTGCTTCCACCTATTTGTTTACAAAGATGTGTTTAGCTTCTCTGATCTGGGAACTACAGGGCTAATTTGAACTCTGTATGAAGACAACTATAGACACCTCATCTCGACCAAGAAGCTGGAGGTCTCCAGCTTGTGAGAGGAGGGGGCCTCCTACCTCAGATTGAAGGTGAGAACTTGGTTTTCTGTTTCTCGCCCTCTGTCGACTTGCACTCACCAGCCTAAAAATTGAGACCGGGCAAGAATAGGACCGTAAAAAGACGAATGGGTGTACTTCAATCCTAGGCCCTGTCCGGCCTCCGTAATGCCACATTATGGCCAGAGGGAAACCAGTCCATGTTATTTCTCACTCCCCCCACTTCATAACCCGCTGGGGGAGGAGAGTAGAATTCTGGCCCAAAAACAGTAGTCCGTTTTCACACTCCTGCCTCTGACCGCTACGTAAACATAGAGAATCATAGAATTTACAGTGCAGAAGGAGGCCATTCAGCCCATCGGGTCTGCACCTGCCCTTGGAAATTGCACCCTACGCCTCCACCCTATCCTCATAACCCAGTAACCCCACCTAACCATTTTGGACATTAAGGGGCAATTTAGAATGGCCAGTCCACCTAACCTGCACATCTTTGGGCTGTGAGAAGAAAACGGAGCACCCGGAGACACGGGGAGAACGTGCAAACGTCACACAGTCATCCGAGGCCTGAATTGAACCCAGGTCCCTGGCGCTGTGAGACAGCAATGCTGACGACTGTGTCATTGTGCCGCCCCGGGTCCCTGGCGCTGTGAGACAGCAATGCTGACGACTGTGTCACCGTGCCGCCCCAGGTCCCTGGCGCTGTGAGACAGCAATGCTGACGACTGTGTCACCGTGCCGCCCCAGTTCCCTGGCGCTGTGAGACAGCAATGCTAACCACCGTGCCGCCGAATGGACAGTCCTTTGAGTAGTAATTACTGTAAGATTATTTCTCAAACCCAGGTTTTTCCACTGAACTTACATTTAACTCTTTAATTCTGAAAACTGAATGTTATACCTCCAAAACACATGAAAAATGAAATTACATATTTGTAACAATGGGCTCAAAGTAATGGAACCTTGAAGAAACGCTGAGGCTGTGGGCAATGAACAAATCAAAAAGGGCAGGAAAGTTACCAGTAAAAACTGATGGAAACCATCAGTCAGGACCAACCAATTTTTTCTGCCTGTCATTCAGTTTTCTTTTTGCTGAGTATGGCCTTAAAGCAGGCCTGCCCAGTGTACGGCCCAGGGGCCATATTGGGCCTGCGAATCCTCACTCTGCGGCCCTGGCATCATTTTTCAAAATCCCGGTCAAAGAGGTGAGTTTCAATGGAAGATTCTTCTTGGAGCTGCTCATCCAAACATGGAGCATTTCTATCCGCTTTTGCTTTTGATAGGTGGACTAGTAAGCCTATCAGCATTACGCCATGGGTGGCACAGTGGTTAGCACTGCTGCCTCACAGCACCTGGGACCTGGGTTCTATTCTGGCCTCGGGTCACTGTCTGTGTGGAGTCTGCACGTTCTCCCCGTGTCTGCGTGAGTTTCCTCCGGGTGCTCCGGTTTCCTCCCACAGTCCAAAGATGTGCAAGTTACCTGGCAACACGGTGGCGCGATGGGTTAGCACTGCTCCCTCACGGCGCTGAGGCCCCAGGTTTGATCCCGTCCCCGGGTAACTGTCCGTGTGGAGTTTGCACATTTTCTCCGTGTCTGCTTGGGTCTCACCCCCACAACCCAAAGTTGCGCAGGGTAGGTGGATTAGCCACGTTAAATTGCCCCTTAATTGGAGATTAAAAGAGAATTGGGTACTTATATAATTTATATAAAAAAAGAAAAGAAAATGTGCAAGTTCAGTGGATTGTCATGCTAAATTGTTCCTTAATATTCAGAAGTTCAGGTGGGGTCACTAGATTATGGGGATGGGGTGGGAGCGTAGGACAGGGTTGGGTGCTCTTTCCCAGGGTCAGTGCAGACTCGATGAGCGAGCTACCCTCAGTTACGACTCGAGAGAGAAGATTGATAATTCAAAGGCTTTAATTAGCAGAGAACCAGACAGCTGCCGAGAAGTGTGCTCCCTGCACGCTGCCCACTGAACATTACCTTATATACAGCTTCCTGGGGGGCGGAGGCGGAGTCCCCCAGGGTTCCAAATCCGGTCTTAAAGGGATCATCACGTTAAAGGTACAGTTATACAGTTATCGTTCATCACATTCACCCCCTGTTTAAAAAAAACGCATAGTCCGTCGGGGGTGACGTGGAATTACATGTTCAGTCTTTTGGGTGGTCTGATTGTCCGTGTTGACCTTCTCAGCTCCGGCGGTGGTGCGGCGGATACGGTCGTCCTCGGTGGGGGTATATCCGGGAACACGGTTGTCTGAGCCTTTGCCCGTGTTGGAGCGGGGGGGTATCCGGGGTGATCAGGGTGATTGGTGCCGGCGCCGGCTGGGGGGGAAGGGAGCGTCGGTAGAAGGGGGGGGCGTCGGTGGGAGAGCCAGCGGGTGCCAGGTCTCGCAGGGAAACGGTGTCTTGCCTGCCGTCGAGATGCTTGACTTAGGCATATTGAGGGTTAGCGTGTAGCAGTTGGACCCTCTCGACTAGTGGTCTGTCTTATGGCTCCTCACATGCCTCCGGAGCAGGACTGGTCTCGGAGTCGTCCGTGGAAGCGAGACCCCAGAGGTGGACTTCCTGGGGAAGACAAACAAACGGTTGTGAGGGGTCTCGTTCGTGGCTGTACAGAGGAGCGACCTAATGGAGTGTAGGGCATCGGGTAGGACCTCCTGCCAGCAGGCGGTTGGGAGACTTCTTGACCATAGGGCTAGAAGGACAGCCTTCCAAACTGTTGCGTTCTCCCCCTCCACCTGCCCGTTTCCCCGTGGGTTATAGCTGGTCGTTCTGCTCGAGGTGATGCCCTTGTTGAGCAGGTATCGACGCAGCTCATCGCTCATGAACGATGTACCCCGGTCTCTGTGGATATAAGCAGGGAAACCAAACAGGGTGAAGATGCTGTGCAGTGCCTTGATTACGGAGGCTGAGGTCATATCGGGGCAGGGGACAGCGAATGGGAAGCGGGAGAATTCATCGATGACAGTGAGGAAATAAACATTGCGGTTGGTGGACGGGAGGGGCCCTTTGAAGTCCACGCTTAGTCACTCAAAGGGCCCAGAGGCCTTTACCAGGCAAGACTTGTCTGGTCGGTAGAAGTGCGGTTTGCACTCCGCACAGATCTGGCAAGCCTTGGTCATGGCCTTGACCTCCTCGGTGGAGTAAGGTAGGTTTCGGGTCTTGATGAAGTTAACAAGCCGGGTGACCCCCGGGTGACAGAGGTCATCGTGGATGGCTCTCAGGCGGTCTTTCTGCACGTTGGCGCATGTGCCGCGGGACAGGGCATCTGGGGACTCGTTGTGCTTCCCCGGACGATATGTAATATTGTACGTATAGGTGGAGAGTTCTATCCTCCACGGTCGGGCCCCGGTAGCGGGCGAGGCCGGGTCGGGACCCGGGAGCGGGCGAGGCCGGGTCGGGACCCGGGAGCGGGCTAGGCCGGGTCGGGCCCCAGGAGAGGGCGAGGCCGGGTCCGGCCCTGGTAGCGGGCGAGGCCGGGTCAGGACCCGGGAGCGGGCGAGGCCGGGTCGGGCCCCGGTAGCGGGCGAGGCCGGGTCGGGCCCCGGTAGCGGGCGAGGCCGGGTCGGGCCCCGGTAGCGGGCGAGGCCGGGTCGGGCCCCGGTAGCGGGCGAGGCCGGGTCAGGACCCGGGAGCGGGCGAGGCCGGGTCGGGCCCCAGGAGCGGGCTAGGCCGGGTCCGGCCCTGGTAGCGGGCGAGGCCGGGTCGGTCCCGGGAGCGGGCGAGGCCGGGTCGGGCCCCAGGAGCGGGCGAGGCCGGGTCGGGACCCGGGAGCGGGCTAGGCCGGGTCGGGCCCCAGGAGCGGGCGAGGCCGGGTCGGGACCCGGGAGCGGGCGAGGCCGGGTCGGGCCCCAGGAGCGGGCTAGGCCGGGTCCGGCCCTGGTAGCGGGCGAGGCCGGGTCGGTCCCGGGAGCGGGCGAGGCCGGGTCGGGCCCCAGGAGCGGGCGAGGCCGGGTCGGGACCCGGGAGCGGGCTAGGCCGGGTCGGGCCCCAGGAGCGGGCGAGGCCGGGTCCGGCCCCGGTAGCGGGCGAGGCCGGGTCGGGACTCGGGAGCGGGCTAGGCCGGGTCGGGACCCGGGAGCGGGCGAGGCCGGGTCGGGACTCGGGAGCGGGCTAGGCCGGGTCGGGACCCGGGAGCGGGCGAGGCCGGGTCGGCACCCGGGAGCGGGCGAGGCCGGGTCGGGACCCGGGAGCGGGCGAGGCCGGGTCGGGACCCGGGAGCGGGCGAGGCCGGGTCGGGACCCGGGAGCGGGCGAGGCCGGGTCGGGACCCGGGAGCGGGCTAGGCCGGGTCGGGCCCCAGGAGCGGGCGAGGCCGGGTCCGGCCCCGGTAGCGGGCGAGGCCGGGTCGGGACCCGGGAGCGGGCGAGGCCGGGTCGGGACCCGGGAGCGGGCTAGGCCGGGTCGGGCCCCAGGAGAGGGCGAGGCCGGGTCCGGCCCTGGTAGCGGGCGAGGCCGGGTCGGGCCCCGGTAGCGGGCGAGGCCGGGTCGGGCCCCGGTAGCGGGCGAGGCCGGGTCGGGCCCCGGTAGCGGGCGAGGCCGGGTCAGGACCCGGGAGCGGGCGAGGCCGGGTCGGGCCCCAGGAGCGGGCTAGGCCGGGTCCGGCCCTGGTAGCGGGCGAGGCCGGGTCGGTCCCGGGAGCGGGCGAGGCCGGGTCGGGCCCCAGGAGCGGGCGAGGCCGGGTCGGGACCCGGGAGCGGGCTAGGCCGGGTCGGGCCCCAGGAGCGGGCGAGGCCGGGTCGGGACCCGGGAGCGGGCGAGGCCGGGTCGGGCCCCAGGAGCGGGCTAGGCCGGGTCCGGCCCTGGTAGCGGGCGAGGCCGGGTCGGTCCCGGGAGCGGGCGAGGCCGGGTCGGGCCCCAGGAGCGGGCGAGGCCGGGTCGGGACCCGGGAGCGGGCTAGGCCGGGTCGGGCCCCAGGAGCGGGCGAGGCCGGGTCCGGCCCCGGTAGCGGGCGAGGCCGGGTCGGGACTCGGGAGCGGGCTAGGCCGGGTCGGGACCCGGGAGCGGGCGAGGCCGGGTCGGGACTCGGGAGCGGGCTAGGCCGGGTCGGGACCCGGGAGCGGGCGAGGCCGGGTCGGCACCCGGGAGCGGGCGAGGCCGGGTCGGGACCCGGGAGCGGGCGAGGCCGGGTCGGGACCCGGGAGCGGGCGAGGCCGGGTCGGGACCCGGGAGCGGGCGAGGCCGGGTCGGGACCCGGGAGCGGGCTAGGCCGGGTCGGGCCCCGGTAGCGGGCGAGGCCGGGTCCGGCCCCGGGAGCGGGCGAGGCCGGGTCGGGACCCGGGAGCGGGCTAGGCCGGGTCGGGCCCCGGTAGCGGGCGAGGCCGGGTCCGGCCCCGGTAGCGGGCGAGGCCGGGTCCGGCCCCGGGAGCGGGCGAGGCCGGGTCGGGCCCCAGGAGCGGGCTAGGCCGGGTCCGGCCCTGGTAGCGGGCGAGGCCGGGTCGGTCCCGGGAGCATGCGAGGCCGGGTCGGGCCCCAGGAGCGGGCGAGGCTGGGTAGGTCCCGGGAGCGGGCTAGGCCGGGTCCGGCCCCGGGAGCGGGCGGGGCCGGGTTGGGCCCTGGGAGTGGGCAAGGCCGGGTCGGGCCCCGGGATTCCAGGCCTCCATGTGCTGTACCTGCATACTAACTGTTTGGTGATTCATACACTAGGACGCCCAGTTCCCTCTGCAGTCTCTCCATTTAGATAGGGGCTGGTTTAGCACACTGGACTAAATCGCTGGCTTTTAAAGTATAGAACATAGAACATTAGAGCGCAGTACAGGCCCTTCGGCCCTCGATGTTGCGCCGACCTGTGAAACCACTCTAAAGCCCATCTACACTATTCCCTTATTGTCCATATGTCTATCCAATGACCATTTGAATGCCCTTAGTGTTGGCGAGTACACTACTGTTGCAGGCAGGGCATTCCACACCCTTACTGCTCTCTGAGTAAAGAACCTACCTCTGACATCTGCCCTATATCTATCTGCCCTCAATTTAAAGCTATGGCCTCTCGTGCTAGACATCACCATCCGATGAAAAAGGCTCTCACTGTCCACCCTATCCAATCCTCTGATCATCTTGTATGCCTCAATTAAGTCACCTCTTAACCTTCTTCTCTCTAACGGAAACAGCCTCAAGTCCCTCAGCCTTTCCTCATAAGATCTTCCCTCCATACCAGGCAACATTCTGGTAAATCTCCTCTGCACCCTTTCCAATGCTTCCACATCCTTCCTATAATGCGGCGACCAGAATTGCACGCAATACTCCAAATGCGGCCGCACCAGAGTTTTGTACAGCTGCAACATGACCTCATGGCTCCGAAACTCAATCCCTCTACCAATAAAAGCTAACTCACCGTACGCCTTCCAAACAACTCTCTCAACCTGGGTGGCAACTTTCAGGGATCTATGTACATGGACACCAAGATCTCTCTGCTCATCCACACTGCCAAAAATCTTACCATTAGCCCAGTATTCTGTCTTCCTGTTAGTCCTTCCAAAATGAATCACCTCACACTTTTCTGCATTAAACTCCATTTGCCACCTCTCAGTCCAACACCGCTCCCGGGTCCCTCTGTAACTTGTAACATCCTTCCGCACTGTCCACAACTCCACCGACTTTAGTGTCATCTGCAAATTTACTCACCCATCCTTCTACACCCTCCTCCAGGTCATTTATAAAAATGACAAACAGCAGTGGCCCCAAAACAGATCATTGTTGTACACCACTAGTAACTGGACTCCAGTCTGAACATTTCCCATCAACCACCACTCTTTGTCTTCTTCCAGCTAGCCAATTTCTGATCCAAACTGCTAAATCACCCTGAATCCCATGCCTCCGTATTTTCTGCAGTAGCCTACCGTGGGGAACCTTATCAAACGCTTTACTGAAATCCATATACACCACATCAACTGCTTTACCCTCATCCACCTGTTTGGTCACCTTCTCAAAGAACTCAATAAGGTTTGTGAGGCAAGACCTACCCTTCACAAAACCGTGTTGACTATCTCTAATCAAATTATTCCTTTCCAGATGATTATACATCCTATCTCTTATAAGCCTTTCCAAGATTTTACCCACAACAGAAGTAAGGCTCACTGGTCTATAGTTACCGGGGTTGTCTCTACTCCCCTTCTTGAACAAGGGGACAACATTTGCTATCCTCCAGTCTTCTGGCACTATTCCTGTAGACAAAGATGACTTAAAGATCAAAGCCAAAGGCTCAGCAATCTCCTCCCTAGCTTCCCAGAGAATCCGGCCCAGGGGACTTATCTATTTTCACACTTTCCAGAATTGCTAACACCTCCTCCTTATGAACCTCAAGCCCTTCTAGTCTAGTAGCCTGAATCTCAGTATTCTCCTCGACATCATTGTCTTTTTACTGTGTGAATACTGACGGAAAAATATTCATTTAGCACCTCTCCTATCTCCTTGGACTCCAAGCACAACTTCCCACTACTGTCCTTGACTGGCCCTACTCTTACCCTAGTCATTTGTTTATTCCTGACATATCAATAGAAAGCTTTAGGGTTATCCTTGATCCTACCTGCCAAAGACTTCTCATGTCCCCTCCTGGCTCTTCTTAGCTCTCTCTTTAGGTCCTTCCTAGCTAACTTGTAACTCTCGAGCGCCCTAACTGAACTTTCATGCCTCATCTTTACATAAGTCTCCTTCTTCCTCTTGACAAGTGATTCAACTGCTTTAGTAAACCACGGTTCCCTTGCTCGACCACTTCCTCCCTGCCTGACAGGTACATACTTATCAAGGACACGCAGTAGCTGTTCCTTGAACAAGCTCCACATTTCCATTGTGCCCATCCCCTACAGTTTTCCTCCCCATCCGATGCATCCTACGTCTTGCCTCATCGCATCATAATTGTCTTTCCCCCAGATATAACTCTTGCCCTGCGGTATATACCTATCCCTTACCATCACTAAAGTAAACTTAATCGAATTGTGGTCACTATCACCAAAGTGCTCATCTACCTCCAAATCTAACACCTGTCCTGGTTCATTACCGAGTACCAAATCCATTATGGCCTCCCCTCTCGTTGGCCTATCTACATACTGTGTCAGGAAACCCTCCTGCACACATCGGACAAAAACGGACCCATCTAAAGTACTCGAACTATAGCGTTTCCAGTCAATATTTGGAAAGTTAAAGTCCCCCATAACAACTACTCTGTTGCTTTCGCTCCTATCCAGAATCATCTTTGCAATCCTTTCCTCTACATTTCTGGAACTTTTCAGAGGCCTATAGAAAGCCCCTAACAGGGTGACCTCTCCTTTCCTGTTTCTAACCTCAGCCCATACTACCTCAGTGGACAAGTCCTCATCAAACGCCCTTTCTGCCACCGTAATACTGCCCTTGACTAACAGTGCCACCCCTCCCCCTCTTTTACCACCTTCCCTGAGCTTACTGAAATATCTAAACCCCGGCATCTGCAACAACCATTCCTGTCCCTGCTCTATCCATGTCTCCGAAATGGCCACAACATCGAAGTCCCAGGTACCAACCCATGCCGCAAGTTCACCCACCTTATTCCGGATGCTCCTGCAGCAAGGTTCAATTCCCGTACCAGCCTCCCCGAACAGGCTCCGGAATGTGGCGACTAGGGGCTTTTCACAGTAATTTCATTTGAAGCCTGCTTGTGACAATAAGCGATTTCCATTTCATTTTTTCATATGCTTTTTTATTCTTCCTGCCAGAATGGATTATTTCACACTTTCCCACATTGTACTCCATTTGCCCATTCCTTTCCCACTCAGTGTATCTGTATCATCTTGTAGCCTCCTTATGTCCTCTTCACAGCTTATTCCTACCTATCTTTTGACGTCAGCAAATTCAGCAACAATCCCTTCAATTCCTTCATACAGTCATTTGTATATATTGTGAACAGTTGAGGCCCAGCATTGATCCCTGTGGCACACCACTCATTACATCTTGCAGGAAAGCAAGAACAGGTTACTGAGTTGGATGATCAGCCATGATCATAATGATCGGTGGAGCAGGCTCGATGGGCTGAATGGCCTCCTATTTTCTATCTTTCTAACCTGAAAAAGACCTGTTACTTGCTTACTCTCAGCTTTCTATTAGCTAGCTAATGTTCTATCTGTGCCAATATACTATCGATACTATCAGCTTTTATTTCCTGCAATAACCTTTGATGTGGCATTTTATCAAATGCCTTGTGGAAATCGAAGCACATTGGTTCCCCGTTATCCACAGCACACGTTTCTTCCTCAAAAGAACGGCAACAACTTGGTTAAACATGATTTCCCTTTCACAAAGCCATATTGGTTCTGCCTGATTACGTTGAACTTATCCAAGTACTTAATAACTTCTAACATTTCTGAGGACAGATATTAAGATAACTGGCTGTAATTTCCCGCTTTCTGCCTGTCTCCCTTTTTGAATAATGGAGTTACGTTTATATCTTCCAATCCAATGGAACCTTCCCCACATCTTGGGAGTTTTGGGAAATTAAAACTAATGCATCATTGGTGTTCCAGGTCGCGTGGGGAGCTCGAGAGGTTGGGGCATCATTTAAAAATGCGTCTCGATCTCTCCCTGCACTGAGGAGTTTCAGCGAATGGGGCTCCTCAGCACAGGAAATGGGACTGAGTACGGCCTTGGTCGTGCCTTCCCTGTTGAGGTCCCATATATAACCAGAGTCACGTTAGATAGCGCTGTGGGAAACACACAACTAAACGCACTCGCAATGGGACATCGTTCCCATTTGGTTAAATCGCGCCTGTAATATGTAACTACTTGTTGCATTCATCACAGACCCTAGGCTGAAGTGCTCCGGAATAGCAGAGACATATTTAAGGGGCAGTTGGATAAACCCGTGAAATAATAATCTTTATTGTCACATGTAGGCTTACATTAACACTGCAATTCCTCCCTCAGCACAAAGATGTACAGGTTAGGTGGATTGGCCATGCTAAATTGCTCTTAGAGTCCAAAAAAAGGTTAGGTGGAGTTGCTGGCTTATGAGGATAGGGTGTGGGCTGAGGTAGAGTGCTCTTTCCAAGGGCCGGTGCAGAGTCGATGGGTCGAATGGCCTCCTTCTGCACTGTAAATTCTATGATTCTGTGGAGTTACTATGAAAAACCCCTAGTCGTCACATTCCGGCGCCTGTTCGGGTACACTGAGGGAGAATTCAGAATGTCCAATTCACCTAACAGCACGTCTTTCGGGACTTGTGGGAGGAAACCGGAGCACCCGGAGGAAACCCAACCAGACACGGGGGAGAACATGCAGACTCTGCACAGACAGTGACCCAAGCCAGGAATCGAACCTGGGACCCTGACGCTATGAAGCAACAGTGCTAACCACTGTGCTACAATAGGGTGAGATTCCGTAGGATGGGAGAAGGCTCGTCTGAAGCATTAATATTGACATGGATCAGTTGGACCGAATGGCCTGTGTGTGTAACTTTCTGTACCCCCAAACTGGAGTGGGTCAGAAGTTCAGAATTGGGAAGGGAAAGTGGGAGACTTGACCTTGTGGGAAAAGGGAACGTGGAAGAGAACACTGATGGAATATCTTCTCTCTTGGTGACAAAGAAATCCAAGATCTCCTTCTATTTATTGGAGGTCAAGGAGAATGTGTTAAAGGAAAGATCTTTTCCCTCTAAGGTTTTAGAGTGGGAGATAGTTTTGACTGAGGAGAGAGAGCAAAGTTCAGTAAATATTGAAGTGATCGACCAGATCAGGCAGTCGAATATAAAGCTTGTTTTGCTCCACCTCCAAGCTTACACCTTAAAGGGTGAAAATGTTTGAATTAGAAAACTTTGAAGGGAGAAGGAGAAAAGTAGGGGGAATTCAGTGAATAACCTTTCAGCGACCCAGCCCAAACACAATGGACTAAATAACCTCCATCGGAATTCTAAGCTGAATGTATGGTTATGAAATTAAATATTTCTAAGGACAACTGTTTGAAAAGCACTTTTGCGGGCAGCACGGTGGCGCAGTGGGTTAGCCCTGTTGCATCACGGTGCCGAGGTCCCAGGTTCGATCCTGGCTCTGGGTCACTGTCCGTGTGGAGTTTGCACATTCTCCCCGTGTTTGCGTGGGTTTCGCCTCCACAACCCAAAGATGTGCAGGGTGGGTGGATTGGCCACGCTAAATTGCCCCTTAATTGGAAAAAATGAATTGGGTACTCTAAATTAAAAAAAAATAGCACTTTTGCTTAAAAAAAATACTTGTAAAAGGCCTTTGTTCAGGAAGGGATGTCTGGACAGACAACCTGGCGCCTGGTACCAACAGCGTATCAAACTGCTTATCTCAAGAAAACACGATTCAACAAATGTCCCAAAAGTGTAAATGAAATCCTTCCACTTGCTGGTCTTCTTTCAGAACAAAGATATTTATAGATAAGAACCTTAATAGGAAAAAAGGAACCCCAAGTGAGGGTAAGGCTGTGATGCACAATCAATAACTCTCGAGACAAGGGAAGTCATATCTAATCGGCTTTAATCAGCTAGAACTATACCCAGCAGCTTCGATACAGAAAGCGAAGGCTGCTGGGACGGCATGGGTTCTTATACCCCACCTCTCAGGGCGAGGCTATGTACATTAGCCAATGGTAGACTCCTAGGTCTAGCTAATGGTCATTCACCTCTCAGGTACTGCAATACCTGGTATTACCACATTCACCCCCTGTTAAAAAGGAACCCAGCGGGGTGATGGCCAGCTTTACTGTCGCCTTTTGCATGGTAGGACCAGGTATGGAGGTACCGTGATGTCGAGGGTAACAGAAGAAGTGTTTAGGGTGCAGCAATCAGACGATCGGGTGGCCTGGTCGTCCTTCTGGAGTGTCTGAGTTTCGGCGATGATCCTGGTGGGGGCCCCGGCAGTTGTGGCTCCGGGAACGTGGCGTCTTCCTCCCAGGCAGCTTCGTCACCCCTAGGCGGTGCTGTTTGCGCAAAAGGTGGGGAGGGGCGCCTGTAGGGGGCGTTGGTGCCTGTTCGGCGCTGGGTAGGGGCTCCGGCGGCAGTACTGACCCTCCGGTCAGGTGCTGCGGGGGGGGGGGGGGGGCAGCAATGGTGCGTGTGGGGCTCCGGCGGGCGCCAGGTCCCGAAGGGAGACCGTGTCTTGCCGGCTGTCGGGGAACGCTACGTAGGCGTACTGGGGGTTGGCATGCAGCAGGTGGACCCTCTCGACCAACGGGTCCGACTTGTGCGCCCTCACATGTTTCCACAGTAGTACGGGTCCGGGTGTCGCTAGCCAGGTGGGGAGCGAGGTCCCGGAGGAGGACTTTCTGGGGAAAACAAGGAGACGTTCGTGAGGTGTCTGGTTTGTGGTAGTACAGAGCAGCGACCGAATGGAGTGAAGGGCCACTGGGAGGACTTCTTGCCAGCGGGAGACTGGGAGATTCCTGGATCGAAGGGCCAGCAGGATGGTCTTCCAGACCGTTCCGTTCTCCCTTTCTACCTGCCCGTTTCCCCGGGGGTTGTAACTGGTCGTCCTGCTGGAGGCGATACCTTTGCTGAGCAGGAAGTGACGCAGTTCGTCGCTCATAAAGGAGGACCCCCTATCACTCTGAATGTATGCGGGGAAACCGAACAGTGTAAAAATACACTGAGGGCCTTGATGACGGTGGTCGTGGTCATGTCCGGGCAGGGGATGGCGAATGGGAACCGGGAGTATTCGTCAATCACGTTCAGGAGGGGGCCTTTTAAGTCCATGCTGAGGCGTTCAAAGGGACGGGAAGACTTTATCAGATGCGCTCTCTCTGGCCGGTAGAAGTGCGGTTTGCACTCCGCGCAGATTCAGCAGTCCCTGGTGACTGTCCTGACCTCCTCGATGGAGTAGGGCAGGTTTCGGGTCTTAACGAAATGAGTGACCCCCGGGTGGCAGAGGTCCTCGTGGAGGGCTCGGAGGCGGTCTACTTGTGCGGTGGCACAAGTGCTGCGGGACAGGGCATCAGGAGGCTCGTTCAGCTTGTAGGTGGAGAGTTCTATCCTCCACCGCAAGATCTTGCCGTTCTTAATCATGCCCCGCTGCGCATTATCGAACATGAAGGCCACCGACCGTTGGTCCGTGAGGAGAGTGAATCTCCTGCCGGCCAGGTAATGCCTCCAGTGTCGCATAGCTTCTACTATGGCCTGGGCCTTCTTTTCGACCGAGGAGTGGTGAATTTCGGAAGTATGGAGAGTGCGGGAGAAGAAAGCCACGGGCCTGCCCGCTTGGTTGAGGGTGGCCGCCAGAGCTACGTCGGACGCGTCGCTCTCGACCTGGAAGGGGAGGGACTCGTCGATGGCGCGCATCATGGCTTTTGCGATGTCCGCTTTGATGCGGCAGAAGGCCTGGCGGGCCTCCGTCGACAGGGCGAAGGTTGTGGACTGGATCAGGGGTTGAGCCTTGTCTGCGTAATTAGGGACCCATTGTGCATAATAGCTAAAGAAGCCGAGGCAGCGCTTTAGGGCCTTGGGGCAGTGAGGGAGGGGGAATTCCATGAGGGGGCGCATGCGCTCAGGGTCGGGGCCTATGACTCCATTTCGCACTACGTAGCCTAGGATGGATAGACGGTTGGTGCTAAACACGCAGTTCTCCTTATTGTAGGTCAGATTAAGGAGATTCGCGGTCTGGAGAAATTTTCGGAGGTTGGTGTCGTGGTCCTGCTGGTCATGGCCGCAGATGGTGACGTTGTCAAGATACGGGAACGTTGCGCGTAAGCCGTACCGGTCAACCATTCGGTCCATCTCACGCTGGTAGACCGAGACCCCGTTCGTGACACCGAAGGGAACCCTTAAAAAGTGGTAGAGCCGCCCATCTGCTTCGAAGGCAGTGTACTGGCGGTCCCCATGATGGAGGGGCAGCTGGTGGTAGGTGGACTTGAGATCCACCGTGCAGAAGACCTTGTATTGCGCAATCCTGTTTACCAGGTCGGCTATACGGGGGAGAGGGTACGCGTCCAGCTGCGTAAACCGGTTTCACCCCGGTCTTTACCACCACTACTTGAGCCCTCCAGGGGCTGTTGCTTGCTTCGATGACCCCTTCCTTCAACAGCCTTTGGACCTCAGACCTGATGAAGGTCCGGTCCTGGGCACTGTACCGTCTACTCCTGGTGGCGACGGGTTTGCAATCTGGGGTGAGGTTCGCAAACAGGGAAGGCGGGTCGACCTTAAGGGTCGCGAGGTCGCAGACAGTAAGGGGGGGTGTAGGGCCGCCAAATTGAAAGGTCAGGCTTTGTAGGTGGCACTGGAAATCCAGCCCAAGACGGGTGGCTGCGCAGAGGTGCGGCAGAACGTACAGGCGGAAATTGCGGAATTCCCTGCCTTGCACAGTGAGGTTCGCTAGGCAGAACCCCTTTATCTGCACTGCGTGTGACCCGGAGGCCAGGGAGATCCTTTGTTTTACGGGATGGGTGAAAAGAGAACAGGGCCTTACCGTGTCGGGGTGGACAAAGCTTTCCGTGCTCCCGGAGTCGATCAGGCACAACGTCACGTGGCCGTTGATGGCGATCGTTGTGGTGGCTTCCGCTAGCGTCCGGGGCCGATTCTGATCCAGGGTAACGGAGGCCAGCTGCAGCAAGGGGGAGTTCTGGTCGGGCAGCGTGTAGTCAGCTGTGCTGGGGGCTTGAGGCCCCATCCAGGATGGTGTCGGCCATGGGTCGCACATGGAGTCCGGGGACGGGGATTCCGAAGATGGCGACGGCGAGGAACAAAATGGCGGCACCCACCCATCCAGCGTGGTTGCCGGGGGGCAAAATGGCCACGGCCGCGGGTCGCACGCTGCCTGGGGAGAGAAGGGCGGCGGTGGGCCTTGGACGGCCGGGACCTGGAAGGAAGGCTGCTGATAGTCGCTGGAGACTCCCGGCCACGGCGCGGGCCAGGCAGACCGCGGCATAGTGGCCTTTCTTGCCGCACCCTTTGCAGGTGGTGGCGCAGGCCGGGCAGCGCGCGCGTGGATGATTCGCTTAGCCGCAGAAGAAGCAGCGTTGGCCGGCGGCGGTAGCGGGCCGTCTTGCCGCGCAGGCCTGCGGGGTTAGCGGGTAAGTCTGGGGGGCTGCCACCGCCGGGTGCCACGCTGCCCAGGGGGGCGCCGTGCGGGCGGGGGCAAAAGCCAGTGCGTTCTTGTACGCAACGTCCATGGACCCTGCCAGGGCCCGTGCCTCAGTGAGGCCCAGTGTGTCCATTTCAAGGAGCCTTCGGCGGATGTCGGGGGAAGTCATACCTGCCACGAAAGGGTCCCGAATTAAAAGTTCCGTGTGCTCGTTCCCTGTCACTGCTGGGCAGCCGCAGTTTTGGCCCAGCACTATTAGTGCCCGCTAGAAGTCTTCCAGTGTTTCATCTGGGTTCTGCCGTCTAGTTGCCAGCAGGTGACGGGCATAGACCTGGTTCAGTGGACGGATGTAATGTCCTAGCAGCTCCATAGCTGCAGCATAGTTCGCCGCCCCTTCGATCAGAGGGTAGATCGCAGGGCTGACCCGCGAGCGTAGGAGGTGTATTTTCTGCCTTTCCGTGGGGGTGTCGGCAGCCGTGTCGAGGTAGCTCTCGAAACACGCCAGCCAATGCTTAAAAGTAGCAGCGGAGTTGTCTGCGTGGGGGCTGAGCTGAAGGCATGCCGGCTTGATGCGGAGATCCATCCTTCAGAAGTAATAGCTGATTAAATTGATGCACAATCAATAACTCTCGAGACAAGGGGAGTCATATCTAATCGGCTTTAATCAGCTAGAACTGTACCCAGCAGCTTCGATACAGAAAGTGAAGGCTGCTGGGACGGCATGGGTTCTTAGCCCCGCCCTGAGAGGCGGGGTATATGTACGTTAGCCAATGGTAGACTCCTAGGTCTAGCCAATGGTCATTCACCTCTCAGGTACTGCAATACCAGGTATTACCACAGGCTGTTTGAAAGGCCCAAACCTAATATGGAGTTTGGAGGCAGTCATCTTTGGGTTTCGTTATCATGAGAGAAGGCTGGAAGCTGCCTGAAGAGAGAACTATTTTGAACATCATAAGAGAGACATGGTGAAACTGATTCTCAGCTGGGAGAGCCAGAGGAAGGTTTTAAGAAACCGCTCTGGGACAGCTACCAGGACCTGCTCTTCTTCACCTGCGAAGGAAAATTCGGACTCTTCCACCACAGAAGCCATCGCAGCTACTGATGAACTTCAACTTTCAACCCCTTCAAAAAGCAGGAATTCAAGCAGATGGGACAGTAATAGTCTCACTGCAACAAGACTGATTTGAAATCTCATCTTTAAGTTAAAATCAAATCTTTACCTGCTTTTAATCTTTGTTACTGTATTTTAGTTAATATCTATCACTTTTACCGAAGAAACTTTCAGCAGTAGTTTTTTTAGTTTTTATAATAAACTAATCTTTAACTTGTGTAAGACTAAATCACTCCTAAACTAAAAGGAGGCTACATACAGACTTATAAATCCTTAGCTGACAGACTACTTAAAGAAATGTTTTTTACTTGGTCATGACATTCTATTTTAAACTAGTTTAAAAATAATGTGTGTAAGTTATTTCAGTTGGAGGCCTCCTAACAAAGTATTGAACACAACAAAATGTGACAAACCTTTCAAGCATATTGGGCAATATTAACCAGCTTAATGTACAACCTGGTCTGAGGAGATTGAATAGATTAGGCTCAGTGTCACAGTCTGTATTTTGTTTTATAATCCTCCAATAAAGTGCCTCGGGATGTATTACAGTAAAGTCACCATAGTCCCAGATGACCAGAGGTTGCTTTCCCCTGTGAGGGGGCGAGCTGACTGGTGGTGGTTTAACCGAGGGGAAGAGCTGCCTGGTGGTAGTTTAACCGAGGGGAAGAGCTGACTGGTGGTGGTTTAACCGAGGGGGAGAGCTGCCTGGTGGTGGTTTAACCGAGGGGAAGAGCTGACTGGTGGTGGTTTAACCTGAGGATTACTACAACCTTTACAGCTGCGTATAGAAGCTCTTAAGCTTCTTGGAAAATTCCAGTAGTATTCCTGTGTGGAAAGCAATATGATCCCTAACATGTGGCCACATGGGAACATTCCCTGTCACTGGTTTAATATTGCTTAGTGTTGCTGTTGTAGCTCATGTAGAACCACAGCTCATCCATGTATGTGAAAGAATGTGCATTTATATTGGATCTTATTAGGCCCCTCAGAAACACCCTAAAGAGGTTCATAAGCAACTTGTTGATTTGGAATGCAGTCACACTTGTAATGTAGGCGAACCCCAGCAGCCATTTTGCACATTTTCAAAGTTTTACACAGCACAAGAGGTATCTGACTAGTTAAATTAATTTTGGTGATGGAGGAATGAGTATTGGCCAGGACACTCGGAGCTCCCTGCATTACATCAGATATTCAATATTGTAACCAAAAGCCCGCATCAGTGCAGCGCTCTTTTAGTGCAGCGTTCTTTCAGTGTAACACTCTTTCAGTGCAGCGCTCTTTCAATGCAGCGCTCTTTCAATGCAGCGCTATTTCAGTGCAGCACTCTTTCAATGCAGCGCTCTTTCAGTGTAGCGCTCTTTCAATGCAGCGCTCTTTCAGTGTAGCGCTCTTTCAATGCAGTGCTCTCTCAGTGCAGCGCTCTTTCAATGCAGCGCCCTTTCAATGCAGCGCCCGTTCAGTGCAGCGCTCTTTCAATGCAGCGCCCTTTCAATGCAGCGCTCTCACAGTGCAGCGCCCTTTCAATGCAGCGCTCTTTCAATGCAGCGCTCTTTCAATGCAGCGCTCTTTCAGTGTAGCGCTCTTTCAGTGCAGCGCTCTTTCAGTGCAGCACTCTTTCAATGCAGCGCTCTTTCAATGCAGCACTCTTTCAATGCGACGCTCTTTCAATGCAGCGCTCTTTCAATGCAGCGCCCTTTCAGTGCAGCGCTCTTTCAATGCAGCGCCCTTTCAATGCAGCGCCCGTTCAGTGCAGCGCTCTTTCAATGCAGCGCCCTTTCAATGCAGCGCTCTCACAGTGCAGCGCCCTTTCAATGCAGCGCTCTTTCAATGCAGCGCTCTTTCAATGCAGCGCTCTTTCAGTGTAGCGCTCTTTCAGTGCAGCGCTCTTTCAGTGCAGCACTCTTTCAATGCAGCGCTCTTTCAATGCAGCACTCTTTCAATGCGACGCTCTTTCAATGCAGCGCTCTTTCAATGCAGCGCTCTTTCAATGCAGCGCTCTTTCAGGGCACCACTCTTTCAGTGCAGCGCCCTTTCAATGCAGCGCTCTTTCAATGCAGCGCCCTTTCAGTGCAGCACTCTTTCAATGCAGCGCTCTTTCAGGGCACCACTCTTTCAGTGCAGCGCCCTTTCAATGCAGCGCTCTTTCAATGCAGCGCCCTTTCAGTGCAGCACTCTTTCAATGCAGCGCTCTTTCAGGGCACCACTCTTTCAATGCAGCGCCCTTTCAATCCAGCGCTCTTTCAATGCAGCGCCCTTTCAGTGCAGCGCTCATTCGATGCAGCGCCCTTTCAATCCAGCGCTCTTTCAATGCAGCGCCCTTTCAATCCAGCGCTCTTTCAATGCAGCGCTCTTTCAGTGCAGCACTCTTTCAATGCAGCGCTCTTTCAATGCAGCGCTCTTTCAATGCAGCGCTCTTTCAGGGCACCACTCTTTCAGTGCAGCCCTCTTTCAGTGCAGAGCTCTTTCAATGCAGCGCCCTTTCATTGCAGCGCCCTTTCAATGCAGCGCTCTTTCATTGCAGCGCCCTTTCAATGCAGCGCTCTTTCAATGCAGCGCTCTTTCAGGGCACCACTCTTTCAGTGCAGCATTCTTTCAGTGCAGCACTCTTTCAGTGCAGCGCTCTTTCATTGCAGCGCTCTTTCATTGCAGCGCTCTTTCAGTGCAGCACTCTTTCAATGCGGCACTCTTTCAATGCAGCACTCTTTCAATGCAGAACTCTTTCAATGCAGCACTCTTTCAATGCAGCACTCTTTCAATGCAGCGCCCTTTCAATGCAGCGCTCATTCGATGCAGCGCCCTTTCAATCCAGCGCTCTTTCAATGCAGCGCCCTTTCAATCCAGCGCTCTTTCAATGCAGCGCTCTTTCAGGGCACCACTCTTTCAATGCAGCACTCTCTCAGTGCAGCGCTCTTTCAATGCAGCGCTCTCTCAGTGCATCACTCTTTCAGTGCCGCGCTCTTACAGTGCAGCGCTCTTTCAGTGCCGCGCTCTTTCAGTGCAGCG
Organism: Scyliorhinus torazame; assembly: GCF_047496885.1. Classification (NCBI taxonomy): domain Eukaryota; kingdom Metazoa; phylum Chordata; class Chondrichthyes; order Carcharhiniformes; family Scyliorhinidae; genus Scyliorhinus; species Scyliorhinus torazame. Next base: position 3,574,385 of record NC_092709.1, read on the forward strand.
CTCTTTCATTCCAGCCCTCTTTCATTCCAGCGCTCTTTCAATGCAGCGCTCTTTCAGTGCAGCGCTCTTTCATTCTAGCGCTCTTTCATTCCAGCGCTCTTTCAATGCAGCGCTCTTTCAACCCAGCTCTCTTTCAATGCAGCTCCCTTTCACTGCAGCGCTCTTTCAGGCCACCACTCTTTCAATGCAGCGCTCTTTCAATGCAGCGCTCTTTCAATCCAGCGCTCTTTCAGGGCACCACTCTTTCAATGCAGCGCTCTTTCAATGCAGCGTCCTTTCAATGCAGCACTCTTTCAATGCAGCGCTCTTTCAGTGTAGCGCTCTTTCAATGCGGCGCTCTTTCATTGCAGCGCTCTTTCAGGGCACCACTCTTTCAGTGCAGCACCCTTTCAATGCAGCGCTCATTCAATGCAGCGCCCTTTCAATCCAGCGCTCTTTCAATGCCGCGCTCTCTCAGTGCAGCGCTCTTTCAGTGCAGCGCTCTTTCAGTGCAGCGCTCTTTCAGGGCACCACTCTTTCAGTGCAGCGCTCTTTCAGTGTAGCGCTCTTTCAATGCAGCGCTCTTTCAGTGTAGCGCTCTTTCAGTGCAGCACTCTTTCAATGCAGCACTCTTTCAGTGTAGCACTCTTTCAGTGTAGCGCTCTTTCAATGCAGCACTCTTTCAGTGTAGCACTCTTTCAGTGTAGCGTTCTTTCAATGCAGCGCTCTTTCAGGGCACCACTCTTTCAATGCAGCATTCTTTTAGTGTAGCACTCTTTCAGTGTAGCGTTCTTTCAATGCAGCGCTCTTTCAGGGCACCACTCTTTCAATGCAGCACTCTTTCAGTGTAGCGCTCTTTTAGTGCAGCACTCTTTCAATGCAGCACTCTTTCAATGCAGCGCTCTCTCAGTGCCGCGCTCTTTCAATGCAGCACTCTCTCAGTGCAGCGCTCTTTCAGTGTAGCGCTCTTTCAGTGCCGCGCTCTTTCAGTGCAGCGCTCTTTCATTCCAGCGCTCTTTCATTCCAGCGCTCTTTCAATGCAGCGCTCTTTCAGTGTAGCACTCTTTCAATCCAGCTCTCTTTCATTCCAGCGCTCTTTCATTCCAGCGCTCTTTCAATGCAGCGCTCTTTCAATCCAGCGCTCTTTCAATGCAGCTCCCTTTCAGTGCAGCGCTCTTTCAATGCAGCGCTCTTTCAGTGCAGCTCTCTTTCAATGCAGCTCCCTTTCAATGCAGCGCTCTTTCAGTGAAGCGCTCTTTCAGTGCAGCACTCTTTCAATGCAGCTCCCTTTCAATGCAGCGCTCTTTCAGTGCAGCACTCTTTCAGTGCAGCACTCTTTCAATGCAGCTCCCTTTCAATGCAGCGCTCTTTCAATGCAGCGCTCTTTCAATGCAGCGCTCTTTCAGTGCAGCGCTCTTTCAGTGTAGCGCTCTTTCAGTGCAGCACTCTTTCAGTGTAGCACTCTTTCAATGCTGCGCTCTGTCAGTGCAGCGCTCTTTCAATGCAGCACTCTTTCAGTGCAGCGCTCTTTCAGTGCAGCACTCTTTCAATGCAGCTCCCTTTCAATGCAGCTCCCTTTCAATGCAGCGCTCTTTCAATGCAGCGCTCTTTCAGTGCAGCACTCTTTCAGTGCAGCGCTCTTTCAGTGCAGCACTCTTTCAATGCAGCTCCCTTTCAGTGCAGCGCTCTTTCAGTGTAGCGCTCTTTCAGTGTAGCGCTCTTTCAGTGCAGCACTCTTTCAATGCAGCGCTCTGTCAGTGCAGCGCTCTTTCAATGCAGCACTCTTTCAGTGTAGCGCTCTTTCAATGCAGCGCTCTTTCAGTGCAGCACTCTTTCAATGCAGCTCCCTTTCAATGCAGCTCCCTTTCAATGCAGCGCTCTTTCAATGCAGCGCTCTTTCAGTGCAGCACTCTTTCAGTGCAGCGCTCTTTCAGTGCAGCACTCTTTCAATGCAGCTCCCTTTCAATGCAGCGCTCTTTCAGTGTAGCGCTCTTTCAGTGTAGCGCTCTTTCAGTGTAGCGCTCTTTCAGTGCAGCACTCTTTCAGTGCAGCGCTCTGTCAGTGCAGCGCTCTTTCAATGCAGCACTCTTTCAGTGTAGCGCTCTTTCAGTGTAGCGCTCTTTCAGTGTAGCGCTCTTTCAGTGCAGCGCTCTGTAGGTGCACCACTCTTTCAATGCAGCGCTCTTTCAGTGTAGCGCTCTTTCAGTGCAGCGCTCTTTCAGTGCAGCACTCTTTCAGGGCACCACTCTTTCAATGCAGCACTCTTTCAATGCAGCGCTCTTTCAATGCAGCACTCTTTCAGTGTAGCGCTCTTTCAGTGTAGCGCTCTTTCAGTGCAGCACTCTTTCAGTGCAGCGCTCTGTCAGTGCAGCGCTCTTTCAATGCAGCACTCTTTCAGTGCAGCGCTCTTTCAGTGCAGCGCTCTTTCAATGCAGCGCTCTCAATGCAGCACTCTTTCAATGCAGCGCTCTCAATGCAGCACTCTTTCAGTGCAGCGCTCACTCAGTGCAGCGCTCTTTCAGTGCAGCGCTCTTTCAGTGCAGCGCTCTTTCAGTGCAGCGCTCTCTCAGTGCAGGGCTCTTTCAGTGCAGCGCTCTTTCAGTGCAGCGCTCTTTCAATGCAGCGCTCTCTCAGTGTAGCGCTCTTTCAATCCAGCGCTCTCTCAGTGCAGCACTGAAATATCGACCTAGATTATGGACTGAGATCTGGATTCAGGTTTGCTCTTCCACCAACTTGAGGCAAGTTTGGCACCACTGGCTACATCTCACGTGTCTGCCAGCTTTCCGCCCAGGCTTTCCCCTGGCACATTCTCCACAGTTTTGCCAGAAATTAGGGTTCTGGTTTGTAGTTGTCACATCGTCCCAGCCTGTCTGTGACTGGGCAGTGTCCATTAGTTTGCATTTTCCACCTGAAGGGTGATCTGGTTGTGAGATGCATGTGTGGGATTTCGAGGGGGGTTGGTGAGTCGCACTGTGTTCCAAATATACAAAATTAGTCTCTTAAGCCTTGCGCTCAGATTGCCTGCTTCCTCCAGTTACCAGCAGAGAATCAACATTCTACAGATTCAGTGTTGCTGTACAGACTAGCCCCGATATGGCTGCAGTGACACCATTATAGCGACAGAGATTAATTTTAGCAGAAAATGTGTATCTCACAATGAATGTAAATATGTATTTGCTGAACAAACAGTTCCCACCATTCAGTAATTGAGAGTGAAGAACTCGCTATGATCAAAAAAGCATTCCATTTTCATCTTAACATTCTCGCAATCAAAACACAAAGTTTAAAGTTCCGATAGCCTGTTTCTTTGTTGCAGTCCTGTGTAATTTACAGTTTTGTTAGATTAAAGAACAAATATGGTATTGAGCCCACAATCAATCAATGCAATAAGTTGAATGCCCTTGATTTATTTAACATTCTTGTCCATTCAATTTTAGGAGCAGTGCTCTTTCAGCTGGGACTGGGGTCCATCATTCCCTACACAGGGCATCTGGAAAGATATAAGGATTGAAATGTATGATATCTGTCACCTGACGTATCTCACAGCAACCACTATCTATGGTATGGACTTTGGTCATTTTTGTCAGGGCGCCTGAAGACATTTTACTTTCCTAATGTTTAGTATCATTTACAGAGCCATTATATTTTGCTGCTAATTTGGAAGTTTGATGGCAATCATTTTTCATGTCCCATGGATAAAACTTGCCTTTTCATTAATTTTTTTAACTGTGGTTTTGGATGCAAAAGACTGCAGTTTAGTTAATAGAATCTGCTTGTTGAGTGCTTTATGAACCATAACATTTAATGAGTCTTTAACTCATTACCAACGGTTGGTTATTGATTAGTGTAATGTGCATGGCTAATATTTTACAAAAAATATTTTCTTGCTCAGATGCCCCCCAGAAACCCCCCCCCCCAAGAAAGATATCCCCCCCTTCCCCCCCCCTGGGTTGCTGCTGCTGTCCGACCTTCATCTAACGCTCCGCGAGATAGTCTAGGAACGGTTGCCACCGCCTGTAGAACCCCAGCGCAGATCCTCTCAAGGCAAACTTTATCCTCTCCAACTTGATAAACCCTGCCATGTCATTTATCCAGGCTTCCTCACTGGGGGGCTTTGCCTCTTTCCACACTAACAAGATCCTTCGCCGGGCTACCAGGGACCAAAGGCCAGTATGCCGGCCTCTTTTGCCTCCTGCACTCCCGGCTCGTCCGCTACTCCAAGTAATGCTAGCCCCCAACTTGGCTTGACCTGGACTTTCACCACCTTGGATATAGTTCTCGCAACACCCCTCCAGAACCCATCCAGTGCCGGGCACGACCAAAACATATGGGCATGGTTCGCCGTGCTCCCTGAGCACCTCCCACATTTGTCCTTCACCCCAAAGAATCTGCTCAGCCTCGCCCCCGTCATATGCGCTCTGTGAACAACCTTAAATTGTATCAGGCTAAGCCTGGCACACGAGGAAGAGGAATTTACCCTACTTAGGGCATCAGCCCACAGACCCTCCTCAATCTCCTCCCCCAGCTCCTCTTCCCATTTAGCCTTCAACTCCTCTACCAAAGCCTCCCCTTCTTCTTTCATCTCCTGGTATATCGCCGACACCTTGCCCTCTCCGACCCATACGCCCGAAATCACCCTGTCTTGAATCCCCTGTGCCGGGAGCAGCGGGAATTCCCTCACCTGCCGCCTCACAAACGCCCTCACTTGCATGTACCTGAAAGCATTTCCCGGGGGTAGCCCAAACTTCTCCTCCAGCGCCCCTAAGCTCGCGAACGTCCCATCAATGAACAGGTCCCCCATTCTTCTAATCCCTGCCCGATGCCAGCTCTGAAACCCCCCGTCCATCCTTCCTGGGACAAACCGATGGTTATCTCTGGTCGGTACCACACCGAGGCTCCCATCGCACCCCTGTGCCGTCTCCACTGCCCCCAGATCTTTAGCATTGCCGCCATCACCGGGCTCGTGGTGTACCTTGTCGGCGAGAGCGACAGAGGTGCCGTCACCAGCGCCCCCAGGATCGTTCCTTTGCAGGACGCCATCTCCAACCTCTTCCATGCCGCCCCCTCTCCCTCCATCACCCACTTACGGATCCAGATTCGGCAACGCCAGCCCTCCTCTATCTCTACTACGCTCCAGGAACCCCTTCCTTACCCTCGGGGTCTTACTCGCCCACACAAAGCCCATAATGCTCTTGCCTACCCTCTTAAAAAAGGCCTTGGTGATCACAATTGGAAGGCATTGAAATACAAAAAGAAACCTCGGGAGGACCACCATTTTAATCAACTGTACCCTGCCCGCTAGCGAGAGTGGCAGCATGTCCCACCGTTTAAAGTCCTCCTCCATCTGCTCCACCAGCCTCGTCAAGTTCAGTTTGAGCAGGGCCCCCCAGCTCCTAGCTACCTGGATCCCCAAGTATCGAAAGCTCCTATCCGCCCTCCTCAACGGTAGGTCGTCTATCCCTCTTCCCTGATCCCCCGGATGCACCACAAAGAGCTCACTCTTCCCTACATTGAGCTTGTAGCCCGAGAAGTCCCCAAATTCCCTTAGGATCTGCATGACCTCCACCATCCCCTCCACTGGGTCCGCCACATACAGCAACAGGTCGTCTGCATACAGCGACACTCGATGCTCCTCTCCCCCTCGGACCATCCCCCTCCATTTCCCAGACTCCCTTAATGCCATGGCCAAAGGTTCAATTGCTAGTGCAAACAACAAGGGGGACAGGGGGCACCCCTGCCTCGTCCCTCGATACAGCCAAAAATAGTCCGACCTCCGCCGATTCGTAACCACACTCGCCACCGGGGCTCTATATAGGAGCTTAACCCAACTGATAAACCCCTCTCCAAACCCAAACCTCCGCAACAGGGGCTGGTTTAGCACACTGGGCTAAATTGCTGGCTTTTAAAGCAGACCAAGGCAGGCCAGCAGCACGGTTCGATTCCCGTACCAGCCTCCCCGAACAGGCGCCGGAATGTGGCGACTAGGGGCTTTTCACAGTAACTTCATTGAAGCCTACTCGTGACAATAAAAGATTTTCATTTTTCATTTCATTTCATTCATTTTCACTTCCCAGAGATATTCCCACTCTACTCGGTCAAAGGCCTTCTCCGCGTCCATAGCTGCCACTATCTCCGCCTCTCCCTCCACCGATGGCATCATTATCACGTTTAGGAGCCTTCGCACATTGGTATTTAGCTGCCTACCCTTTACAAATCCCGTCTGGTCCTCGTGAATCACCCCCGGGACACAGTCCTCAATCCTCGTAGCCAACATTTTTGCCAGCAACTTAGTATCTACATTTAGGAGCGAGATCGGCCTATACGACCCGCATTGCAGTGGGTCCTTATCCCGCTTCAGGATCAAAGAGATCATCGCCTCCGACATTGTCGGGGGCAGGGTCCCCCCCCTCCCTTGCTTCATTGAAGGTCCTTACCAGCAACGGGGCTAACAGGTCTACATACTTCCTATAGAACTCCACCGGGAACCCATCCGGTCCCGGGGCCTTCCCTGCCTGCATGCTCCCCAGTCCTTTAACCAGCTCCTCCACCCCAATTGGCACCCCACAAACCAGCCACCTCCTGCTCCTCCACCCTCGGGAACCTCAGTTGGCCCAAGAATCGTCGCATCCCCTCTTTTTCCCCTGGGGGCTGGGACCTAGACAGCTCCTCGTAAAAGGCCTTGAATGCCTCATTCACTTTCACCGCACTCCGCACTGTAGTTCCCCTGCCATCCTTGACTCCACCTATTTCCCTCGCTGCCATCCTCTTACGGAGCAGATGTGCCATCATCCAGCTCGCCTTCTCCCCATATTCATTCATCGCCCCTGTGCCTTCCTCCACTGTGCCTCTGCCTTCCCTGTGATCAACAGGAACTCCGTCTGGAGACTTTGTCTCTCCCTGAGTAGTCGCTCATCAGGGGCCTCTGCATATCTCCTGTCCACTCGTAAAATCTCCCCCACTAACCACTCCTGATCCCTGCCCTCTCTCTTCACCCTATGAGCCCTGATGGAGATTAACTCTTCCCTGACCAGGGGGGCAGGTAGCCCCCTAGTGAGGCTGATCACGTGGAACGTGAGAGGCCTGAACGGACCGATAAAAAGGGCCAGAGTGCTCGCGCATTTGAAAGGACTAAGGGCAGACGTGGTTATGCTCCAAGAGACGCACCTAAAGGTGGCGGACCAAGTTAGGCTAAGGAAAGGATGGGTGGGACAGGTGTTCCACTCAGGACTGGATGCAAAGAATAGAGGGGTGGCCATTTTGGTGGGGAAACAGGTCGCATTTGAAGCAAAGAACATCGTAGCAGATAGCGGAGGTAGATATGTAATGGTGAGTGGCAGGCTGGAGGGAATGGAGGTCGTGTTGGTTAACGTGTATGCCCCAAACTGGGACGATGTGGGATTTATGAGACGGATGCTGGGGCGTATACCGGACCTGGAGGTAGGAAACTTGATTTTAGGAGGGGACTTTAATACGGTGCTGGACCCGGGGCTAGGTAGATCCAGCTCAAGGACCGGAAGAAGGCCGGCAGCGGCCAAGGTACTTAAGGGGTTTATGGACCAAATGGGGGGAGTGGATCCATGGCGATTTCTTAGACCTAGGCCTATGGAGTTTTCCTTCTTCTCCCATGTCCCTAAAGTGTACTCCCGGATAGATTTTTTTGTTTTGGGAAGGTCGTTGATCTCTAGGGTGGAAGAAGCTGAGTACTCAGCCATAGCGGTTTCGGATCATGCCCCACATTGGGTGGACCTGGAATTAGGAGAGGAAAGGGAGCAGAGAACACTCTGGCGATTAGATGTGGGACTGATGGCGGATGAGGGAGTGTGTGCAAGAGTGCGGGGGTGTATTGAGAGATATCTGGAGGTCAATGACGACGGCGAGGTCCCTGTGGGAGTGGTATGGGAAGCACTAAAAGCGGTGGTCAGAGGAGAGCTGATCTCCATTGGGGCCCACAAAAGGAAAACAGAGGCCAAGGAAAGGGAAAGATTACTGGGGGAGATTTTAAGGGTGGATAGGGAATTTGCAGAGACCCCGGAGGAGGAATTGTACAGGGAGAGGAGACGACTCCAGACGGAATTTGACCTTCTGACCACCAGAAAGGCGGAGGTACTGTGGAGGAAGGCACAGGGGAGGAGGTATGAATATGGGGAAAAGGCGAGTCGCCTGTTGGCTCATCAATTGCGAAAGAGGGCAGCAGCGAGGGAGATAGGAGGAATTAGAGACGAAAGGGGAGACACGGTGCGAAGGGCAGGAAAGATAAATGAGGTGTTCAAGACCTTCTATGAGGAACTGTATAGGTCTCAACCCCCAGAGGGAGAGGAGGGGATGCGGCAGTTCCTGGACCAATTGAGGTTCCCGAAAGTGGAGGAGCGGGGGGTGGTAGGCCTGGGGGCACCGATTGGGGTGGACGAAGTTATTAAGGGACTGGGAAGCATGCAAGCAGGGAAGGCCCCAGGACCAGACGGGTTCCCGGTGGAGTATTACAGAAAATATGTGGACTTGTTGGCCCCGTTGATGGTGAGGACGTTCAATGAGGCCAGGAAAGGGGGGACTCTACCCCCGACGATGTCGGAGGCGACGATATCGTTAATTTTGAAGAGGGATAAAGATCCGTTGCAGTGCGGGTCCTATAGACCCATTTCATTGTTGAACGTGGACGCCAAATTGTTGGCAAAGGTACTGGCATCGAGGATAGAGGACTGTGTCCCGGGGGTGGTGCACGAAGACCAGACCGGGTTCGTAAAAGGGAGACAACTGAATGTTAACGTGCGACGACTATTAGGGGTGATAATGATGCCATGCCCCCAGTGGAGGGGGAGGCAGAGATAGTGGCGGCAATGGACGCAGAGAAGGCATTTGATAGGGTGGAGTGGGAGTATTTATGGGAAGTGTTAAGGAGGTTTGGGTTTGGGAACGGGTTTATTAGCTGGGTTAGACTTCTTTATGGGGCTCCAACGGCAAGCGTAGTTACAGGTCGACATAGATCGGAGTATTTCCGACTATATAGGGGAACAAGACAGGGATGCCCGCTGTCTCCATTGTTGTTCGCGTTGGCAATTGAACCTCTGGCCATGGCGTTGAGAGACTCCAGGAAATGGAGAGGGGTGATTAGAGGGGGAGAAGAACACCGAGTCTCGTTATATGCGGATGACCTATTGTTATACATGTCGGACCCAGCGGGGGGAATGATAGAGGTTATGCAAATTTTGAGGGGGTTCGGGGATTTCTCGGGGTATAGGCTAAACATGGGGAAGAGTGAATTATTTGTGATACATCCAGGGGACCAGAGTAGAGAGATAGAAGGCTTGCCTCTAAGGAAAGTGGAAAGAAACTTCCGATACCTGGGGATTCAGATCGCTAGGAGCTGGGGAACCTTGCACAGACTTAATCTGACACGGTTGGTAGAACAAATGGAGGAGGACTTCAAGAGGTGGGACATGCAGCCTCTATCGCTGGCGGGCAGGGTGCAAGCAATTAAGATGATGGTCCTCCCGAGGTTCTTATTTGTATTTCAATGTCTCCCTATACTAATCACTAAGACCTTTTTTAATAAAATAGACAGGAGCATCACGAGCTTCGTGTGGGCAGGGAAAGTTCCGAGAGTAAGGAGGGGGTTCCTTCAGCGTAGTAGGGACAGAGGAGGATTGGCACTACCGAACTTGGGCGATTACTATTGGGTCGCCAATGTGGCAATGATACGTAAATGGATGATGGAGGGTGAGGGAGCGGCGTGGGAAAGACTGGAGAGAAAGTCCTGTAAAGGGACGAGTTTAGAGGCGCTGGTGACGGCGCCGCTACCGATCTCACCTAAAAAGTTTACCACGAACCCGGTGGTGGCGGCAACATTGAATATCTGGGGACAGTGGAGGCGACAGAGAGGGGTGCGGGGAGCCCTGGTGGGGTCCCCAATCAGGAACAACCATAGGTTCGCCCCAGGAAGAATGGATGGAGGATTTCAGAGCTGGTTCCAGTTGGGAATTAGGAGGGTGGGAGATTTATTTATAGATGGGACTTTTGCGAGCTTGGGAGCATTGGAGGAAAAGTATAAGTTGCCCCGGGGAAATTTCTTGAGATATATGCGGGTGAGGGCATTTATTAGACAACAGGTGAGGGAATTTCCGTTGCTCCCGACACAGGGGATACAGGACAGGGTGCTTTCAGGGGTGTGGGTCGGAGAGGGCAAGGTGTCAGAGATTTACCGAGAGATGAGGGAAGAGGGGGAGGAGTCGGTGGGCGAACTAAAAGGAAAGTGGGAAGAAGAACTAGGGGAGGAGATAGAGGAGGGTATGTGGGCTGATGCCCTAAGCAGGGTAAATTCCTCTTCCTCATGCGCCAGGCTTAGCCTGATTCAATTTAAGGTGCTACATAGAGCACACATAACGGGAGCAAGATTGAGCAGGTTCTTTGGAGTGGAGGACAAATGTGGGAGGTGTGGCGGGAGCCCGGCAAACCACGCACATATGTTTTGGGCATGCCCGGCACTGGAAGGGTATTGGAAGGGAGTGACGGGAGTGATTTCGCGGGTGGTGAAGGCCCGGGTCAAACCAGGCTGGGGGTTAGCTCTATTTGGAGTTGCGGAAGAGCCGGGAGTGCAGGAGGCGAAGGAGGCCGACGTTGTGGCCTTTGTGTCCCTAGTAGCCCGGCGCAGGATCCTACTCATGTGGAAGGAGGCGAAACCCCCCGGACTGGAGGCCTGGGTAAATGATATGGCGGGGTTCATTAAACTGGAGCAGATAAAGTTTGCCCTGAGAGGATCGGCTCAAGGGTTCACCAGGCGGTGGCAGCCATTTCTCGACTACCTAGGGGAACGTTAGAGGGAAGACAGATGACCAGCAGCAGCAACCCAGGGGGAGGGGGGGGGGTTTAGTTTAGGTCAAAGATAAAGGGGTTTTGTTACTTGTGTATTGTTTAAAATTTCTGTATTGTTATTGTTGCGTTTGCTTTGTAAGAGGGGAAAAATTGTTGTTTGGGAAAAAATTTTCAATAAAACATTTATAAAAAAAAAAACTCTTCCCTGACCATCGCCTTCAGCGCCTCCCATACTACTCGCACCTGCACCTCCCCGTTGTCGTTGGCCTCCAGGTACCTTTCGATGCACCCCTGCACCCTCCCACACACTTCCATGTCTGCCAGCAATCCCACATCCAACCGCCACAGCGGGCGTTGGTCCCTCTCCTCCCCGAGCTCTAATTCCACCCAGTGCGGGGCGTGGTCTGAAATGGCTATGGCCGAATACTCCGTTCCCTCCACTTTTGGGATAAATGCCCTGCCCAGGACAATAAAATCTATCCGGGAATGGGCCTTATGTACATGGGAGAAAAAAGAAAATTCTCTGGCCAAAGGCCTGGTAAATCTCCACAGATCTACTCCCCCCATCTGATCCATAAACCCCCTGAGCACCTTGGCCGCAGCCGGCCTCTTCCCCGTCCTAGATCTGGAGCGATCTAATGCTGGGTTCAACACCGTGTTGAAATCCCCACCCATTATCAAGCTTCCGACCTCCAAGTCCAAGCCCCAACATCTATTTCATGAATCAAGCATCGCCCAAGTTCGGGGCGTATACATTTACCAATACCACCCCCGTCCCCTGCAACCTACCGCTCACCATCACGTATCGGCCTCCATTGTCCGCTGCTATGTTCATGGCCTCAAACGACACCCGCTTCCCCACCAGTATTGCCACCCCTCTATTCTTCGCATCCAGCCCCGAATGGAACACCTGTCCTACCCATCCCTTCCTTAACCTGACCTGATCTGCCTCCTTCAGATGTGTCTCCTGAAGCATGACCACGTCTGCCTTCAGTCCCTTTAAGTGCGCGAACACTCGGGCCCTCTTAACTGGCCCATTTAGGCCTCTCACATTCCACGTGATCAACCGGATTGGGGGGGCTCGGAGAGACCTCCGCACCCATCAGCGAATGGAGCATCTTGCTCACATACGCCCCGGCATCAGCCCCCTCCACTCCTTCGGGGAGACCCAGAATCCGGAGATTCTTCCTCCTCGACCTGTTCTCCAGGACCTCGAGTCTCTCGGCCCACCTCCTGTGCACCGCCTTGTGCGCCTCCATCTTTACCGCCAGGCCCAGGATCTCGTCCTCATTCTCGTTGGTTTTATCCCTCACCTCACGGAGCACCACCGCCTGGGCCTTCTGGGTCTCCTTCAGCCCCTCGATCGCCAACAGCATTGGTGCCAGCACCTCCTTTTTAAGCTCCTCCACGCAGCGCCTGAGGAACTCCTGCTGGTCCGGCCCCCAGGCTGCTCGATCTCTGTCCTCCGCCATCTTGTTTTTTCCCCCTCGTTTCTGCCGCTGCTCCAAAGCCTCTTTTTCCGCCGCTCCATTGCTAATCCCCGCCATACGACGGAAGGGGGACCTTACTTCACCTTCCCACACGGGATTCGATCAAAAAAGTTCCGTTGGGGCTCCTCCGGAGAGCCCAAAAGTCCGTTATAGCGGGAGCTGCTGAAATGTGCGGCTTAGCTCCGCATCGCCGCAACCGGAAGTCAACATTAGACAAGGTTGACACTGAGCTACATGAGGAGATATTAGGAGAGATATCTAAAAGCTTGGCCAAAGAGGTGAGGGAGAGAGGTGGAGAGGTTTAGTGAGGAAACTCCAGAGCAGAGAATCTAGACGACAGAAAGCACAAATAATTATAAGAACTTGTTACAAATTTAACTCCCTTGTTCCGTTTTAAGTTACTTTTTAAATTTAAAGAAGTAAATTATAAAAAGAGAAAGTAGGTGAAACTAAAATGTGTGTGTAAACACCAATTTCAGTAAGTTTGTTTTTACAAACGACAAATTAAATGCTACAGTCTGGGAGTCATCCAGATTAGATATGGAGAGATTAGAGGCAAATTCCCCCCAATTTCCCCTGATGTGTGCTTCAGGCAGGTAAAGCTTCCCCCTGTACTGTGCAGCCATAAATTAGCCCTTGTGCTCACAACATGCTGGACACTAACAATGTAATTATGTAAGTATCAAGCATAGTGATGAGGCAGCGAGGGGATGTGCTACAGGGGTTACTGCTGAGTATGGGCTGACTGCACTCTGCAGAGGGGCAAGCAGGAAGTTCGTAAAATTCTATCCTCGCGTTGTGGTTTATGATGTGTTACCACAGGTTTACTGCTGCTCTCCTGTGAGTTGGTGTTGAGTCTATCAGGGTTAGTGTGCAAAGTAGATCTCTGGGCAGAAAGCCCAGGTTGCCTGACCATTTCCCAGTTTCAGGTAGAGATTATACATGGGTGTTTGTATAATTTTACAGTGACTTGACCAGTTTCCAAGCAGTTTACGATACCATACCTTTTACTGCTCAGCTGTGCACTTAATACCGAACTACTTCCTTGACAACGTATCAAACCAAGTGAAAAAAATGAAGTGGTTGCTCCCTAAACTGGTGGCTTTTTGATTGTAGTATGTTTCACTTCCAACATTCTGTCTAGAGTAGTGAACATAGCGTAAGCATCGAAGGTCCTTCCATGCTGAGTTTTCTCATTTCAAATGAAAGTTGAACTCGACAGCGTTGTGTCTCATTGGCAGGTGTAAAGCATCTGTGAATCTAACATTAGTAGTTGATAAGGAAGCTACAGTAACCAGCTAATCTCCTGACACTTTAACCAGCCAGAACATGCAATGTAATTTAAATGCGAAGGCTGCATTTGCAACCAGTACTTTAAAAGATTCCGACGTTGAGACGACGTGAACTATGAGTTGAGCTGTTCCAATGCTGGACTCAACCAACTGAATTAGCAGAATGTCCAAGAAGCTGAGATCCATGGAGGTAAACCTGGTATACATTTCAAAATATGACCGTCCAATACCGCAGGTGTAAAACCCGTGGGATTTAATGAGTTATATAGTCAACCGATATAGGCCAAGAGTTGGTTTTGGATAATCATGGCCTCAATGCCGGTGCTCTTGGCTCCTTCAAGGACACTGATGTTAGTACGCCTGTCATCCTAGCTGATGTGGAGAATCAGTCTTAGACAGGGTTGATGGTACCTCTCCAGGGCCTTGAAGTGGTGTCTGTGCATAATCCAAGTTTCTGAGCTTTATAGAAGAGTTGGGAGGATGACCGTCCTGTACACGAGGATCTTGGTGTCAGCACGGAAGTTGAGGTCATCAAAAACTCTTGTCCTTAGGCGTCCGAAGGAGGTGCTTGTGGATGGGATACAATGTTGGATCTCCGCATCGATGTCAGTCTTGGAGGATAGGTGACTCCTTGGGTATGGGAAATATTCCTCATTTGGTAGGGTTTATCCGTTGATCTTGATGGAGGGGGAGACCAGATCCTGCCCTGGTGCAGATTGGTAAAGGACTCGAGTCTTCTTCAGGTTGAGGATAAGATTGATTCTTTGGTATGCTTCCTCATGGTTTGGAGATTCTCTCCTGAGGAAGTGGAGGTGGTGATGTCATCCACATACTGAAGCTCCATGTGCAATGTCGCTTTCTTCTTGGATTTCAATCAGTTGAGGTTGAAAGGTTTTCCATCCATCCTGAAGACGCATCCGCCTGTAGACTATGCCCACTCCACTGGGAAGCTTGCCCTTGGCAAGGTGAAAGATGGTGGCGATGGAGAAAAGAGTGGGGGTGATGACACATCCCTGCTTGACTCCAGTCTTGACCGCAAAGGTTCCTGCTTATTTCCATCGGCGAGGGCTATCATGGACATCTTGTCGTGGAGGAGTTGGAAGATGTTGGTGAATTCCTCTGAACAACCGGCCCTTGACAGGGTCTTCCATAGCAATTCCCCATTGACAGGGTCTTCCATAGCATTTCCCCATTGACAGGGTCTTCCATAGCATTTCCCCATTGACAGGGTCTTCCATAGCATTTCCCCATTGACAGGGTCTTCCATAGCAATTCCCCATTGACAGGGTCTTCCATAGCAATTCCCCATTGACAGGGTCTTCCACAGCATTTCCCCATTGACGAGTCAAAAGCCTTGGTCAGATCGATGAAGGCCATGTAGGGTGGTTGATGTTGCTCCTGGCATTTCTCTTCGAGTTGCTGAGCAGTGAAAATCATGTCTGCTGTTCCATGGTTTGGTCAGAAGCCACATACTGGCTTTCCGGAAGAATTTTTTCAGAGACAGGAGAAGATGGCTAGCGAGGATTTGAGCGATGACCTTCCTGGGGATGGAGAGTAGGGAGATTCCTTGGTAGCTCCCACAGACTGCTTTTTAAAAGAACATATTTATTCTAAGAAATTTTTCATAATCAGAATAATCCGAAACAATCAAAAAGAAAACAAAAGGCAAAAACATACACAACACCTAATTAACTTAAATACAAAAATTGATCTAAACTTCTTAAAAGCTGACGGTGACTAACTCCTTGAAAAAGGAAATGAATGGCTGTCATCTTAGATAGAATCTCTCCACTGATGGTGAACATGACCTTCTCCAAATGCAGAAACGACATCAGGTCACCCAGCCAAGCAGAGGCCCTAAGTGGAGTGGGAGACCCCCACCCAAGCAAAATTCGCCTTCGGGTATCAACGAGGCAAAGTGAGGACATCCGCCTTCATCCCAGACTGTATCATCGGTGAATCTGATACCTCAAATATGACCACCTGTGGAAATGGATCCAGATCTAAACGGAGCATCTCCAACATGGTGTTAAAGAAAGAAGGCCAGAAGCCTGTTAACTTGGGACAGGACCAGAACTTGTGTATGGTTCGCCGGCCCACAAGAACAGTGCTCACACTTATCCCAGGAAAGAACCTGCTCATCTTTGCTTTGGTCACATCCGTCTTTTGCAAAACCTTAAACTATATCTGTCTCAGCGGAGCACATGAAGACGTAGAGTTGACCCTGTGAAGGGCCTCACTCCACATCTCACCATTAAGAATGGAACCCAATTCGCACTCCCATTTCACCCTCATACCACTCAAAGGAGCAGAATCCATTGAAAGGATGTGACTATATATGTCCGAAATTGACCTCCCATCAGGTTTGCCAGAGACAGAATCTTCTTCATCAGGATGTGGAGATGCCGGCATTGGACTGGGGTGAGCACAGTAAGAAATCTTACAATACCAGATTAAAGTCCAACACGTTTGTTAAGAATCCCGAGCTTTCGGAGCACAGCTCACCCGATGAAGGAGCTAGTGATTCGAAACAAACCTACAAACCTGTTGGACTTCTTCATCAGGAAGAGGGTGGTGCCAAAGGAAAGGAGGGAAAAACTTTGTGAAAAAGCGCAAATTTGGAAATACCTAAGAAGACTGGAATTGCGCCGCTAACTTCCTAAAACTGGCAAACCTCCCTTCCACGATCAGCTCCCCAAACCGCTCAGATCCTTCACTGCCCAAGATTTAAATGTCGAGTCCAAACCTGCTGGTAGGTAAAGATGATTATTACAAATGAGGGCTAGCGAAGACAGGGAAAGGAGCTTGAAATGCTGTCCAGTGAGATCACTGGATTACTGGATTTGAGGAAAATCTAACAGGGAAAATGGCAAGGGTGCAGTAACTACAGGTAGTGCAGGAGTGTGCTTCCAATGTCCCCAAATAAATCCAGAATCACTAAACCAACGGTGCAGTAACTAGAGTTAGTGCAGGAGCGGGCTTCCAATGTCCCCATATAAATCCAGGATCACTAAACCACAACAATATTTTCTGAATATTGGCTGCCCAATAATAAAACAGAAAATTAGGGTGGGCCAGGCCCGCCGATTGTCTATCCCCTTCGGAGAAGAACATCACGCATTCTGGGAGTCCTACTCTCACAAATAAAAAAGCATATCAATTTGTTGACCTTAATAAAAAAAGGATTTGAGGAGGAAAATGGGGAGTCACTGGAAGAGAAATAAAAATCCAGGGCGCATGTTCATTTTAATAGTCTGAACCAAGGATAGGGGGAAGTTGTTGCATCTCTGCAAGATTGCCTTAATACCACTAACCAAACTGGAATAATTTTGGGCGGGATTCTGCGGGAATCGGCGGGGTGGGCAACTCCGCATCTTCAGGGGCTAGGCCGGCACAGGAGTGGTTTGCGCCGCGCCAGCCGGCGGGGAAGGGGCTTGGCACCACGTCATTCGGCGCCGAAGGGCCTCCGCCGGCTGGTACAAGTTGGCGCGGGAGCGCCAACGCATGCGCAGGGGGGATCATCTCCGCATCGGCCATGGCGGAGGACCACAGCGGCCAACGCGGAAGAATAGAGTGCCCCCACGGCACAGGCCCGCCCGCGGATCGGTGGGCCCCGATCGCGGGCCAGGCCACCGTGGGGGCACCTCCCGGGGCCAGACCCCCCCGAGGACCCCGGAGGCCGCCTGCACAGCCAGGTCCCGCCGGCAAATACCTGGTGTAATATACGCCGGCGGGTCTGGCTGAAAAACGGGCGGCCACTCGACCCATCGTGGGCTGGAGAATCGCCGGGGGGGGGGGGGGGGGGGGCGCTGCTAGCGGCCGCCGACCGGCGCGATTCCCGCCCCCGCCAAATCCCCGGTGTCAGAGAATTCGGCAGCCTGCGGGGGCGGGACTCATGCTGCCTCCCGGCAATTCTCCGACCCGGCGGGAGGTGTGGCGGTCGGAGAATCTCGCTCTTCATTTATGAAGTGAGGCCCAGTTGTGGGCCACATAATGAAAGCTTGTCTTGGCGAGGTGAAAAGGTAACATTCCCAGTTGGAGACCAAAGAGAAAATGCTGAAAAATCTCAGCAGGTCTGGCAGCGTCTGTAGGGAGAGAAAAGAGCTAACGTTTCGAGTCCAGATGACCCTTTGTCAAAGCCATAAGACAGAGAAAGTGGGATATATTTATACTGTGGTGTGAGAATGAAAGATGAGCCATAGAGACCCAGGGAAACGGGGTGCTAATGGCCGCAGAAAAGTGCTAATGGCAGTCCCCAGAGAGGGCAAAAGGTGTGAACGGGCAAACTGCAGAGAAACTAACATCAGAGAATAAACTGTGACAGATATAGATGTGGGGGGAGGAGAAGGGGGAAGCAAAGGGGAAAAAGGGTAAGGAAAGGTGAATAAGGTAGGGGGGGGGGGGTAAATATGTATAAAGAAGGACAAGAGAGAAAGAAACGGTAAAAGACAGTTAAAATGAAATGGGATGAAACAAATGGGTCAAGGTGGGGTAAGAGCTAATCATCTGAAGTTGTTGAATTCAATGTTGAGACCAGAAGGCCTAATCGGAAGATGAGATGTTGTTCCTCCAGTTCGCGTTGAGCTTCACTGGAACATTTCTGCAGGCCAAGGACAGACATGTGGGCATGGGGGCAGGGTCTTGTGTTAAAATGGCAAGCAACGGGAAGGTCAGGGTCCTGAATGCGCACAGACCGACGGTGCTCAGCAAAGTGATCACCCAGTCTGCGTTTGGTCTCTCCGATATCATAGAATCATAGAATTTACAGTGCAGAAGGAGGTCATTCGGCCCATCGAGTCTGCATCGGCCCTTGGAAAGAGCACCATGCCCACACCTCCACCCGATCCCCGATTCCCCACCCCACCTTTTTGGACACCAAGGGCAATTTAGCATGGTCAATCCACCTAACCTACACATCTTTGGACTGTCCCGCTGGCGTAAATCAAAGCTGGTATTTACCGGCGGGACCAGGCGGCGTGGGCGGGTTCGGGGGTCCTGGGGGGGGCGCGGGGCGATCTGACCCCGGGGGGGTGCCCCCATGGTGGCCTGGCCCGCGATCGGGGCCCACCGATCCGCGGGCGGGCCTGTGCCGTGGGGGCACTCTTTCCCTTCTGCCTCCGCCATGGCCTCCACCATGGCGGAGGCGGAAGAGACTCTCCCCACTGCGCATGCGCAGGAAACTGTCGGCGGCCGCTGACGCTCCCGCGCATGCGCCGCATTTCCACGCCAGCTGGCGGGGCAACAAACGCCATTTCCGCCAGCTGGCGGGGCGGAAATCCCTCCAGCGCCGGCCTAGCCCCTCAATGTTGGGGCTCGGCCCCCAAAGATGCGGAGCATTCCGCACCTTTGGGCTGGCGCGATGCCCGTCTGATTGGCGCCGTTTTTGGCGCCAGTCGGTGGACATCGCGCCGTTGGGGGAGAACTTCGCCCCATGTCTGCAAACCCCTGCCAGAACCGCCTCAGCTTCGGTCAAGCCCAAAACATGTGAACATGACTCGCGGGCCTCCCCGTACCCCACCCACACCTCTCCTTTACTCCCTCAAAGAACCTCACATCCTTCCCACCATCATTGGTGCACTATGAACTCTACTTTAAACTGAATAAGACTAAGCCTCGCGACGCATTCACCCTTCGCAGAGCTGCCTCCCACATCCTGCAACCCCACCCCCCAACTCCTCCTCCCACTTCCGCTTAATGTTCCCACTGGGGCTCCCTCCCAATCCATCGCTTCCTTGTAGACCTCAGACACCTTCCCTTCCCCTATCTCCCCCTTCCACAGCACCTTGTCTTGCAGCCCCAGGGGCACAAAATCCCGAACCTGTAAGTACCTGAAATCATCCCTCAAGAGCTCATACTCTTCCTCCAGGTCCTCTAATTTTGCGAAACTGCCCCCTACAAACAGGTCACCGAATCGCTGAATTAATAATTAATAACCTTTATTAGTGTCACAAGTAGGCTTACTTTAACATTGCAACGAGGTTACTGTGAAAATCCCCTAGTCGCCACACTCCGGCGCCTGTTCGGGTACACAGAGGGAGAATTCAGAATGCCCAATTCACCTAACCTGCAAGTCTTTTGGGACTTGTGGGAGGACTTGTGGGAGGACAACTTATGTAGCTGCGCCCAACCCCGCATCACCTGGATGCCCAGGTATCTAAAACATGCCCCCACCACCTTCAACGGCAACTTTCCTAACCCCCTCTCCTGTCCTCTGGTCTCAACCCGGAACACCTCGCTCTTTCCCATGTTCGACTTGTACCAGGAGAACCGGCCAAAGTCCTCCAAAATCCCCATAATGCCCCAATGCCCACCCAATGGATCCGAAATATATAACAACAGGTCGTCTGCGTACAGCGAAATCCTGTGCTTGACGCACTCCGCACAATCCTTCTCCAGTTCCTCGACACTCCTTAAGCGCCGTTGCCAATGGGTTTAGGAGTTCTTTGAATGGCTTTCCTCTTCTTGTCGATGAGGTCTTGGACCTTGTGGTCATTCTCGTTAAACCAGTCTTGGTATTTCCTGGCCTTGTAGCCAATGATTCCTTCACAGTTTGAGATGATTACTGCCTTCAGCTCTTTCCAGTTTTCCTCCTCCTCCATTAGAATGGACACGTTGGAGATTTTTGAGAAGGCATTGTTGGAAGTTCACTAGAATGCTTGGCTCTTGAAGCCGCTCAACGTTGATCTTTTTTCTGAGCTGTTTCTTCATCTTCCGCTGCTTCTGGTGAAGTTTGTTGGACGTAGAGGAATGGATGAGCTGGTGGTGAATCCATCACTTTAGGATGAGGGCATCCTTTTGGTCTCCGGACCGGACGATGGCAAAGTCGAACATGTGCCAGTGCTCTGATTGTGGCCATCTCCAGGAAGTCTTGAACAATGTGTTAGTGATGACAAGCTGGTGCTCCGTGCTTTTGGTGAGCAGAAGAACCCCTTTGGAGTTGCAATTCCCACCTCCTTCCTTTCCGAAGGTTCCTTTCCAGATTTGGGAGGCCTTTCCACTCTGGTTTTGAAGTCCCCAAGGAGAATGATCTTGGCTTCCTTCGGAATGTTGGAGAGTCTCAAGTCCAGGGTGGAGTAGAAACCTTCTTTGAATTCATCATTGGCATCAAGAGTTGGGGAGTAGGCACTCGCGACCGTTACCTGCTGGTTCTTGGCAAGTTGTAGACGGAGGTCATGAGTCATTTGTTGTCGGTTGACGAGTTTATTCTTGATGGCCAGTCCAATTCCATGCCTCCTAGACTGACCTTGGGTTTTCCTCTCCAGAAGGATTTACACTTTCTTATCTAAAGTGATTTATGTCAAGTCCAACGCAGCCAGTGAAATGCAAAAGGATGTTCAAAAGGTGAATTAGGACAAGGGACTCGTGAATATTCAAATATGTTTGAATTATTGGATAGTTGTTAGAATTTAAAGAGCATTTCTTTTTATCTTTAGATGAGAAAACACGGACGTGGTCTGTGGAAGCAGAGAGCTTTTTTGATGTTGTTTTCCCGAAGCCTATTGAAGGTGAGCTGATGGTTAACATTCCAACTTTACAAACACAACAATTATACAAAATAATTCTTGAGAACAGAGAAGATAGCAGAAGTAAAGTCAAACTGGACATTAATCAGGTGAGAGGTCTTTTTATTATCAGAAGTGTGACTTAACAAAGTAAATCTTTCAATTAAATAAATAACCTTCTCCACTGATATATCTGCAAATGGTTATTGGATGACCGAAGCTTGGATTTGCTGAGTGTGTTTGATCCTATTTGTCATGAATTAGTTTCCATCTGATGGGACTTGGAAAGAGGAGAGAAAATAATTCAAGTAAAATAAATGTCCTCCTTACTATTTCATTCTGCATGTATAATGCAGATGTTGCTCTCACCCCACAACTGGCAGATTGCAAAGGGATATTGTCTTCTATACTTTTTTCCCCAAACAGTTTTCTTACCTTTTTTACATTCTGGAAGCTGCTGTCAGATCAATATATTTAAAAAAAATAAATTTTGAGTACCCAATTCCTTTTTTCCAATTAAGGTGCAATGTAGCGGGGCCAATCCACCGACCCTGCACATCTTTGGGTTGTGGGGATAAGACTCATACAGACACGGGGAAATGTGCAAACTCCACACGGATAGTGACCCAAGACCAATTTCGAACCGGATCCTCGGCGCTGTGTCAGAACTATCTCATCTATACAGTTACTGAAACATTTTATGGTTGACTGCATTCTTGCTCCAAGATATCTAGCCATAATGTTGGTAAAAGTTTGAAGATCTTGGAGCATTCTAACCATGTTCCTCACCAGATGAATAATCTATAGATTCCACAGTGCAGAAGGAGGCCATTCGGCTCATCAGGTCTGCACCGACCCTTCGTAAGAGCACCTCACCCAGACCTACACCCCCGCCCTGTCCCCGTAACCCCACCTAATGTGCACATCTTTGGACTGTGGGAGGAAACCAGAGAAGCCGGATGAAACCCAGGAAGATATGGGGAGAACATGCAAACTCCACACAGTCACCCAAGGCTGGAATCGGTCCCATATGCTGTGAAGCAGCAGTGCTAACCATTGTGCCACCGTGCCACCCCTGTTTCCATTGCATCTTACAAAATGAACTACAGTAGACCAAGCATTAGTCCAGCCTATTACAGATGTCACAATTGGAGATATATGCCAGAGGAGTCATAACATTTCACTTTTTTCATCTATTCTTTGTACCGGAAGTGGGCAATGCTGGCAAGGTCTGCATTTGTTGCCTTCCCGAATTGCTCTTAAGAAGGAGATGGTAAGCCCATGGCATTGATGCCTCTTAATCATCCTTAACTTGCGAGCGAGTCCAGTGATCTTCATGTCTCTCTACCAGACCACCAATATGGTCATTGGGTGTGGGACAGTGGTAATTCTAGCCCCTCCATAATCAGTGAGTGGCTATTACAGGTGTGCAGACTGATTCTATATTTGTGCAGAATGGTTGTTAGACTGGTGTCTTCTGGTGGGGTTTGAGATAGAACTGTGATCTGGAACCTGCTTAAGTTGATCTGCAGCGTGACACAGGGTACAAATTGTGCAGCGTGTGACAGTCTGTGGCATTGCTCGTTATGCCTGTGCTGCAAGGTCACCAAATGGTCCAAACTGCTCTTTCACAGGCCGTATTTATTACTGCCTGGAAGAAACATAGTAAAAAGTCTTACAACACCAGGTTAAAGTCCAACAGGTTTGTTTCAAATCACTAGCTTTCAGAGCGCTGCTCCTGAGGAAGGAGCAGTGCTCTGACAGCTAGTGATTTGAAACATACCTGTTTGGACTTTAACCTGGTGTTGTAAGACTTCTTATCATACCATTACAAAGAGAGAGTGAAGAGGTGCAGTACACTTCACAATATATTGGGCAGTTATGAGGAGCCAACTACGGCAAATAGAGAATTGACTGATGATGATGTCACACTGAAGCGCAAGATTAAGGTTATTTATTAAAAATGACAACTACCCAAAGTAGGGACAAAGGTAACAAACATGCCCAGAAAGGCCACTGTGTGAATAGATGCTACCCCAGTCCAACGCTGGCATCTCCGCATCATGGAAGAAATATAACAGCATCACTAACAGATTTTAATGTGTTCCACCACAAAGCTTTGCAGACCAACCATTTGACACATTTTCATTTTTGCATGGTGACGATGCACAGCTACCTGAGACGATGCACAGCTGCCTGAGACGATGCACAGCTGCCTGAGACGATGCACAGCTGCCTGAGACGATGCACAGCTGCCTGAGACGATGCACAGCTGCCTGAGACGATGCACAGCTGCCTGAGACGATGCACAGCTGCCTGTGACGATGCACAGCTGCCTGTGACGATGCACAGCTGCCTGTGACGATGCACAGCTGCCTGAGACGATGCACAGCCGGCTGCGAGGATGCACAGCCGGCTGCGAGGATGCACAGCCGGCTGCGAGGATGCACAGCCGGCTGCGAGGATGCACAGCCGGCTGCGAGGATGCACAGCTGCCTGAGACGATGCACAGCCGGCTGCGAGGATGCATCGGACTCGAAACGTTAGCTCTTTTCTCTCCTTACTGGTGCTGCCAAACCTGCTGAGATTTTCCAGCATTTTCCCTTTCATTTCAGATTCCAGCATCCGCAGTAATTTGCTATTATCCAATGTTTAACTCACTGCCACCTCTCTTCCAGGAATGCATACCCTGAAGAAGTACTGCTCTTCTCTCCGACAGGATTTCCGTAAGTCACTCCCTCACTATCCAACTTCACTGCTTTCCATTTATTTCTTCGTGTTGGACAAGGTATTTACCAAGACTCGCTTCCACAGCCATATTTCGTTCCTCAGTGACTGTCCTCGTCTCCGACCTACCCCACGGGGATTTCAACTTAAATTCCACCCTGCATGTAACCTCCAGGATATACAACATTCTTCCAACTGCTGCTCTCGCCGCATCCTGAAAGCCACACTCAGTGCCATGCGCCGCCACATGAAGACACTCGACATCTCTCTCCAGCAGCACCGTCTTACTCTCTCTCAAAGCTTTCCCTGTCCCCAGTTTCATTTCATCCTTCGCATCATTCGATGCCTCAACAAGAATCTTTTTCTGTTTCTTACAGATGTTAAGGAACGCAAGCTTCAACAACTCATCAACACCACTGCCCATCCTAGGCCCTCCACCAGTCTCAATCCCTCGTACCCCATTTCTCCCAGTATCAACACCACTGCCCATCCCAGGCCCTCCACTAGTCCCAATCCCTCATACCCCACCATACCCTCCGACCTTACCCTCTCTGAGACTGAGCGTGCTGTTCTCAGCAAAGGACTCAGCTTTGTACCCTTACGTTCCCACCTCAATGAATTCCGGGCTTGAAATGATGTTAAACTCTTCTTTCGTCGCCTTCGTCTCCATACCCACTTCTTTTGGCAAGAATCCTCCCCCCCCATTCCGCTGATTCTTTCATGTGCCTCCAACATTCTGCCTCCAAGTGGATCCCCCCGGCCGGGACAATTACCTGCCCTTGATCTTATCATTGAGAACTGTTGACGGGACATTGGCCTTCTTAATTGTTCTGCCCCCCTCACCTATTCCAATCTCTCCTTCTGAACTTTCTGCTCTTCACTCTGTCAGGTCTAACCCCGACTTTGTCATCAAACCTGCCGACGGGGGTGCTGCTGTCACCTGGTGCACTGACCTCTACCTCGCAGAGGTTGAGCGCCAACTCTCAGATACTTCTTCCTACCTCCCCCTGGACCATGACCAGACCACTGAACATCAAGCCATTATCTCCAACACCGTTAGCGACCTCATTTCCTCCGGATGCCTTCCCCCTACGGTTTCCAACCTCATAGTCTCCCAACCCCGGACAGCCCGCTTTTACCTACTTCCCAAAATCCACAAAAAGGACTGTCCCGGTAGGCCCATTGTGTCAGCATGCTCCTGCCCCACCAAACTTATTTCCTCTTATCTTGACTCCATCCTCACTCCTCTGGTCCATTCCCTCCCCACCTACATCCAGGATTCCTCTGGTGCCCTGCGTCATATTGACAGCTTCCAGTCCGCGGGCCCGAACCGCCTCCTATTCACCATGGATGTGCAATCTCTCGACACCTCCATCCCACACCCGGATGGCCCGAGAGCTCTTCGCTTCTTTCTCGAAAAGAGGCCCGACAATTCCCATCCACCCCCACTCTCCTCCGCCTGGCTAAACTCGTTCTATCTTCTCCTTTAACTCATCTCACTTTCTCCAAATCAAAGGTGTAGCAGTGGGTACCCGCGTGGGTCCTAGCTACGCTTGTCTTTTTATGGGGTATGTGGAACATTCCTTGTTCAAGGCCTACCCGGGTCCCCTCCCACAACTCCTTTAGTGATACATTGATAACTATTTTGGTGCTGCTCTCGCCCGGACCTGGAAAATTCATCAACTTCGCTTCCACTTTTCACCCCTCCATCGCTTTCACCTGGTCCATCTCAGACACTTCCCTTCCCTTCCTTGATCGTTCTGTCTCCATTTCCGGCAATAGACTATCCACTAATATCCACTGCAAGCCCACTGACCCCCACAGCTATCTGGACTACACCTCTTCGCACCCTACACTCTGTAAGGACTCCGTCCCTTTCTATCAACTCCTTCACCTCCCTCGCATTTGTTCCGATAATGCCGCTTTCCAAAATGATGCTTCGAAAATGTGTTCCTTCTTCCTCAACCTTGATTTCCCACCTACAGTTGTTGACAGGGCCCTCAACAGTGTGCGGTCCATCTCCTGCGCCACAACCCTCGCCCTCTCCACTCCCTCCCAGAACAAGGATAGAGTCCCCTTGGTCTCACATTTCATCCCACCAGCCTCCGTATGCAAAGCATAATCCTCCGCCATTTTCGCCAACTCCAGCGTGATGCCACCACCAAACACATCTTCCCTTCACTCCCTCTGTCAGCATTCCACAGAGACCGTTCCCTCCGAGACAATCTAGTCCACTCCTCCACCATACCCAGTACCTCTCCCATCACCCATGGCACCTTCCCATGCAATCGCAGAAGGTGTAACACCTGCCCCTTTACCTCTTCCATGCTCAACATCCCAGGCCCAAAACACTCATTCCAGGTTAAGCAGCGTTTCACTTGCATCTCTTCCAATTTGGTCTTTTGCATTCGCTGCTCCCAATGTGGTCTCCTCTATATCGGAGAGACCAAATGCAGTCTGGGTGATCGCTTTGCTGAGCATCTTGGGTTTGTGCGCATTCAGGACCCTGACCTTCCCGTTGCTTGCCATTTTAATGCAAGACCCTGCCCCCATGCCCACATGTCTGTCCTTGGCCTGCTGCAATGTTCCAGTGAAGCTCGACGCAAACTGGAGGAACAACATCTCATCTTCCGGTTAGGCCTTCCGGCCTGAACGTCGAATTCAACAACTTCAGATGATCAGCTCTACCCCACCTCGACCCATTTATTTTCATTTCATTTTAACTGTCTTTTACCATTCTTTCTTTCTTAATGTATATTTAATTCTCCCCCCCCCCCCCCACAATCTTATCCACCTTTCCTTCACCTTTCTCCTCTTTGCTTCCCGCTTCTCCTCCCCCCACATCTACAGTTCATCCTCTGATAGTTTCTCTGCTGTTTGACCTTTCACATCTTTTGTTCTCTCTGGGGACTGCCATTCGCACTCTTTCCCCTTGGTTTCTGTGGCAATTAGCACCAGGTTTCCCTGGGTTTCTGTGGCTCATCTTTCATTCTCACTCCACAGTATAAATACTTCCCACTTTCTCTGTCTGTTAGCTTTGACAAACAGTCATCGGACTCGAAACATTCGCTCTTTTCTTTCCCTACAGATGCTGCCAGACCTGCTGAGATTTTCCAGCATTTTCTCTTTCGTGATGATGCGCGGCTGGCTGTGGCGATGCGCGGCTGCCTGTGGCGATGCGCGGCTGCCTGTGGCGATGCGTGACCGCCTGTGGCGATGCGTGACCGCCTGTGGCGATGTGCTGTGGCGATGCACGGCTGCCTGTGGCGATGCACGGCTGCCTGTGGCGATGCACAGCTGGCTGTGGCGATGCACAGCTGGCTGTGGCGATGCATAGCTGGCTGTGAAGACAGCCTTTGCTTTCGTTTCTTCTCTCTCTGACTAGCGAATTTCTGTAGCTTTTGAGAGGACTAGCATGGCCAAGCAGGACCTTCTGCAGTTTCAAACCCTGAAGCATTCCAAAAGCAGGAGTGATTTATCTGGGGGCAGCACGGTGGCGCACTGGTTAGCATTGCTGCTTCACGGCGCTGAGATCCCAGGTTCAATCCCGGCTCTGAGTCACTGTCCGTGTGGAGTTTGCACATTCTCCCCGTGTTTGTGTGGGTTTCACCCCCACAACACAAAGATGTGCAGAGTAGGTGGATTGGCCGCACTAAATTGCCCCTTAATTGGAAAAAATTAATTGGATACTCTAAATTTAACAAAATGCAAGGAGTGATTTATCTGGGAAGGTGTGAGGAAGAAGCGTCGGGAGTGAGGATTGGGGGGGCTAGGTGTTTCTGCTAAACCACCTGTGACAGACTGTACTGATGGTGAGGCTGCCTTGGATAAGGTGCAGCCCTCAGAGGGGCTAGGAAGACAGGCGATGTAAAAAGCCTCTTCGTCCTGCATTGATTATTTATTACTTTATTTACTGATTTTTCAAATGGTAACGGATAGATATATAAAAGTGAATTTATACTTGCATCTTTAGCACTCCTTCATGATAGCAGCACGTATCCTATAATTGGTCGTCATTTAAAAATTATAGATGATGAACACAGAACATTTTCAGTTGTTAAGGTGGGGTGGGGGGGGCGTGGTAGTTGAATATTAGGGGTCATAAATATAAGATTGTTGTCAATGAATCCAGCCAGACATTTGGGAGAAACCAGAGTGTGGAACTTGCTCCCACAGGGAGTGGTTTGGTTGAAAAGTGTAGTTGCATCTCAGAGGAAACTGGGTAAGTGCTTGAAAAAGAAAGGAATAGAAGGATATGGTGATGGGGTTAGATGAAGAGGGATGGGAGAGGGCCCGTGTGGAGAATAAATACCAGCACGTACCAGTTGGGCTGAATGGCCTGTTTCTTTGCTACTCTCCATTGCAGGCACCTGCTCAAGATCACAACTAAATTACTCTTGGCTCATGAAACTTTGTACCCAAGTGTGCTCAAGACAAACATTTAGCCCATCATGCCTTCCATGCATTATTGTTCAATTGTTTGCTTATAATTAATAATCTTTATTGTCACAAGTAGGCTTACATTAACACTGCAATGAAGTTACCATGAAAAGGTTAATTCCAATTTTAGCAAGTGTAAGATTTATGTTGTGCTTAATCGTCACAATGAACTTGTGTATAACGATGGAAGTAATGTATCATTTATTGGGACTATATTCTTTTTCAGGATGCTTCTGTTGATCTCTGGTGGCCCAATGGACATGGCAATCAGACTGGTTACAACATGACTGTTACTTTCACAATCAGCAGAGAACACTACATTGAAAAGTCTATTATGGTCAGTCAATTTTAACTGTCTATTTATATTTATTTACAAAATGCACAGGGTGACAAATTTAAAACTTTTTAATGAGCACCCCCCCACCCCCCCCCCACCCCCCCCAAAAAAAAAACAAAGTATGAAAACCATTTTAAAATGTTATATTTTTGGTCACTAATTTTCTATATTTTTAAATTTAAAGTACCCAATTAATTCTTTTCCCAATTAATGGGCAGTTTAATGACCAATCCACCTATCCTGCACATCTTTTGAGTTGTTGGGGTGAAACTCATGCAGACACGGGAAGAATGTGCAAACTCCACACAGACAGTGACTCAGGGCCGGGATCGAACCCGGCTCCTCGGTGCCGTGAGGCAGCAGTGCTAACCACTGCACCACCGTGCTACCACACTAATTATACTTTTAAAGAAAACCTGTTTCCTTGCCTCCATGAAGAAGAGAAAACAATTCACATTTCTTGTGTCTTGACCATCAAGTTGTCAGCTAAGAGAATTAAAGGCTAAGAGTTAAATTAGGCATTAATAATTTATTTTATGCAGGGTACGGAAGCATTTGTGGCTATATATTACTGGGCTAGTAATAAGAACATTGGTTTAATGATTATCATAGAATTTACACTGCAGAAGGAGGCCATTCGGCCCATCGAGTCTGCACCGGCTCTTGGAAAGAGCATCCTACCCAAGGTCAACACCTCCACCCTATCCCCATAACCCAGTAACCCCATCCAACACTAAGGGCAATTTTGGACACTAAGGGCAATTTATTATGGCCAGTCCACCTAACCCGCACACCTTTGGACTGTGGGAGGAAACCGGAGCACCCGGAGGAAACCCACACACACACGGGGAGGATGTGCAGACTCTGCACATGCAGAGACATGAATTCATACCCCACCATTTGGTTCACCCAGCTGGGTAATTTAAATTCAGTTAATTAAATAAAATCTTGTAAAGAAATTAATGGTGATTATGAAACTACAGGATTATCGCAAAAGCCTATTTGGTTCACTAATGTCCTTTAGGAAGGAAATTACCATCCTTTCCCAGTCTCATCCAACGTGACCCACAGCAATATAGTTGCCTCTGAAATGACACAACAACCACTTGCTTGTGGCTTGTTAGGGCTTGTTAGTCAAGGACAGTATTACGGTGGCAGAAAGGACGTTTTATGAGGACTCGGCTACTGAGGTTGTATGGGCTGAGTTTAGAAACAGGAAAGGAGAGGTCACCCTGTTAGGAGGTTTCTATAGGCCTCCGAAAAGTTCCAGAGATGTAGAGGAAAGGATTGCAAAGATGATTCTGGATAGGAGTGAAAGTAACAGGGTAGTTGTTATGGGGGACTTTAACTTTCCAAATATTGACTGGAAACGCTATAGTTTGAGTACTTTAAATGTGTCCGTTTTTGTCCAATGTGTGCAGGAGGGTTTCCTGACACAGTATGTAGATAGGCCAACGAGTCGCGAGGCCATATTGGATTTGGTACTGGGTAATGAACCAGGACAGGTGTTAGATCTGGAGGTAGGTGAGCACTTTGGTGATAGTGACCACAATTCGATTACGTTTACTTTAGCGATGGAAAAGGATAGGTATATACCGCAGGGCAAGAGTTATATCTGAGGGAAAGGCAATTATGATACGATGAGGCAAGACTTAGGATGCACGGATGGGGAGGGAAACTGCAGGGGATGGGCACAATTGAAATGTGGAGCTTGTTCAAGGAAAAGCTACTGCGTGTCCTTGATAAGTATGTACCTTTTGGCAGGGAGGAAGTGGTCGGGTGAGGGAACCATGGTTTACTAAAGTAGTTGAATCACTTGTCAAGAGGAAGAAGGAGGCTTATGTAAAGATGAGACATGAAGGTTC
Organism: Scyliorhinus torazame; assembly: GCF_047496885.1. Lineage (NCBI taxonomy): Eukaryota > Metazoa > Chordata > Chondrichthyes > Carcharhiniformes > Scyliorhinidae > Scyliorhinus > Scyliorhinus torazame. Next base: position 3,604,823 of record NC_092709.1, read on the forward strand.
AGTAAGGGCGCTCAAGAGTTACAAGTCAGCTAGGAAGGACCTAAAGAGAGAGCAAAGAAGAGCCAGGAGGGGACATGAGAAGTCTTTCGCAGGTAGGATCAAGGATAACCCTAAAGCTTTCTATAGACATGTCAGGAATAAAAGAATGACTAGGGTAAGAGTTGGGCCAGTCAAGGACAGTTGTGGGAAGTTGTGCGTGGAGTCCGAGAAGATAGGAGAGGTGTTAAATGAATATTTTTCGTCGGTATTCACGCAGGAAAAAGACAATGTTGTCGAGGAGAATACTGAGAGTCAGGCTACTAGACAAGAAGGGTTTGAGGTTCATAAGGAGGAGGTGTTAGCAATTCTGGAAAGTGTGAAAATAGATAAGTTCCCTGGGCCGGATGGGATTTATCCTAGGATTCTCTGGGAAGCTAGGGAGGAGGGGCTGCGCCTTTGGCTTTGATCTTTATGTCATCATTGTCTACAGGAATAGTGCCAGAAGACTGGAGGATAGCAAATGTTGTCCCCTTGTTCAAGAAGGGGAATAGAGACAACCCCGGTAACTATAGACCAGTGAGCCTTACTTCTGTTGTGGGCAAAGTCTTGGAAAGGTTTATAAGAGATAGGATGTATAATCATCTGGAAAGGAATAATTTGATTAGAGATAGTCAACACGGTTTTGTGAAGGGTAGGTCGTGCCTCACAAACCTTATTGAGTTTTTTGAGAAGGTGACCAAACAGGTGGGCGAGGGTAAAGCAGTTGATGTGGTGTATATGGATTTCAGTAAAGCGTTTGATAAGGTTCCCCACGGTAGGCTATTGCAGAAAATACGGAGGCATGGGATTCAGGGTGATTTAGCAGTTTGGATCAGAAATTGGCTAGCTGGAAGAAGACAAAGGGTGGTGGTTGATGGGAAATGTTCAGGCTGGAGTCCAGTTACTAGTGGTGTACCACAAGGATCTGTTTTGGGGCCACTGCTGTTTGTTATTTTTATAAATGACCTGGAGGAGGGCGTAGAAGGATGGGTGAGTAAATTTGCAGATGTCACTAAAGTCGGTGAAGTTGTGGACAGTGCGGAAGGATGTTCCAAGTTACAGAGGGACATAGATAAGCTGCAGAGCTGGGCTGAGAGGTGGAAAATGGAGTTTAATGCAGAAAAGTGTGAGGTGATTCATTGTGGAAGGAATAACAGAAAGACAGAGTACTGGGCTAATGGTAAGATTCTTGGCAGTACGGATGAGCAGAGAGATCTGGGTGTCCATGTACACATAGATCCCTGAAAGTTGCCACCCAGGTTGAGAGGGTTGTTAAGAAGGTGTACGGTGTGTTAGCCTTTATTGGTAGAGGGCTTGCGTTTCGGAGCCATGAGGTCATGTTGCAGCTGTACAAAACTGGTGCAGCCGTATTTGACGTATTGCGTGCAATTCTGGTCGCCGCATTACAGGAAGGATGTGGAAGCATTGGAAAGGGTGCAGAGGAGATTTACCAGGATGTTGCCTGGTATGGAGGGAAGATCTTATGAGGGAAGGCTGAGGGACCTGAGGCTGTTTTTGTTAGAGAGAAGAAGGCTAAGAGATGACTTAATTGACGCATGCAAGATAATCAGAGGATTAGATAGGGTGGACAGTGAGAGCCTTTTTCCTTGGATGGTGATGTCTAGCACGAGGGGACATAGCTTTAAATTGAGGGGAGATAGATATAGGACAGATGTCAGAGGTAGGTTCTTTACTCAGAGAGTAGTAAGGGTGTGGAATGCCCTGCCTGCAACAGTAGTGGACTCGCCAACACGAAGGGCATTCAAATGGTCATTGGATAAATATATGGACAATAAGGGAATAGTGTAGATGGACTTTAGAGTGGTTTCACAGGTCGGCGCAACATCGAGGGCCGAAGGGCCTGTACTGCGCTGTAATGTTCTATGTTCTATGAAGGCAGATCACCTTCTCAAGGGCAATTGGAGATGAGTAATAAAATGCTGGCCTTACCAGCGACGTCCACATCTTGTGATAAAGGAGTCAATTTTAATGGCTCTTGCATACAATTTTCTCATGGACATTAAAGTATTTTGTCGTCAAGGAGGTCAGCTTCTAATAGTTTTCTTTATAAATCAGTGCACTAGATTCATATTCCATGGAATCATGGCTATCATTTAGATTCTAATAGGCATAAAAAAAATAATTTTGGAACCATCATTTCATATCGATGCTGTAATTGTAAGTTATTTTACTCCCCTTTTCCTAAAGTTCAAAATTTGTACCGTCTCCTGATTACAATAGATTTATTTCCGAACAGTGGAACTGATACAAGAGCCAGTATCAGGATCTCCAGGACTAAGCTTTTATTTTAAGATAAATGGAGTCCCAATATTCCTCAAGGGTTCAAACTGGATTCCTGCAGATGCCTTTCTGGACAGAGTGACATTTGATGTGTAAGTATTATTATTATTAAGTTTTGACAGTTCCGAGATGTGCATTACTGTAGTGACTGTGTCTATTTTTATATCGTAGCACAAGTACATGAAGAATGAAATCATGTAAATAAAAGCCAGAATAGATGTTTTATTTACTGCACATTGAATTAGAGTTGTGGAAGTGTCTTCTATGTGAACCAGACCAGTGTGTTTGTGGTTAAGTTTCTTTGGTCTCAGTCCTGCTAACTCTGTAGATATATACGCTGAAGTAGTGGAACTTTGCATATTTTGTTGCCCCATTATAGAAAGGAGGAAAAAGCCATGGATAGTGAACAGTGCCAATTTACTAGGATGATGCAAAGATTGAAGTCTATAGTCCTAAGGAAAGAGTTGAGATAGAAAATCAGGGCATTAAAATTTTCAGCTTTTCCGAATTCAACTCTAAATAATTTATTATGTATGTATCCTTTTCCTAAATCTATTTATTGTCACCCGAAGACATATAATCGTATCAAACCTGATTGAAACCCCAGTCTGAAGTTGTCCTGGGTTAAACCAGTGTTGAAGGAGGTATATAATTAGATAGGTTTAATTGTCAGATCTGATGTTTGTGCCTGTTTATGTTTGTATCTATTTTGGGCAGCACGGTAGCACAAGTGGCTAGCACTGTGGCTTCACAGCGCCAGGGTCCCAGGTTCGATTCCCCGCAGGATCACTGTCTGTGCGGAGTCTTCACGTTCTCCCCCTGTCTGCGTGGGTTTCCTCCGGGTGCTCCGGTTTACTCCCACAGTCCAAAGACGTGCAGGTTAGGTGGATTGGTCATGATAAATTGCCCTTAGTGACCAAAAAGGTTAGGAGGGGTTATTGTGTTCTGGGGATAGGGTGGAAGTGAGGGTTTAAGTGGGTCGGTGCAGACTCGATGGGCCGATTGGCCTCCTTCTGCACTGTATGTTCTATGTTCTATGAAAATATTAGTGGGACATTTGGATGTTTGTTGATGGTTTAAACAAGAGAGGAAGAATAAAAGAGCTCAAAATCTGCTATGTTCAGAGTTCCTTGCCTTTAGTTTCTGTTATATGGAAAATTTTAAACTTCAGATATAACAATGTCGCCAAAGCCGTCGTGAATTACTGAGTTACAAGTTTCAAACTCTTGCACACAAATAGAAACCAGTTCAAATTGCAATTTCTGGATACTTCCAAAGAAGTGATCTTTGTCGAAAAGCCTTACTGCACACACTGACCGTTTAAATTTATCTCTATTGTAAGACTTGTTGTTAATAAGCATTGCTCACGATCAGCTATAAATCACCCGTCTGGTCACTGGTTCTATCACAGCACATGAGGTTGGATACCATCTTTAAATAAAATAAGAGCACCATTTTAATGTGAAGTATGACGATCCATTTGGATCTCTAAAATAATGTAAGTGTTTGAAAGTTACTGGTGAATCTGCTTTGTTTTCAGGTTCCATAACTCTGGATGTTGAAAATGAGGATGGTTCTGATATTATAACTCAGCAAGAAAAATGTGTAAACTTAGGAAGGATCAGCTGATACAAGTTAATGTATGATTGAGATGTTAATTGAATGTGATTCTTGAGTCCCTCTCTCTTGACTTGAGTGGATATTGGTAAATCTTAGGAGTGCTGTCAGCGACATTCCAGTATGTATTTGTCACAGATGGGGTATTTCATCACCACCAATTCATGGAAACTCCACTGTTTGAGTATCATTGTAATCAATGGTGAAGCTTTAATGACCAGGCAGTAACATTTGATCATGTGGCAATCTGAACTTTCAGAATTACTCATGATAGATTTGCACTACCATATTTGGTGCATTGCTTACCACTTGACATTTTTTTTTCTCGTTTAATTTACAGATTGCAAAACTTGTTGCAGTCAGCAGTTGATGCCAATATGAATGCGTTAAGGGTCTGGGGAGGAGGAGTGTATGAACAAGATGAATTTTATAACCTGTGCGATGAATTGGGAATTATGGTAAGAAATTAAAAAGCTGGGTTTTGTTTATATGTGAGAAAGTCTCAGACCCTTAAAATCCTTGTCACAATTTCGAGATAGCAACACACTAAAGTCATAGAGCACAGAAAGAAGGTCATTCAGTCCATCATGTCTGTACTGGCTGTTTGAAAGATCTATTCAATTAATCCCAATCCCCTGCTCTTTTCCCCAAAACACACAATGTTTCCTTTTCAAGAAATGATTCAATTCTCTTTTTGAAAGTTACTGGTGAATCTGCTTCGTTTTCAGGCAGTACTTTCCAAATGATCATATCTTGCTGCTGAAAATAAATATTCTCTTCATCTCCCCACTGTAGTTTTGGACAATTAGCTTAAAATCGCCACTACTTAACCCAGCGTTGTTTGAGAGTTTGGTGAAAACTCTCATTCCTCTAAACATTGACAGCATCAGATCTTGAGCCATACTTGATTTGCAGGACAAAATCCACAGAAACAGGCTGTTTGACCCAATCATTCTGGGATGGTGTTTGTTCTCTACAGGAATAAAAATAATAACTCGAGCAAGTGTCTGCCTATTTTCATATCCCTTAACTCCCCACCCCACCCCAAACTCTTTTCAATCACCAGTCTCCTAGTCTCTGCTTCATAACACAAACTCCAATAGTATATCCCAACTCTTTTTTTTACAAAGAAAGTCCCCCTTTACCTCTGTCCCTGAAGTCTTATATTTTACAATAAACGTTCCTTTGTTCTGGATCCCTCAGCCATTGGAGGCAGTTTTTAATATCCATCCATACACCATCCTTCATAGTTTTACACATCCTGTAAAATCACCTGTCATCTCCAAACTTTTAATAAAAGCAGTGTTAGGATGGCAGATGATAATTGCTGGGCTTTCGCAACGATTTGCAATTCGCATTTTATTATCAGAAGTTGTGTGCAGGGAAGTCGGGATAAAAAATCCAATACCACTTTTGGGTTTGTTAAATATTGAACTAAAACATTCATTAACAAGAAAAGAAAACTTACAAACAATATTACAGTTACTCAGTTAAATTTAGTCTTATAACATTTCTCAAAAGATTCCTACTTCGCCAGACTCATAAATAAGTACCCTTTTCATGCAACACCATAAGACCATAAGACATAGGAGTGGAAGTAAGGCCATTCGGCCCATCGAGTCCACTCCACCATTCAATCATGGCTGATTTCAACTCCATTTACCCGCTCTCTCTCCATAGCCCTTAATTCCTCGAGAAATCAAGAATTTATCAACTTCTGTCTTAAAGACACTCAACGTCCTGGCCTCCACCGCCCTCTGTGGCAATGAATTCCACAGACCCACCACTCTCTGGCTGAAGAAATTTCTCCTCATCTCTGTTCTAAAGTGACTCCCTTTTATTCTAAGGCTGTGCCCCCGGGTCCTAGTCTTCCCTGCTAATGGAAACAACTTCCCCACGTCCACCCTATCTAAGCCATTCATTATCTTGTAAGTTTCTATTAGATCTCCCCTCAACCTCCTAAACTCCAATGAATATAATCCCAGGATCCTCAGACGTTCATCGTATGTTAGGCCTACCATTCCTGGGATCATCCGTGTGAATCTCCGCTGGACCTGCTCCAGTGCCAGTATGTCCTTCCTGAGGTGTGGGGCCCAAAATTGCTCACAGTATTCTAAATGGGGCCTAGCTAGTGCTTTCTAAAGCTTCAGAAGCACATCTCTGCTTTTATATTCCAAGCCTCTTGAGATAAATGACAACATTGCATTTGCTTTCTTAATTACGGACTCAACCTGCAAGTTTACCTTTAGGGAATCCTGGACTAGGACTCCCAAGTCACTGTGCACTTCAGCATTATGAATTTTGTCACCGTTTAGAAAATAGTCCATGCCTCTATTCTTTTTTCCAAAGTGCAAGACCTCGCACTTGCCCACGTTGAATTTCATCAGCCATTTCTTGGACCACTCTCCTAAACTGTGTAAATCTTTCTGCAGCCTCCCCACCTCCTCAATACTACCTGCCCCTCCACCTATCTTTGTATCATCGGTAAACTTAGCCAGAATGCCCCCAGTCCCGTCATCTAGATCGTTAATATATAAAGAGAACAGCTGTGGCCCCAACACTGCAGGACACCACTCGTCACCGGTTGCCATTCCGAAAAAGAACCTTTTATCCCAACTCTCTGCCTGACAGCCAATCGTCAATCCATGTTAGTACCTTGCCTCGAATACCATGGGCCCTTATTTTACTCAGCAGTCTCCCGTGAGGCACCTTATCAAAGACGTTTTGGAAGTCAAGATAGATAACATCCATTGGCTCTCCTTGGTCTAACCTATTTGCTATCTCTTCAAAGAACTCTAACAGGTTTGTCAGGCACGACCTCCCCTTACTAAATCCATGCTGACTTGTCCTAATCCGTCCCTGCACTTCCAAGAATTTAGAAATCTCATCCTTAACGATGGATTCTAGAATCTTGCCAACAACCGAGGTTAGGCTAATTGGCCTATAATTTTCCATCTTTTTTCTTGTTCCCTTCTTGAACAGGGGGATTACAACAGTGATTTTCCAATCCTCTGGGACTTTCCCTGACTCCAATGACTTTTGAAAGATCATAACTAACACCTCCACTATTTCTTCAGCTATCTCCTTTAGAACTCTAGGATGTAGTCCATCTGGGCCCGGAGGTTTATCAATTTTTAGACCTCTTAGTTTCTCTAGCACTTTCTCCTTAGTGATGGCTACCATATTCAACTCTGCCCCCTGACTCTCCTGAATTGTTGGGATATTACTCATGTCTTCTACTGTGAAGACTGACGCAAAGTACTTATTTAGTTCCTCAGCTATTTCCTTGTCTCCCATCACTAGATTACCAGAGTCATTTTGGAGCGGCCCAATGTCTACTTTTGCCTCCCGTTTGTTTTTAATGTATTTAAAGAAACTTTTACTATCATTCCTAATGTTACTGGCTAGCCTGCCTTCATATTTGATCCTCTCTTTCCTTATTTCTCTCTTTGTTATCCTCTGTTTGTTTTTGTAGCCTTCCCAATCTTCTGAATTCCCACTACTCTTTGCCACATTATAGGCTTTCTCTTTTGCTTTGATGCATTCCCTAACTTCCTTTGTCAGCCATGGCTGCCTAATCCCCCCTCTGATAACCTTTCTTTTCTTTGGGATGAACCTCTGTACTGTGTCCTCAATTACTCCCAGAAACTCCTGCCATTGCTGTTCTACTGTCTTTCCCACTAGGCTCTGCTAGGAAAATGTAACTGGTCTGATTAGTAAGTTTGCAGACGACACAAAGGTTGGTGGAATTGCGGATAGCGATGAGGACTGTCTGAGGATACAGCAGGATTTAGATTGTCTGGAGACTTGGGCGGAGAGATGGCAGATGGAGTTTAACCTGGACAAATGTGAGGTAATGCATTTTGGAAGGGCTAATGCAGGTAGGGAATATACAGTGAATGGTAGAACCCTCAAGAGTATTGAAAGTCAAAGAGATCTAGGAGTACAGGTCCACAGATCACTGAAAGGGGCTACACAGGTGGAGAAGGTAGTCAAGAAGGCATACGGCATGCTTGCCTTCATTGGCCGGGGCATTGAGTATAAGAATTGGCAAGTCATGTTGCAGCTGTATAGAACCTTAGTTAGGCCACACTTGGAGTATAGTGTTCAATTCTGGTCGCCACACTACCAGAAGGATGTGGAGGCTTTAGAGAGGGTGCAGAAGAGATTTACCAGAATGTTGCCTGGTATGGAGGGCATAAGCTATGAGGAGCGATTGAATAAACTCGGTTTGTTCTCACTGGAACGAAGGAGGTTGAGGGGCGACCTGATAGAGGTTTACAAAATTATGAGGGGCATAGACAGAGTGGATAGTCAGAGGCTTTTCCCCAGGGTAGAGGGGTCAATTACTAGGGGGCATAGGTTTAAGGTGAGAGGGGCAAAGTTTAGAGTAGATGTACGAGGCAAGTTTTTTACGCAGAGGGTAGTGGGTGCCTGGAACTCGCTACCGGAGGAGGTAGTGGAGGCAGGGACGATAGGGACATTTAAGGGGCATCTTGACAAATATATGAATAGGATGGGAATAGAAGGATACGGACCCAGGAAGTGTAGAAGATTGTAGTTTAGTCGGGCAGTATGGTCGGCACGGGCTTGGAGGGCCGAAGGGCCTGTTCCTGTGCTGTACATTTCTTTGTTCTTTTGTTCTTTGCTCCCAGTCGATTGTTGTCAGTTCCTCCCTCATGCCCCTGTGGTTACCTTTATTTAACTGTAACACCGTTACATTTCAGTAATATTACCACAAGGCTGTTGCTACATTGGGGGTGGGGGGGCAGATATTTCACAGGATTTCTCTTTCCCTCGCACTCTCCTTGCTTTCTGGAAGAAACAAACACTTCCCTTGGGTGGCTGGAGACTGCTCACTTCAAAGGTTTGATGTCGCACAGCACACTCTTCACCTTCTTCCCCCAATCCTGGTTTCAACCTTTCTTTAAATATTTTCTTTCTCTATTGTCTTTAAACCCATTGTTCTTAACTTTTCTTTGGAAGTTATCTTTTCAACAATCTTTCATGTTGTCTTTATGGTCTCGACTTTTGGGAAAAGTAAACTTAATAACATTGCTTTATTAATTTATGATCTTTGCTAGTTTTTTAAAAATAAACATTTTATTGAGGTACTTTTGGTTTTACAACAACAATATAAACAATGTACATGAATCTATAAACATAGTGCCAAAGCCTGCTTCCTACCTTACAGGTCCCACCTTTATTAACCCCCTACTCTAAGCTAAACTAACCCCGCCCCCTTCTGCTGCCAATTAGTTTTCCGCAAAGAAGTCGACGAACGGTTGCCACCTCCGGGTGAACCCTAACAGTGACCCTCTCAAGGCAAACTTGATTTTCTCCAAACAGAGAAAGCTAGCCATGTCTGATAGCCAGGTCTTTGACTTCGGGGGCTTTGAGTCCCTCCAAGCTAATAGTATCCGTCTCCAGATTACCAGGGAAGCAAAGGCCAGAACGTCTGCCTCTTTCTCCTCCTGGAGACCCAGATCTTCTGACACACTGAAAATCGCCACCTCGGGACTCAGTGCCACCCTTGTTTTTAACACCATGGACATGGCATCTGCAAACCCCTGCCAGAATCCCCTAAGCTTTGGACATGTCCAGAACATATGGACATGGTTCGCTGGTCCTCCCGCACACTTTGCACACCTATCTTCTACCCCAAAGAACCTGCTCATTTGGGCCACTGTCATGTGAGCCCGGTGAACGACCTTGAATTATATCAGGCTGAGCCTGGCACATGTTGTGGACGCGTTGACTCTACTCAACACATCTGCCCAGAGACCATCCTCTATCTCTCCTCCCAACTCCTCCTCCCACTTGCACTTCAGCTCCTAGATCTGCGTATCCTCTGACCCCATGAGTTCCTTATATATGTCGGAGACCTTCCCTTCTCCCACCCACACTCTGGAAACTACCCTATCCTGTTGGTGGTGGGAGCGGGAAGGTTGAGACCTGCCTACGTAGGAAGTCCCGCACCTGCAAGTGCCTAAATTTGTTTCCCCTCGCCAATCCAAATTTCTCCTCCAGCTCCCTCAAGCTAGGAAAACTCCCCTCTATAAACATATCCCCCATCCTCTCAATCCCTGCTGTTTGCGATCCCCGAAACCCCCCGTCCATCCTTCCCGGAGCAAACCAGTGATTATTACAAATTTGGGACCAGACTGATGTTCCCTCCACTCCCACATGCTTCCTCCATTGCCCCCAGACTCTCAGGGCCATTACCACCATGGGGCTGGTGGAGTACCATGCCGGCGGGAACGACAGTGGCGCCGTTATCAATGCCCCCAAGCTGGTGCCCTTACGTGAAGCCGCCTCCATACGCTCCCATGCCGACCCTCCCCCACCACCCACTTCCTGATCATGGCTATATTTGCCGCCCAATAGTAGTTACTGAAGTTTGGCAGCGCCAGCCTGCCCTCTCCCCGGCTCCGCTCAAGCATTCCCTTTTTTACTCGCGGGGTCTTGCCCGCCTATACAAAGCCAGTGATCACTTTGTTGACCCGTTTAAAAAAGGACTGCAGAATGAAGATGGGGAGACACTGAAACACAAACAGGAATCTCGAGAGGACCGTCATCGTCACCATCTGCACCCTCCCAGCCAGTGACAGCGGGAGCACGTCCCACCTTCGGAAATCTTCCTTCGTTTGGTCTACTAGTCGGGCCAGATTAGGTTTGTGTAGCCGTTCCCATTCCCGCGCCACTTGGGTGCCTCGATACCGAAAGCTTTCCCCTACCACTCTAAACGGCAGTTCCCCCAGTTGCCTCTCCTATCCCCTCGCCTGGACCGCAAACATCTCACTTTTCCCCATATTTAGTTTATACCCCGAAAACCGGTCAAATTCCCCCAGAATCGTCATGATTTCTTCCATCTGCTCTGCTGGGTCCGATACATCCAGGAGCAGGTCGTCTGCGTAAAGTGAGACTCTATGTTCCACTACCCCCCCCCCCCCTCTCTCTCTCCCTGTGGGTCCGTATCGAGATCAGCTCCCCTCAAACCACCGCCTTCAATGCTTCCCAGACTACCGCTGCTGAAATTTCTCCCGTGTCATTGACCTCCAGGTAGTTCTGGATACATTTCCTCAACCGCCCGCATACCTCTTCGTCAGCTAAAAGTCTCACATCTAACCTCCAGTGCGGGTGCTGGTTACTGTCTTTACTAACCCGTAGGTCAACCCAGTGCGGAGCATGGTCTGAGATTGCAATCGCCGAGTACCCCGTGTCCACCACCCCTGCCAGCAAGGCCTTGCTCAAAATAAAGAAATCAATCTGGGAGTACACTTTATGCACGTGTAGTAGAAGGAGAACTCCTTCGCTCTTGGCTGCCCAAATCTCCATGGATCCCCCCCCCCCAATCAGCTCCATGAACCTTCTTAGTTCCTTTGCCATTGCTGGCACCCTGCCTGTTTTTGAGCTTGACCGGTCTTAGCCAGGGTCAATAACTGTGTTGAAGTCCCCTCCAATGACCAGCTTATGCGAATCCAGGTCCGGTATCTTCCCCAGCATCCTCTTTATAAACTCCACATTGTCCCAATTTGGCGCATACACATTTACTAGTACCACCTGCACCCCCTCCAATTTCCCACTGACCATAATGTACCGGCCCCCCATCCAAAACTATTCTCCCCGCCTCAAACACCACTCGCTTGCTGATCAGGATTGCGACCCCTCTAGTCTTCGAGTCCAGTCCCGATTGAAAAACCTGTCCGACCCAACCTTTCCTTCATCTAATCTGGTCAGCTACTCTGAGGTGCGTTTCCTGCAGCATTACCACGTCCACCTTCAGTCCTCTCAAATGCGTGAACATGCGTGCCCTCTTGACCGGCCCATTTAGCCCTCGTACATTCCAGGTGATCAGTCTAGTTGGGTGGCTCATCACCACACCCCTCCCCTTCGCCGATCAGCCATCCCCTCTCTTAGGCCAGTCTCCAGCCTGCGCCCCACGCCCCCTCCTGCCCGTCCCCAGGCAGCCTCCACCCCTGAACTCCTCTCTGTCCCTCAGCAAAAGTCCCTCCTTCGTCAGCAGAACATTTCCCCCCCCTCCCTCCCCAGTAACAGCACAATGTAAATCAGCCCCTTTGATAAGCCTAACATCTGCTCACCCCCCACTACGCTTCCGTGAGCTAGCCCACCCAGCTAGTTTGATGGCCCTCGCCCCTGGCGCCAGACATTCTCCCACCTATTGTTCCCTCCCCCCCCACTCGTACATACATATTCAAATGAAGAACAATCCCAACACAGTTGCCCGACAGAGAAAAAGAACCCCGCTAAACAAAGAAAAGATCAAGCAAAAGATCCAGCATCTAGACAAACACACCTCCATCCCCCAACAGTGCAAATGTAAACTTTAACTCACTCAGCTCTGCAACTGGCTCCAAATCAATACAGAAGGCATTGCAAATCACATCCGCAAAATGAAAAACGAGAAACTTTTTAAAACATGAACTTTGCAGCAAAGTTCAAAGTTCTCAGTCTGCCACCAGTCCTTTCCTTTTTGCGAAGTCCAACGCTTCCTCAGGCGACTCGAAATAAAAATGTTGCTACTCGTATGTGACCCAGAGACGGGCCGGATACAGCTGTCCGAACTTCACCTTTTTCTTAAAAAGGGTCGACCATATCTGGTTAAACCCCGCTCTTCTCCTGGCCACCTTCGCACTCAGGTCCTGATAGATCCGCAGGATACTGTTGTCCCATTTACAGCTCCGTGTCTAGAATTTACAGTGCAGAAGGAGGCCATTAGGCCCATCGGGTCTGCACCGGCTCTTGGAAAGAGCACCCTACCCAAGGTCAACACCGCCACCCTATCCCCATAACCCAGTAACCCCACTCAACACTAAGGGCAATCTTTGGACACTAAGGGCAATTTAGCATGGCCAATCCACCTAACCTGCACATCTTTGGACTGTGGGAGGAAACCGGAGCACCCGGAGGAAACCCACGCACACACAGGGAGGATGTACAGACTCCGCACAGACAGTGACCCAAGCCGGAATCGAACCTGGGACCCTGGAGCTGTGAAGCAATTGTGCTATCCACAAGGCTACCGTGCTGCCCTACTTGGCCCACTGTAAAATACACTCCTTGTCCAAGTACCTGTGGAATCTCACCACCATTGCCCTCAGGGGGTCTCCCATTCGCGTCTTCCTCACGAGCATTCTGTGAGCCCTGTCCACCTCCAAGGGTCGGGGGAATGCCCCATCCCCCAGCAGCTTCTCGAACAAGCCCGCTATGTATGCCCCAGCGTCCTCTCCTTCGGGCCCCTCCGGGAGCCCAACGATCCTCAGGCTCTGCCGGCGGGGCCTATTCTCTAGGTCCTCCACCTTCTCCAAGAGCCATTTCTGCTGGTTTCTCAGCATCCCCACCTCCAACTCCACTGCAGTTTGGTGTTCCTCCTGGTCAGCCAGCGCCTTCTCTACTTTCTGGATCGCACGATCTTGGGCATCCAATCTAAGCTCCAGCCGCGCAATTGCCTCTTTAATCGGTTCCAAGCAGAGACGGTTCCTGTCTCTGCTTGGCGAAGCCCTCCTGGATAACTTGCATCAGCTGCTCCGTTGACCGCTGGGTCGACAAGCCAGAGCTCCGGTCTGCCGCCATGCTGTCTCCCGCTGCAGCTTAGCCCAAGCCTTCTCTGTTCTTCTGTTTCTGCCTTTGCGAGCACTTCTAGTCCTCCTCTCCATGCACCAATGTGGGAATCCAGTACACAATTGCCTCTGTCATCGATTTTTCAAATCCAGTCCGGTAGAAAATCGGGGGAAATGGTCCAAAAGTCCGACCCGAGCGGGAGCCACCAAATGTGCGACTTACTCCTTCATAGCCGCCACTGGAAGTCCGATCTTTGCTAGTTTTAATGCTTTCATTGAAATTCAACATGTAAACACAAACAAACCTTATTTATCTCCTCATGCAAATTTCCATCCATAAAGTTAACAATCCCATTTTAGCTTTGCTCATCTACATTTCAAAATGCCTGCTTTTATATCTAACCCTTAGATTATTTAAGCCTTGCAGTCTGACTCTCTTCAGCTTAATTAAATTAGTCACACGCGCACAAATATACATACAGCATCCCGACCCCATAAACCTGCTTCTTAGTGTGAGCCACAGTGATATTGGAAAATTGATATTTGTTTACAATAGCACCAAATTTACCAGTCTTCCTTCGCAGTTGTATTTCCTCAATCAGTTTTCCACTTGAACCCTACCCAGGTTCAAAAGAGATTCATCATTACATAGTGGGAGAAAGCGGGATTAGGCTATTGAGTTGGATGATCAGCCATGGTCATAATGGATGACGGAGCAGGCTCGAAGGGCCAAATGGCCTCCTCGTGCTCCTATTTTCTATATTTCTTTGTCTTTATAATCTATACCTCATTCATAAAACTTAGCATTCCATCAGCTTTACCGATCAACTTTCATGGCCTGTGAATCAGAACCTCAGTCAGCCATTCCCCATGCAAAGTATCATTCTCAATTTTATTTTACCAAAATGTACCATTTCGTGCTTACTGCCATTGAATTCCATCTGCCACTTTTTGACCTTTCCACCAATGTGCCGATATCCCATGTCGTTTATTTTGATTTATTCGTATCAGCTGATCATTCCTAACTTTACCCTACCTGCCATTTAATACCATTTGCAAACTTGGGCAGCACTTCTAGCCATTTTTCAATTATAGATATTCATAGTGAGCAGCAGCAGTCCCAGAGCAGACCAGTCCCTATTTCCTAACATTCTGAGAAACTGCCTTTAACTCCTGCACTCTCCTTGCTCTCTTCCAACTCGTTTTTAACCAATTTAATGGAAATGAAACGGAGTCCCGTTTTGGGTGTGTTTAGCCGGGTGCTTCCCGGAGCTGGCAGCGCTGAGAATGACCCCGTTATTAAATGGGACTCTTCTTCATTTCTGGGCCTTGGTAAAGGACACCCCACCGAGGCCATAACTAGGCTAATTTCCTGCACTAGTGAGCTTGGTGCCCTGATCTCTGACTCCTCCAATGTCCCAACTCACTAATTAGGCGGTCCTCGAGCCCAGACACTGCACCTCACAAGCGCAAAGCACCCCTGGGCCCAATCCCTGGCATGGGCACAATGCCACCTGGGTATCTTGGCACTGCCAGCCTGGCACTCTGGCAGTGCTACCTGGGCACCTTGGCAGTACCCCCACTGCCCGGGTAGTGGTGCCAGGTTGGCAGTGCCACCATTCCCAGATGGCATCGGGGGTGTCACCCTCCTGAGAGCGCGACCACCAAGGGGCCCCCGATCGCCTAGCGTCTCTCTCGCTCTCTTCCCTCCCAATCCTCTGTAAGAATAAGGGGTGACCATTTGGCATTGAGCTAAAGAGAAGTTTTGTTACTTAGAGGGTTGTGGTGTTTTGATATTTTTTACTCCAGAGAGCTGTGGATGCTCAAGTTAGAAATCAACAGAATCTTGGACACAAAGGGAATCAAAGGAACTGGAATATTGCGAGAGAATAGAATCGAGGGAGAAGATCATCCACGATCTTACAAAATGATGAAACATCTGTGAAGGGGCATACTGCCTTCTCCCCATCTATTTCTTATATAGGATTTTGTAGGGTTGTTCGTGCTAACTGTTCGCAGTTGTTAGCATTTTCCCTCTGAATCTGTAAATTGTGGGTTTATCTCCATTTGAAGATTTGAGCACACTAGGCTGACCAGCCAATGAAATAGCTAGGAAGCGCTCCTTATTAAATTAGGTTCAGTCTGCCTCTTTAGTCCACTATTAAAATATCCCTGGCCATTTCAAAGAGATATTACAATGGGCTGATTGGCCTCCTGTGCTGTAAGTTTCTATGATTCAATGATCGTTCATTTAAGGAAGAGCAGTGGAAGTTCCCCCCAAATGTTTGGCCAGCATTTCTCATTGAACAACCATTAACAAAAATAAATTAACCAGACATTCATCTTAATGGTACCTGTGGGATCTTGCTGTGTACACTGTGGTCATTGTCGTAACATTGAAGTAATTTGTGTTTGGAAATTTCTGAAACATCAGATCGTATGTAAATTGAAGTCTTCAAATTCTCAAGGGGTTGCATTCATAAAGCATACTATAAAATCAGATTACACATCACCCATTTCTATTTTTAAACTTTTTGGGACATTTCCTGCTGCGTCAGCAGATGAGCAATATTGATATGGTCCTTCCTCGTTCTCTAATTTAAGCTTTCAATCCATGATTTGAGCTTGTGTCCTTTCCACAAATTCTCTGTTATCTGGAAGAAAAAATGAATATTAACACTCCTCGTTAGTGAACAATCCATAGCTGTTTTGTACTTGCCCATTAATCGCTTCAGAATGCTTCCAGTGTTACTGAGCAATTGCTGATTCACTGACAGAATGTCCTGGAGCTATGTTTGACCACAAGAGGTAATGCTGATGAACCTTTACCAATAGTTGGTTTCTTACTAATTAAATATCTTCTTGCGTGCTCTCGTTTTTCAGATTTGGCAGGATTTCATGTTTGCTTGTGCACTTTATCCGACTGACCAGAGCTATTTGGATTCAGTAAAGGCAGAAATTACTCATCAGGTAAATAAATACAAATTCAGATAAGAAATCCAATGCTGATCTAATTTAATACATTTTTAAAAGCATCTAGATTTTCCAACAATGTCTGGTGTTCACAAAGATAATGAAGTGAAAGCAGCTTCACCAGATATAGTGATGGGCAGGCTGAAGGAAGTGATCTAGAGCAGGCATTGTCAAAGTCGGGGGCGCGACCCGCGGCTGGGTCGCAGGCGGGTGTTGGGAGGGTCGCGGAGCCGTCCGTCGCGGCGCTCCCAATCGCGCAAATCCGCACGCAACAGCTGCAGTAACTGGCTTTTAATAACGCTGCAGCAGCCTTCAAAATGGCCACGAGCATATAAAAAAAATGCAGCTGCAGTGCGCATGCGTGCCCGCTCATGCGCAAAACTCTGTGCATGCGCACCGATGAGCGGGCACGCATGCGCAGTGCGGCAACATTTTTAAAATACGGTCGTAGCCTTTTTTTGACAAGTTTGGAGGAGTTTTTGTTTGATAAAATTTTACAGGAAAAAAGTGCAGAAACTGAAAATGTTTTCATCCTCTCGAAATTGGAGGTTCATCACATTTCACCTAAACGTTACAAGGTAAGAGAAAATGGTGGGCCGCGAAGGTCGGCCGGCATGTGCCGGGAAGGTCTGCCGCCGTGGGCCGGGAAGTTTGCCAGCGTGGGCCCCGAAGGTCGGCCGCCGTGGGCCCCGAAGGTCGGCCGTCGTGGGCCCCCAAGGTCGGCCGGCATGGGCCGGGAAGGCCGGCCGGCGTGGTTCGCGAAGGTCGGCCGGGAAGGTCGGCCGCCGTGGGTCGTGAAGGTTGGCTGGTTGGTAAAAATGGGTCCCTGGAAATAAAGTTTGAAAAACACTAATCTAGAGTTCTGTGTAACAAAGCAAATCGAGACGATGGTGACGTTTAAGTAATGCACAAATGTTGACTGAATTATTTTATCTTTTTGATCATTTTAATTTTGATCATACTCTTTAAGAACTTGATGCAACTTTCCAATGTATTAATCGCTCCATTATATTTAACGAGCTTTGATTTATAAGTCAGTAGATAATGGAGTAATGTTTCTAATAGGGGCTCATCTTCAGAATATGCACTCTTATTGGAGAGTCTGGTTTCTATTTTATTGTTGTTTCATGTAGTCTGTAAATTTTTTGTGCACTTTTGATCCTTGCAATTTCTCTGAGCCTTTATTTTTTTCTGAGGAACACAGCATTATAGTGCAGTGCATACCCTGTTTCTGTCACCGAGGTTTGTGATCATTATTTTGTCTGGCAGACTAAAACATCTTTCCAACCCAAGGGTCTGATCTCCTAACCTTCGTCCTGCACGTTTAACTAATGTTTATATTTCCTGTTCTTCCGATGAAGGTGGCATCTATTCACACACTGGCCTTTCTGGGCATGTATGTTACCTTTGTCCCTACTTTGGGTAGTTGTCATTTTTAATAAATAACCTTAATCTTGCGCTTCAGTGTGACATCATCATCAGTCAATTCTCTATTTGCCGTAGTTGGCTCCTCATAATTGCCCAATATATTGTGAAGTGTACAGCACCTCTTCACTCTCTCTTTGTAATAGTATAAAAAGAAGTCTTACAACACCAGGTTAAAGTCCAACAGGTTTGTTTTGAATCACTAGCTTTCAGAGCACTGCTCCTTCCTCAGGTTTAAATCCATTGCCACTGCATCGTTAAACTCCCTGGCTGGTGGCGTCTTTCTATATTTCATACAAATTTCACATCGAGCCGTGACTTCCTCAATACGGTTTTCTTTTCAAGCACTCCAGCGTCTAGCAGTAAAGCTTTCAGTTTGTGGCGCCGGATGTGCGACCTGTCAATGCAACTTCCAAATAATCTTTCTATCCACCAAACACTTATTCCCAGAAATTAACAAGACTTTGTGAATTCTTTGACGAGAAATTTCCAACTTCCTTAATGGCAGTCAGTAATGGCGTGACCCAGTAAAATGTAGCTCCAGTCTTCCCGAACACTATCACAGTCATTCTTCATGTCTGACCTCATCTGTGCTTGTTTTCCATCGAAGATCTGCTCCACAATAGAGAGAAGTCGCTAGAATCCGCATCTGTACTGATGAAAAGGCCGATGCCAGCTATCCTGCAAGAGAAGACCACCCTTTTGGAAGACACGAGCAGGTTGACATCTCCAAACCTGAAGCACATGGAGCTTTCCCATTCCTTGACCTTCTGCCAATCTGCCTCATCAAGAGACTCCAGGTAGCAGTTAGGCCAGTCCACCCAACACATTGCTGCAAACGTTATCTTAAACTGCACAGTTAATTGAATCAGCCATCAAAATACACTGGATTCAAACTCAATGACCACACAATTCCTTCACGGACGTTCCCATCATCATTTTCAACCTTGGAATGATTGGTTTCATGCACTATTTCAAAATCTGGCTTCTTTACGTCGTTCAAAGGGCATTGTGACAAACACATGGATATTAAAATCGCTTATTGTCACAAGTAGACTTCAAATGGAGTTACTGTGAAAAGCCCCTAGTCGCCACATTCCGGCGCCTGTTCGGGGAGGCTGGTACGGGATAGGATGGGTTTAGAGGGATACGACACAAGGAAAAGTGCTGAGGGTTTTGGCAAAGGTTGGTATCATGACCGGTACAGGCTTGGAGGGCAAAGGGCCTGTTCCTGTGCTGTATTGTTCTTTGTTCTTATTACCTTATGCCCTCTGGTTATTAATCCCTCCGCTAACAGGAAAAATACCTTCCTAACCCCCCTCATAATTTTATAAACCTCAATCAGGTCCCTCCTCAGCCTTCTCTTCTCCAGGGAAAACAACCTCAGCATGTCCAATCTCTCTCGATAGCTGGAACACTCCAGCCCAGGCAACATCCTAGTGAATCTCCTCTGTACCCTCTCCAGTGCACTTCCTTTCGAGAGTATGGTAACCAGAACTGCACACAGTCCTCCAGCTGGGGTCTGACCAGCATTTTGTACAGCCCCAGCATAACCTTCCTGCTCTTATATTCAATGCCTCGCTTAATAGAGACAAGAATCCCATAGGCCTTCTTAACATAGAACATACTTCAGACTTCACATTAAAATGGTGCTCTTATTTTATTTAAAGATGGTATCCAACCTCATGTGCTGTGATAGAACCAGTGACCAGACGGGTGATTTATAGCTGATCGTGAGCAATGCTTATTAACAACAAGTCTTACAATAGAGATAAATTTAAACGGTCAGTGTGTGCAGTAAGGCTTTTCGACAAAGATCACTTCTTTGGAAGTATCCAGAAATTGCAATTTGAACTGGTTTCTATTTGTGTGCAAGAATTTGAAACTTGTAACTCAGTAATTCACGACGGCAATATCTGAAGTTTAAAAACTTCCATATAACAGAAACTAAAGGCAAGGAACTCTGTACATAGCAGATTTTGAGCTCTGTTATTCTTCCTCTCGTTTAAACCATCAACAAACATCCAAACGTCCCACTAATATTTTCATAGAACATACAGTGCAGAAGGAGGCCATTCGGCCCATCGAGTGCGCCAACCCACTTAAGTCCTCACTTCCACCCTGTCCCCATAACCCAATACCCCTCCTAACCTTTTTGGACACTAAGGGCAATTTAGCATTGCCGATCCATCTAACCTGCACATCTTTGGACTGTGGGAGGAAGCCGGAGCACTCGGAGGAAACCCACGCAGACACGGGGAGAACGTGCAGAACGTCCACCGTATCAATCTGCCCTGTCGTCTTCAGAGATCTGCGAACCTGCACACCAAAGTCCCCTTGATCATCTGTACTCCGAGAGCCTGACAGTATATTTCCTTGCCTTATTAGTCCTCCCAAGATGCATTAACGCACACTTTTCACAGGTAAATTCTCTTTACTGCCCTTCTGCCCATCTAACCAGGAGGTCTATATCGTTCTGTAATCTAAGGCCTTGCTCCTCACTAATTACCATACCACCAATTTTTCTGTCTTCTGCAAACTTACTTATCATACTTGCTACATTCACATCCAGATCATTCATGTATACTGCAAACAACAAGGGACCCAGCACCAATCCCTGTGAAAACCACTGGACACACGCTTTCAGTCATAAAAACAACCTTCACCCATCACGCTCTGCCTTCTACCACAAAGTCATTTTTGGATCCAGTTTACCAAATCGCTCTGGATCCCATGGGCTCCTACCTTCTTCATTAGCCTCCCATGTGGGACTTTGTCAAAAGCCTTACTCAGGTCCATGTAGACTACTTCAACCACACTACCCTCATCTGCACACCTAGTCACCACCTTAAAAAATTAAATTACATTTTAAGACATGGGGCAAGATTCTCCGAACCCCCCGCCGGGTCGGAGAATCGCCGGGGGCTGATGTGAATCTCGCCCCCGCCGGTTGCTGAATTCTCCACCACCGGATATTCGGCGGGGGCGGGAATCGCGCCGGTTGGCGGGCCCCCCCCTGCGATTCTCCGGCCCGGATGGGCCGAAGTCCTGCCGCTAAAATGCCTGTCCCGCCGGTGTAGATTAAACCACCTACCTTACCGGTGGGACAAGGCGGCGCGGGCGGGCTCCAGGGTCCTGGGGGGGGCGCGGGGCGACCTGGCCCCGGGGGGTGCCCCCACGGTGGCCTGGCCCGCGATCGGGGCCCACCAATTCGCGGGTGGGCCTGTGCCGTGGGGGCACTCTTCCCCTTCCGCCTTCGCCACGGTCTCCACCATGGCGGAGGCGGAAGAGACTCCCTCCACTGCGCATGCGCGGGAATGCCGTCAGCGGCCGCTGACGCTCCCGCGCATGCGCCGCCCGGAGATGTCATTTCCGCGTCAGCTGGCGGGGCGGAAATTCGTCCGGCGCCGACCTAGCCCCTTAAGGTTGGGGCTCAGCCCCCAAAGATGCGGAGCATTCCGCACCTTTGGGGCGGCGCGATGCCCGACTGATTTGTGCCATTTTGGGCGCCAGTCGGCGGACATCGCGCCGATACCGGAGAATTTCGCCCCAGAACTCCCTTTGAGGTAACCAAGCTGGCTATCCTTGATTAACACTTGCCTCTCCCAAGTGGAGATTAATTCTGTCCCTCAAAATTTTTTCCAGTAGTTTAAAAAAAATTACTTTATCAGAGTTACAAAGCCAGAGCTCATAGTGTGGACAGGGGCAAACCCCTAATCCAGCTCCTTGTCTGCTCCAAAACCAATTCAAATTGAATCCAATTCATAGTCACCACAAGAAAGACATACCAGATCCAGGCATTTCCTACCACTGAAGTTAGACTCACTGCCTGTAATTTCCTGGTTCGTCCCTACATCCCTTCTTGAATAATGGCACCATATTAGCAGTCCTCCAGTCCTCTGGCACCTCTCCTGTGGCCAGAGAAGTTTCGGAATTTTTTTTCCGAGCCACTGTAATCATCTTCCTTGCCTTTCACAGCAGCTTGGGATACATCTCATCCGGCCCCAGGGATTTAACCACTTTTATACCGTTAAAACTGTTAATATCTCCTCCCTCTCAATGTTAAATCATTCAAGTAAATCACAATGCGCCTCCCTGAATTCTTTATCTGCATCATCCTTCGCCTTAATGAACACAGATGCAAAGTACTCATTTAAAACCTCACCTATATCTTCCGGTTCCACACACAAATTCCCTCATTTTACTCTCTCAGATCTTGCTGTTAGCAAATTGACCACCATATCATAGAATCATAGAATCCCTACAGTGCAGAAGGAGGCCATTTGGCCCATCGAGTCTGAACCGACCCTGCAAAAGATCCCCCGCCCGTTCCCCATTAACACACTTAACCTTTTTGGATACTAAGGAGCACCCGGAGGAAACCCACGCAGACACAGGGAGAAAGTGCAAACTCCACACAATCGGTCACGCGAGGCTGGAATCAAATCCGGGTCCCTGGAGCTGTGAGGCAGCATTGCTAACCACTGTGCCGCTACATATAATGCTCACATATATTGCTACATAACACCAGTGACTGCTCATTAATAATAATCCATTGGCTCTTTTACGAATGTCCTGAAGTTGACCAAGATATTATGTAGATTCAGCTTTGTTTTTTCTTTGTGTTTATCACTCTGTCACTGATGACTGAAATAATAGTTGCCAATGAGAGTAATTTTTATTAAATAAAAAGATTTTAAAATCATTAACTGGAACCAACTAATATGTAGATTTAGTCTACCCGAGAATGCTGGTCATTCGTTGAGTGTATTCAAAATTGAGATCAATAGATTCTTGGGCACTAATAGTGTTGAACAGTATTGAGGGATGTAAGGGTAGGTGGGGAAGTGGAGTCGACGTTCATCCATGTTGTTGTTGAATAGCAAATTAGGTTCAGGTGACAAACTCTTTTAAAAAATAAATTTAGAATACCCAATTCTTTTTTTCCGAATTAGGGGCAATTTAGCGTGGCCAATCCACCTAACCGCACATCTTTGGGTTGTGGGGGTGAGATCCACGCAGACACGGGGATATGTGCAAACTCCACACAGACAGTGACCCGGGGCAGGGAAGGTGACCAACTCTTGCTCCTGTTCCTTATTTTGTTTTCTTATATACTCACACGAGACAGAGTCTTCTCTAATGTATGTTTATTACAGTTGTAAAAACAGCTGCAGTTGGATGTAAAGAAATGTAAATACAAATTGTACCTAACAATGTATAGTGAGAGTGACATGGCCCGCTGCTACGTACAACCGTTCAAGGTTAATGATCTTGAATGGCTTTGCCGCAACTCCTGTGAGTGTCCACGACCATTCTGATGGTCTAAATACGGAAAATGCTTGAAATAGTCAGGTGTGACAGCATCTTTGGAGAGAGAAACAGAATTAACCTATCAGACTTTTGAACTTTCATCAGAACTGGGAGCAGTAACAAAGCATAATGTAACTTAGTAAATAGGATCAGTTTTGAGTAAGTGAAGTGGGAGAACAGCAAAATGGAAGGACTGGAGGGCAGGAGAGAGTAAATGACGGAAGTGTTCATGCTGCAGGGACAAAAGGAGAGGTAATGAGACAAGTAAAGAAACAAGAGATATGTCTAGAGGAGGTTAGATGGCGGGTTCTTGAATAACTGATGTCCAAAAGCAAATAAAAAGGAAAAGAGAGAGAAAGAAGGAAAAGACAAGAAAAAGAAAACAAAATGGGACAAAAATTAACAAAGACCAAAGAAAAGTACAGCACTGGAACAGGTCCTTCGGCCCTCCAAGCCTGTGCCGACCATGCTGCCTGTCTCAACGAAAATCTCCTGCACTTCCGGGATCCGTATCCCTCTATTCCCATCCTATTCATGTATTTGTCAAGATGCCCCTTAAAAGTCACTATCGTCCCTGCTTCCACCACCTCCTCCGGCAGCGAGTTCCAGGCACCCATTATCCTCTGTGTAAAAAAACTTGCCTCGCACATCACCTCTAAACCTTGCGTCTCGCACCTTGAACCTATGCCCCCTAGTAATTGATCCCTCTACCCTGAGAAAAAGCCTCTGACTATCCACTCTGTCTATGCCCCTCATAATTTTGTAGACCTCGATCAGGTCGCTCCTCCACCTCCGTCGTTCCAGTGAGAACAAACCAAGTTTATTCAACCTCTCCTCATAGCTAATGCCCCTCCATACCAGGCAACATCCTGGTAAATCTCTTCTGCACCCTCTCTAAAGCCTCCACATCCTTCTGGTAATGTGGCAACCAGAATTGAACACCATACTCCAAGTGTGGCCTAACTAAGGTTCTATACAGCTGCAACATGACTTGCCAATTTTTATACTCAATGCCCCGGCCAATGAAGGCAAGCATGCCATATGCCTTCTTGACTACCTTCTCCACCTGTGTTGCCCCTTTCAGTGACTTGTGGACCTATACACCTAGATCTCTCTGACTGTCAATACTCTTGAGGGTTCTACCATTCACTGTATATTCCCTACCTGTATTAGACCTTCCAAAATGCACTACCTCACATTTGTCCAGATTAAACTGTCATCTGCCATCTCTCCGCCCAAGTCTCCAAACAATCTAAATCCTGCTGTATCCTCTGACAGTCCTCATCGCTATCCGCAATTCCACCAACCTTTGTGTCGTCTGCAAACTTACTAATCAGTCCAGTTACATTTTCCTCCAAATCATTTATATATACTACAAACAGCAAAGGTCCCAGCACTGATCCCTGCGGAACACCACTGGTCACAGCCCTCCAATCAGAAAAGCATCCTTCCATTGCTACTCTCTGCCTTCTATGACCTAGCCAGTTCTGTATCAATCATTATGATCTAAAGTTGTTGAATCCTGGGCTGTGAAGTGCCCAGTCAAAAGATGAGGTGCTGTTCTGAGAGCGTGCATTGAATTCTGTGGAACACTGCAGGCGGCCAAGGACAGAGAGGGCAGAGTGGCAGCAAGGTGGAGAATTAAAGTGACAGCTGATTGGTAGCTCGGGCCATTGAAAACAAAGCCATCGCCCAGTCTGTGTTTGGTTTCCCAGTGTCGAGGAGACCACATTGTAAACAGTAGATACAGGATGCTGAATTGAAAGAAGTACTAGTAAATCAGTGTTTAATTTGAAAGGAATGTTTGGGGCCTGGGATGGTGAGAGGTAAAGAGGTGTAGGGCAACTTGTGTTCCATGCACTTGAGTGGAAATGTGCCAGGGGAAAAGGGTGACTGAGTAGTGAACCAGAGTTATGGAGGGAACAGTGCCTTTGCAATGCTGAGAGAGGACTATGTATTTGGAGGGAGCATAAATGGTGGAGGATGATCCTTGTATTGCGGAGGCTGGTGGATGGAAGGTGAGGACAAAGGGGGCGGTGTTATGGCTCCTGGAGAGAGGGGGAACGTGTGAGAGCAGAAGTATGTGAAATGGGAAGGGTCCTGCCACCCAATGTGTGTGTGTGACTATATGGGTGTGTAAGTGTGTGTGGGTATATGGGTGAGTGTGGGAATATGGGTGTGTAAGTGTGTGGGTATATGGGTGTCGAAGTGTGTGTGTGGGTATATGGGTGTGTAAGCGTGTGGGTGGGTATATGGGTGTGTAAGTGTGTGGGTGGGTATATGGGTGTGTAAGTGTCTGGGTGGGTATATGGGTGTGTAAGTGGTGTGTGTGTATGGGTGTGTAAGTGTGTGGGTATATGGGTGTGTAAGTGTGTGTGGGTATATGGGTGTGTAAGTGTGTGGGTATATGGGTGTGTAAGTGTGGGTGGGTATATGGGTGTGTAAGTGTGTCGGTGGGTATATGGGTGTGTAAGTATGTGGGCAGGTATATGGGTGTGTAAGTGTGTGGGTGGGTATATGGGTGTGTGTGTGGGTGTATGGGTGTGTAAGTGTGTGTGTATGGGTGTGTAAGTGTGTGGCTGGGTATGGGTGTGTAAGTGTGTGGGTGGGTGTATGGGTGTGTGTGGATATATGGGTGTGTATGGGTGTGTGTGGATATATGGGTGTGTGTGGATATATGGGTGTGTATGGGTGTGTGTGGATATATGGGTGTGTATGGGTGTGTGTGGATATATGGGTGTGTATGGGTGTGTGTGGATATATGGGCGTGTGTGGGTATATATGGGTGTGTATGGCCAGTCAAGAACAGTAGCGGGAAGTTGTGCTTGGAGTCCGAGGAGAGGTGATAAATGAATATTTTTCATCAGATTTCACACAGGAAAAAGACAATGTTGTCGAGGAGAATGCTGAGATTCAGGCTACTAGACTAGAAAGGCTTGAGGTTCATGAGGAGTAGGTGTTAGCAATTCTGGAAAGTGTGAAAATAGATAAGTCCCCTGGGCCGGATGGGATTTATCCTAGGAATCTCTGGGAAGCTAGGGAGGAAATTGCTGAGCCTTTGGCTTTGATCTTTAAGTCATCTTTGTCAACAGGAATAGTGCCAGAAGACTGGAGGATAGCAAATGTTGTCCCCTTGTTCAAGAAGGGGAGTAGAGACAACCCCGGTAACTATAGACCAGTGAGCCTTACTTCTGTTGTGGGCAAAATCTTGGAAAGGTTTATAAGAGATAGGATGTATAATCATCTGGAAAGGAATAATTTGATTAGAGATAGTCAACACGGTTTTGTGCAGGGTAGGTTGTGCCTCACAAACCTTATTGAGTTCTTTGAGAAGGTGACCAAACAGGTGGATGAGGGTAAAGCAGTTGATGTGGTGTATATGGATTTCAGTAAAGCGTTTGATAAGGTTCCCCACGGTAGGCTACTGCAGAAAATACAGAGGCATGGGATTCAGGGTGATTTAGCAGTTTGGATCAGAAATTGGCTAGCTGGAAGAAGACAAAGGGTGGTGGTTGATGGGAAATGTTCAGACTGGAGTCCAGTTGCTAGTGGTGTACCACAAGGATCTGTTTTGTGGCCACTGCTGTTTGTCATTTTTATAAATGACCTGGAGGAGGGCATAGAAGGATGGGTGAGTAAATTTGCAGATGACACTAAAGTCGGTGGAGTTGTGGACAGTGCAGAAGGATGTTACAAGTTACAGAGGGATATAGATAAGCCGCAGAGCTGGGCTGAGAGGTGGCAAATAGAGTTTAATGCAGAAAAGTGTGAGGTGATTCATTTTGGAAGGAATAACAGAAAGACAGAGTACTGGGCTAATGGTAAGATTCTTGGCAGTACGGATGAGCAGAGAGATCTGGGTGTCCATGTACACATAGATCCCTGAAAGTTGCCACCCAGGTTGAGAGGGTTGTTAAGAAGGTGTACGGTGTGTTAGCTTTTAGAGAGTGTGTTAGAGAGATTGAGTTTCGGAGCCATGAGGTCATGTTGCAGCTGTAAAAAACTCTGGTGCGGCCGCATTTGGAGTATTGCGTGCAATTCTGGTCGCCGCATTATAGGAAGGATGTGGAAGCATTGGAAAGGGTGCAGAGGAGATTTACCAGAATGTTGCCTGGTATGGAGGGAAGATCTTATGAGGAAAGGCTGAGGGACTTGAGGCTGTTTTCGTTAGAGAGAAGAAGGTTTAGAGGTGACTTAATTGAGGCATACAAGATAATCAGAGGATTGGATAGGGTGGACAGTGAGAGCCTTTTTCCTCGGATGGTGATGTCTAGCACGAGGGGACATAGCTTTAAATTGAGGGGAGATAGATATAGGACAGATGTCAGAGGTAGGTTCTTTACTCAGAGAGTAGTAAGGGCGTGGAATGCCCTGCCTGCAACAGTAGTGGACTCGCCAATACTAAGGGCATTCAAATGGTCATTGGATAGACATATGGACGATAAGGGAATAATTTAGATGGGCTTTAGAGTGGTTTCACAGGTCGGTGCAACATCGAGGGCAGAAGGGCCTGTACTGCGCTGTAATGTTCTATGTTCTATATGTGTGTGTGGGTATGTGTGTGTGTGTGGGTATATGTGTGTGTGTGTGGGGGTATATGTGTGTGTGGGGGTATATGTGTGTGTGTGTGGGTATATGGGTGTGTGTGGGTATATGGGTGTGTGTGGGTATATGGGTGTGTGTGGGTATATGTGTGTGTGGGTATGTGTGTGTGTGGGTATATGGGTGTGTGGGTATACGTGTGTGTGTGGGTATGTGTGTGTGTGGGTATATGTGTGTGTGGGTATAAGACCATAAGACATACGAGCGGAAGTAAGGCCATTCGGCCCATCGAGTCCACTCCACCATTCAATCATGGCCATTCAACTCCATTTACCCGCTCTCTCTCCATAGCCCTTAATTCCTCGAGAAATCAAGAATTTATCAACTTCTGTCTTTTAAAAAAATATATATATTTATTTAAGTTTTTTATATCAACTTCTGTCTTAAAGACACTCAGTGTCCCGGCCTCCACCACCCTCTGAGGCAATGAATTCCACAGACCCACCACTCTCTGGCTGAAGAAATTTCTCCTCACCTCTGTTCTAAAGTGACTCCCTTTTATTCTAAGGCTGTGCCCCCGGGTCCTAGTCTCCCCTACTAATGGAAACAACTTCCCTACGTCCATCCTATCTAAGCCATTCATTATCTTGTAAGTTTCTATTAGATCTCCCCTCAACCTCCTAAACTCCAATGAATATAATCCCAGGATCCTCAGACGTTCATCGTATGTTAGGCCTACCATTCCTGGGATCATCCGTGTGAATCTCCGCTGGACCCGCTCCAGTGCCAGTATGTCCTTCCTGAGGTGTGGGGCCCAGAATTGCTCACAGTATTCTAAATGGGGCCTAACTAATGCTTTATAAAGCTTCAGAAGCACATCTCTGCTTTTATATTCCAAGCCTCTTGAGATAAATGACAACATTGCATTTGCTTTCTTAATTATGGACTCAACCTGCAAGTTTACCTTTAGAGAGTCCTGGACTAGGACTCCCAAGTCCCTTTGCACTTCAGCATTATGAATTTTGTCACCGTTTAGAAAATAGTCCATGCCTCTATTCTTTTTTCCAAAGTGCAAGACCTCGCACTTGCCCACGTTGAATTTCATCAGCCATTTCTTGGACCACTCTCCTAAACTGTCTAAATCTTTCTGCAGCCTCCCCACCTCCTCCATACTACCTGCCCCTCCACCTATCTTTGTATCATCGGCAAACTTAGCCAGAATGCCCCCAGTCCCGTCATCTAGATCGTTAATATATAAAGAGAACGGCTGTGGCCCCAACACTGAACCCTGCGGGACACCACTCGTCACCGGTTGCCATTCCGAAAAAGAACCTTTGATCCCAACTCTCTGCCTTCTGCCTGACAGCCAATCGTCAATCCATGTTAGTACCTTGCCTCGAATACCATGGGCCCTTATTTTACTCAGCAGTCTCCCGTGAGGCACCTTATCAAAGGCCTTTTGGAAGTCAAGATAGATAACATCCATTGGCTCTCCTTGGTCTAACCTATTTGCTATCACTTCAAAGAACTCTTAACAGGTTTGTCAGGCACGACCTCCCCTTACTAAATCCATGCTGACTTGTCCTAATCCGACCCTGCACTTCCAAGAATTTAGAAATCTCATCCTTAACGATGGATTCTAGAATCTTGCCAACAAACGAGGTTAGGCTAATTGGCCTATCATTTTCCATCTTTTTTCTTGTTCCCTTCTTGAACAGGGGGATTACAACAGCGATTTTCCAATCCTCAGGGACTTTCCCTGACTCCAGTGACTTTTGAAAGATCATAACTAACGCCTCCACTGTTTGTATATGAGTGTGTGTGGGCATATGAGTGTGTGTGGGCATCTGGGTGTGTGTGGATATATGAGTGTGTGTGGGTATATGGGTGTGTGTCGGTATATGTGTGTGTGTGGGTATATGTGTGTGTGGGTAAATGTGGGTGTGTGTGGGTATATGTGGGTGTGTGGGTATATGGGAGTGTGGGTATATGGGTGTGTGTGGGTATATGGGTGTGTAAGTGTTTGTGGGTATATGGGTGTGTAAGTGTGTGTGGGTATATGGGTGTGTAAGTGTGTGTGGGTATATAGGTGTGTGTGGGTATATAGGTGTGTGGGTATATGGGTGTGTGTGGGTATATGGGTGGGGGTATATGTGGGTGTGTGTGGGTATAGGTGTGTGTGGGTATATGGGTGTGTAAGTGTGTGTGGGTATATGGGTGTGTAAGTGTGTGTGGGTATATGGGTGTGTAAGTGTGTGTGTGGGTATATGGGTGTGTAAGTGTGTGTGGGGGTATATGGGTGTGTAAGTGTGTGGGTATATGGGTGTGTATGTGGGTATATGGGTGTGTATGTGTGTGGGTATATGGGTGTGTAAGTGTGTGGGTATATGGGTGTGTGGGTATATGGGTGTGGGGATATATGGGTGTGGGGATATATGGGTGTGTGGGTATATGGGTGTGTGAGTATATGGGTGTGTGTGGGTATATGGGTGTGTGGGTATATGGGTGTGTAGGTATATGGGTGTGTGGGTATATGGGTGTGTGGGTATATGGGTGTGTGGGTATATGGGTGTGTGTGGGTATATGGGTGTGTAAGTGGGGTGTATGGGTGTGTAAGTGTGGGTATATGGGTGTGTAAGTGTGTGGGGGTATATGGGTGTGTAAGTGTGTGGGTATGTAAGTGTGTGTGTGTGGGTATATGGGTGTGTAAGTGCGTGGGTATAGGTGTGTATGTGTGTGGGTATATGGGTGTGTAAGTTGGGTGTGTAAGTGTGGGTATATGGGTGTGTAAGTGTGTGGGTATATGGGTGTGTAAATGTGTGGGTATATGGGTGTGTAAGTGTGTGTGGGTATATGGGTGTGTAAGTGTGTGTGGGTATATAGGTGTGTAAGTGGGTGTGTAAGTGTGGGTATATGGGTGTGTAAGCGTGTGTGGGTATATGGGTGTGTATGTGTGGGTATATGGGTATGTATGTAGGTATATGGGTGTGTATGTGGGTATATGGGTGTGTAAGTGTGTGTGGGTATATGGGTGTGTAAGTGTGTGTGGGTATATGGGTGTGTAAGTGTGTGGGTATATGGGTGTGTATGTGTGGGTATATGGGTGTGTATGTGGGTATATGGGTGTGTATGGGTGAAGGGGAGAATCATACAAACAGGAATTAGCAGGCATAGGCCATTCGGCCCCTCAAACCTGTTCTGCAATTCTGTAACGTCTTCACTGATCTGGTTGTGCCCTCAGTGCCACTTTCCCACCTACCCCCGATACCCTTTGACTCCCTTGTTAGATAAACATCTACCACTTTCTAGTGAAAATGATTCCAAAGACTTGTGATCCTATGAGGAAAATTTCTGCCCACCTCTTAAATGGGAGACTGCTTATTTTTAAACTGTTTCCCTTACTGTCTCCAACAAGGGAAAACATCTGTTCAACTTCCATTCTAACATCCATTCTATCAAGTCCAGTCAGGATCTTGTATGTTTCAGTAAGATCTCCATGAAGTTCTGCTCTATTAACAGCAACATGTGGGAAACAGGTACCCAATTGTGACCCAAATGGAAATCCATCATCGAAAATGGTGTCAATACCCTCTGACCATCGAGAGCAGCCGCTGAGAGAGAATGGCAGGAGAGATGGGAAGAGGGGGAAGCTGCTCTCCAGCCCTCACCATCTCTACCGGCCACTGACCAAAGATGTCCTCACAGGACGTGCCTGCGAGACTAGGATAGGAATCATAAAAACCACCCATGAACAACATAGCCAACACTGACATCCGCAGAATCGCCCACAACAGGAAGAGTTACTGACACATGTTACCAAGGGAATTCTGTCTAAATGACCGACGTACTTTACCAACTGAAAGGAAAATAGATGAAATGGTACATTTTATGAATGTGCCTCTCCAGTACAGAGCCCTTGTCGGGAATGCATATCTGGAAATCATGGGGTGACAATCTTAGGGAACATATCCATGATTAATTCATAACATTGAAGGAAAATATCTGCTTTAACAAGGTGTATTATTGTGTGTATCATGTGATTCTTGAGCTTTAAATATGGTATCTGCACAACGTGTCTTAATTTATTGAAGCATATGACAGAACTGTTTTGTATTGTACAGCTTTCTAGCCTTGCTGAAACCATCTCTTCGTCCATCTGAGAATTGTGACCTATTATGTTACAACATTTTATCTTGGCTTACTCTGGCAAATGTTGATGGTTTTATATACTTTAAAAATATTACTGTCAGCTTCCTTGCGATCGTCTTTTGTAGTTTGTCTAGTTTGTTTCCAGTGATGTCAGCAGTCATTGGTACAATTTCAGCCATTGTTCAATAAATGCCAGAAGCATTGAAACCTAGAAAATGGAAGCAGGGGGATGCCCTTCGAGCCTGCTCCGCCATTCATTATGGTCATGGCTGATCATCCAATTCGGTAACCTGTCCCCCCCTCCCCAATATCCTTTGATCCCTTTAGCCTAAGAGTTAGATCTAACTTCTTGAAAAACTGCTTTGTTCTGGTCTCAACTTTCTGTGGTAACGAATTCCACAGGCTCCCCACTCTGGGTGAAGAAACCTATCCTCATCTCAGTATTAAATGGTCTACCCTGTATCCTCAGACTGTGACCCCTGGTTCTGGACTCCCCTGCCATCAGGAACACCCTTTCTACATCTACCCTGCCTAGTCCTGTTGGTATTTTGTGATTTCTTTGACATCCTCCTTCATTATTCTAAACTCCAGCGAAAATAATCCTAATAGACTCAATCTCTACTGTTATGTCAGTCCCACCATCCCAGGAATTACTCTGGCAAACATGCGCTGCACTCCCTCCATCGCAATAACATCCTTCCTCAGGTAAGGAGACCAAATTGCTTACACTATTCCAGGCATGGCCTCACCAAGGCCCTATATAATTGCAGCAAGACATCCCTGCTCCTGTACTCTAATCCTCTTGCTATGAAGGCCGCCTTTACCGCCTGCTGTATCTGTACACTTACCTTCAGCGACTGTGCATGAGGAAACTCTAATCTCGTTACACATTCCCCTCTCTTAATCGGAACACTTGGCCTGCCGAATGTCAGAGCTTGACCCCACCCAGTATTCTCACTCGATGCTCTCAATAGGGTACATAGAACCTAGAACAGTACAGCACAGAACAGGCCCTTCGGCCCTCGATGTTGTGCCGAGCATTTTCTTCATCTTTTAATTCAAATAATTTGTAATTCTTTTAATTGTAGTTTGTCCTTCTTTTTGCACCCGTTACATTCCATGCACCAGACCACTTATCAGTTCTACTTACAGGCCCTTTGCACCTTGTTGGTATAATCGGTGCGGATGCGATGGGTCGACGGGCCTGTAATACTCTATGACTCTTGGGTCAGATTAAACACAGATCTTAAATTCTTCTTGAACATATTCAGGCTAAAGTTTGTGTTACTTTGGAAATCACCAACCAAAAATTCTTTTGTCCACGATTGCAACACTTCTGTAACATGAGATGTAATAATCTCTTCATCCCTCTGCAGGAACCCTGGCCTGCTTTCCAGTTAAAGATCCTCGCAGTCACTTC